>NC_091243.1:0-304488 GCF_040958095.1 Procambarus clarkii | reverse complement strand
TATACTGTACTTGAGAGGTTTTAAGCATGTTGTTTATATAATTTAGGCCAATACACAGCTAAATAAATTAATAATACACAGTACGTTTATCTAAGATTAGCTAAAGGTTTGTTTTTAGTGGAAGACCCTATTAAGATAATGTGTTTCTATGTAACTTTAAAAGAACATTGATGCTTAACAATAGCCTCATGAGTCCAAGACAAAAATGTATTCCGTTAGGCTATTGCAGTCTTATCAGTCTTGCCTACTCGCTATTGTTGTTACAATCTGTAATTAATCTCCATTGCAGTTTCACCTTTTCCAGTGATTGGTTCCAGTGTTCTTGAAATTCATAATTATATTTTCCTACTCGATTGTATTTGAAATAAACTGTTTATACTTACCCTGGTGCTACATAGCCTTCCCTGTTTGGTGCATTCTTTTGATAATTACTTATACTTGCCCTAAATATATGTAAAAAATATTTTTTCAGAAGTGTGACACGTGTGGACAAGTGTTGGATCAGAGGAGTCAAGGTAAAGTGCTTATTTAACAACTAGTTCTGGGGAGGGGGAGTCTGGCCCTAGCTTCGGTGCGGGCAGACGTGTTGAATCGGCGCTCCAGCAGTTTGGTGTTGTTTGCCCGTTTCGGCCGGTTGGGGGCGGGTGTGTGTCTGCTCGCCTGTGCTGACGTGGCGTTACGATGGGGGTCCCTCTACCCCCAGTCGTCCGGGCTCAGTCTGTGGGACTAGAGTTCTCTGTGGGGGCTGGTTACCCGGAGATTGCCCTGGCTTGTGAACTGCTCTCTGTCCCTGTGTTTGCGATTTATGGGGTAGAGTTGGTAACGGCCCGTAGGGCCACTGTGAAGTTTGCAGAGGAGGCGGCGTATCGCGATTTTCTCCGGCGATACGAGGGGCGGACACTGCCCCTGCCGGATGGTGCGGGCACTGTCACCCTCTCGGATAGAAGTGGTGCACTTACTTACATCAGTGTGCATGGGGCTCCCTTGGAGTTTCCAGAGGCTCTGCTACGGCGGTATTTCGGGCGGTTTGGCGCAGTTGTTAGTGTGAGAGTGAACGTGGTGTCTTCTAGTCCTCTTAAGGGTGTGAGGTCTAACATTCGCACCCTGGGCATGAGACTCCGGGCGGATATTCGTCCTCTGTGCGCCTTATGGGGTACAACGTTCGGGTGTTTTACGCCCGTCAGCCGCGGACGTGTTATCGTTGTGGTCTTTTGGGCCATCAGGCTGCTGACTGTTCTGCGCCTCTGTTGCACCAGTGAACCTCTTCAGTGAGGAGGATTTTCCGCCCCTTCCTGTGGGGGATGATTCGGGGTATGGACGTCTCTTCGGCTGAGGAGGTGCCCTCTGTAGCAGCTGTTGCTCCCCCTGTTGTTGCCGCATCTCCTCCGGAGGTTGTGTCCTCGCCTAGTGCTCCAGCTGGTGTCCCTGAGCCTCTTCCGCCTGCCGTTTGCTCGGTCCCCTCGTCTTCCAGTTCTTCCTCTGCTGTGTCTGTCCCGGTCCCTGCACCCTCGCCGTCTGTCCCGGCTGTGCTGGGAGCTGAGGTGGATCCGGAATTCCCTCCTGTGCCTGGCCTGGTGCCCCGTGTGGTTGAGGAGGCTGCCGTGCTGCGGCGTGTGTCGGTTCGCTCGGTTGGTGCTGCGCGGGTCGCTGAGTCTGCCTCCGGGTCTGATGATGTGCGGCCCGAGCCTAAGCGTTCCCGGCGTTCTTCTGTGTGGGCTGATGTTGGCGAATTCGACGAGTGTCGTCCTTCCGTTGACGGTGGCGTGGCTCCGGATGTGGTGCACACTACGGTGGTGGCGGAGGTACACTTGCCTGAGGATGCCGGTGCCGGCGTTTCGGCCTCAACCTCTGGTCCGGTGTCGAGGGTCCTGCGTCGGATGGCTCCGGTTCTTCGTGGGCGGTGGTTCCCCCTGCTGTAGTTGGTGGTGAGCGGGGTGGCCTGGTGGTGATGTTGAGAAAGGATGCTCGCTCTGGATGTTCTGTGGCCCCTTCCTCGTTACCCGTTTCCTCGGCAGCGGTCTTGCCGCCTCTTCCGTTTCCTGCAGTCCCTTCCGTGTCTCCTGCAGTATCCGTGGAAGTGCTATCGTCTCAGCGTCCGACACCTGCTCCGATGGCGAAGGCGTGGCAGGCTCGGCGTCCCTCGTCCGCTTCTCCGGTGTCATCTGCTTCCTCGAAGGGCGTGGTTGGCGCTCCCCAGCCTCGTTATGCGACTTGCGTCAGTGACCTTAGGCTTTGGCCGATGCCGCCAGATATAGATGTTCCCGAGTTTATGATACCCGCTCGAGCGCGGGGGATCAAAAACCCTACCGACCTTGAAGATCTCGTCTGGGAAGCTTACAAGTCGAAATATCCTCGTGAGCTGTTCCGGAGAAGTACATTTCTCACGATGTTCCTCGCAAGTGATTTCTATGTATTTTGTGTTGCCTGGTTGTGGGGTGTGTATGTGAGTGGGTGGGGTGGGTATTGTTTCCCGGTTCCTGCGTGCTCCGGTTTGTTTTGTGGGTTTTTTTGTATGGCTCGTGGGGGGGGGGGTGTGTGGTTCCTATGCGTTTGTGTGTTCGGTTATGGATGTCGTGTGCACTTGTTTGTCATATTGTGTGCCCTTCAGGCTGTTGGCGTGTGCTCTTTGTTATGTTTTGCCTTCCGTTTGTTATGGCGGATCTGTTTTCTTATTGTTATTGTCCTTATTCTTGTATGTTTCTCGCCTCTCTGTATGTATTTGAGGTGTTAGCAGGCTTGTTTTGTGTGCATTTTGTCCTGGGGTTTTCCCTTATGTTTGTATTACACTGTGTTACTAATTGTGTATTGTTTGTATATGCATTTTTTTGTGGTCAGCCCTTCTGGCTGGTCTTCTATTGATTTGTTCCTTTGTCCTTGTACATATGTGTGCTTTGTACTTTTGTTCTGTGTTATATTTGTTCTGTTTTTCTTGTACGTTATACGCATGCTTGCATGTAAAAATAAAAAAAAAATAAAAAAAAAAAAAAAAGTTCTGGGGAGGAGCGGGTGGAACTAGATGGACGTAGAAAACTTTACATTCTTGTTACACTAACACTGGTTTGTGCCTCGGAGAGGCTGCAGGATCCAGTAAGTTCAGTAGAACTTCGGTTTCAACTCCTTTTGACCATGTCGTAGCTCAGTCGATTACGGCAGCGTCTGGGATGCTCTCGGATGCAGGTTTGAATCCTCGTCCCGGCCCTTGTGGATTTGTACACTCTTGTTAGCAGGCTGAGAGCTTTTCTTTCCCATAGATTTATTTATAGAAGAGTTAGCAATAAGTCGGCTGGGTTTATTAACGTATTGTTTTTAGGTCCCATTTAGATTATGCAGTTCAGTTTTGATCGCCATACTAAAGAATGGACATAATTCACTATAACACGTCAGTTAGGATGACAAAGTTAATCCCGTAAATTAGAAAGCTTCCGTATAAAGAGATGTTGGAAAAACCTTAACTTGACATGATTGAAGTGTACAAGTGGATGAATGGGCATAACAAGGAAGTTATTGATAAAGCTTTAAATGAAGATAAGTTCAGATTTAGGAAATACCTGGGTAAATACTGGTTTGGTAACTGGGTTGTGGATTTGTGGAACAAATTACTGAATTATGTGCAGACGACGAGTCACAATAACGTGGCTGAAGTATGTTGACCAGACCACACACTAGAAGGTGAAGGGACGACGACGTTTCGGTCCGTCCTGGACCATTCTCAAATCGATTGTGGATCATACTACTGGATCACTGGATCCATATTACTGGATCATAATAGGCATAGGAATCTTCGATAGGTTGAAGCTTAGGTTAGACGTATATGAATGAGTGTAGGTGGATATAAATAGGAAGTGCCACGTGCTGGACAATAGGCCATCTGCAGTTTCTTGACTTACGTTCTACTAGTTTACACTCAGAACGCGACTCTCCAATCAGCTTACATCTGTATCCTCAATTGCTGCTAGGTGATCAAGGGCGAACATTTAACCTTGAATGTTTAATACAAACCAAATGATGGGTAGCAAAGATGTATGGTAAGGAAAAAGCTGGGTAGCGAGGCAAGTTTTGGGGTAGTGAAGAATTAGAATATTGTTCAATGTGGGTGATAAAGACTTGCTGTGAAGAGTAGGTAAAGAATAAATTGAGAGATAGGAGAATTATCTCAAGAACCTTAAGAAGAATTATCTTAAGACTTGGACTGGCTGGCATATGCATTATATCTCATTAATGCATATGCCAGGGGGGGGGGGAGATCTCCCCAAAGGCATAAACTGCTAGGTCAGGTCATCCACAAACCCATATCCAATGACTCCAAGGTCATGGGAAGCTTGACCTTCCCATGAAGTTGGAGGATTATTGTTGGGTTTGTGGATTTGGAATGAGGGAAGAAGCGGGCTGGATGAGGCAGTTTATGTCTTGGGAAATATTTGAAATCATTTCATTTAGAGATGACTGTGAGCAGAAATGACACGCTATAGTAGTCATTTATAGTGAAGATGATAATGTATTTTCCAAATGAGAAAAAATTATGCGTGGCGAAAACTTAAGTTGAGATAAAAGTATGTTGTCAACAGCTCTACAATAAAAGATTTCATTGTGGAAGAGATTCCCGCCCGAAAGGTCGGCCATCTTGGCGCGCAGTTTGAACGCTCCTGGCTGGACTTACTTTCCACACCTCGCCTGGAGCTCATCTTTGAATTCAGCTGGCTTTTTTGGGCCAGTGTGTGCTCACTGCAGCTACCCAGGGGCTCACAGCATCGGGGGAGGCCGGAGCCTCCCTAATGGACGCCATATTTTGGAGCCAAATTCTGGCTCTGTGCACGTATTCGCAGTTTGATATAACGACTTTTTATTTCCAAAATATGCCAAGTGCTGAAAGCGGCGTTTGGTCACATTTGTCCCAATCCCCCATGCAGTTTTCAAAATATCCCAAACATCCCAGTTTCGAGTCCTAAGCCATATTTTGGAGCCAAATTCAGGCTCTCTGCACGTATTCGCAGTTCGAAATTCCGACTTTTTATACGCAACATATGCCAAGTACTGAAAGCGGCAGAGAGACATTTTGCACAAACTCCCCTGCAGTTTTCAAAATATCCCAAACATCCCAATTTCGAGGCCTGAGCCATATTTTGGAGCCAAATTCAGGCTCTCTGTACGTATTCGCAGTTTGAAATTACGACTTTTTATACCCAACATATGCCAAGTACTGAAAGCGGCGTTTGGTCACATTTGTCCCAAACCTCCCTGCCGTTTTCAAAATATCCCAAATATCCCAATTTCGAGGCCTGAGCCATATTTTGGAAACAAATTCTGGCTCTCTGCACGTATTCGCAGTTTAAAATTACAACTTTTTATACCCAACATATGCCAAGTACTGAAAGCGGCGTTTGGTCACATTTTTTCCCAAACCTCCTCCCAGTTTTCAAAATATCCCAAACATCCCAATTTCGAGGCCTGAGCCATATTTTGGAGCCAAATTCTGGCTCTATGCACGTATTCGCAGTTTGATATTACTACCTTTTATACCCAACATATGCCAAGTACTGGACACGGCAGTGAGTCACATTTTGCACAAACTCCCCTGCAGTTTTCAAAATATCCCAAACATCCCAATTTCGAGGCCTGAGCAATATTTTGGAGGCAAATTCTGGCTCTATGCACGTATTCGCAGTATGAAATTACGACTTTTCATACCCAACATATGCCAAGTAATGAAAGCGGCATTTGGTCACATTTGTCCTAAACTTCCCTGCAGTTTTCAAAATATCCCAAACATACCAATTTCGAGGCCTGAGCCATATTTTGGAGGCAAATTCTGGCTCTATGCACGTATTCACAGTTTGAAATTACGAATTTTTATACCCAACATGTGGTATATTATAATAATAAAAGGTAAACAATTGGTAGTTTAAGAAGGAGCCATAACAAAGTGGTTTAGGCTACCAATTGTCCCTCCCATTAGTGTGTAAGAAGATTTCAGGCAGTTTACAAATATATACAGTCCACTCAATTAATTCTTACTTAGAAAAATAAATAAGACATAACTTTATCTTATTAAAGTCAATTTAAATAAAGAGATTAGCTGCCTGGTGTTTGCCCACACAGCTCTGGTGCCTTTCGTTCGACTCCTGCCCTCAGTTTGTATGTTGACACTGGCTTTCTCTCTCTCCAGGACCGCCGTGATCGCTACTATCTTCGCTATCTTGCGTGGTCCTTACAACATCCTTCCTCTCACCTCTGTCGTGCTTTAACTTTGACTCCTGTGGTTCCTGTTCATCTTCATCGCCTCCCTCTTTCTGTCCGGTTACCACGCTTTCTGTTCGTATTTCTAATGTTTCTCCTCGTATTGTTCCTTGCCTCCGTGGAGAGTACCCCTTCCAAAGTTTTGTACGTCCTTGACCCGCATCACTAAAACTTTTACCCCTCCTAGGGTTCTGAAACGCCTTTTCCTTGAGCACTTTTCTTCGCACTCCCACTCTGTTTCCATCTTCACCGAGGGGTCTAAATCTGCGGACAGTGTGGGCTACTGTTTTTTTCCTGACCGCACTTATATGTGTCGCCTCCTTTCGGAGGCTAGCGTCTTCACAGCAGAACTTTAAGCTGTTCTCTATGCTCTCCGTCTCTTGCTTTCTCATTGTCAATCCTCCTTTGTGATTGTAGTTGACTTTCGTAGTGCTCTCATGGCTGTAGGGTCCTTTAATCCTGTCCATCCGGTGGTCATTTATATTCAACATTGGCTGTTTCTTATTTCTAGTACATTTAAATCGGTAGAGTTTTGCTTGGTTCCCAGCCATATTGGTGTTTGTTTAAATGAGCGTGTGGATGCTGCCTCTAAGGAAGCTATCCGTTCTTGTCCCATCTCCCATAAAGGTATTCCTTACTCCGACTTTTATCCTGTTATTCATTCCTCCATCCTTGCCCATTGGCAGGGTTGTTGGTCGTCTGTAGTTGGTAACAAGTTGCGTACTCTCAAACGTAGTGTGTCCCTGTGTCCTTCCTCCTGCCTCCGTAACCGTCGGTGGGAAACTGCTCTAGCAAGTTGCTGATTGGCCATACTCGCTGAACTCATGGTCACTTAATGGAGCGCCACCCTGCTCCTTATTGTCCAAATTGCGTTGTCTCTCGTACAGTTGTGCATATCCTTGTTGAATGTCCTGACTTCCAGGATGTGCGTGTGTCTTGCTTTCCGACTGCCCCTCGCGGTCACTTGTCCCTCGATAGAATTGTTGGTGAATCGGATACTTTTGATATCGTTCGCCTTATGCGTTCTGTTCTCGTATTGGCATTCTTGGTGATATTTAGCGCCCTGTGATTATTTCGCAGTTTGAGGGTGCTATGTAGCCGTGTAGGCTACATAGGTTTGGTGCCTTCTTTGGATAATTACCTTACCTTTCACTGCATCAACTTTTGGTGAATGATGGATTCATACTCGAAGGTCCTTATTTCATCGTTCTATTTCGTTGTAATGTTAATGTGGTAGTTGTGATATGGATTGTAAAACCTTGCATGTGAGCCAGAACAATGTTATTTGTATATTAAGAAGAATTTGTCAGTCTTGTTACCATTGTTAGAGTTCATGTAGATCTTTGTAAGGCCTCGATATCATTGGTTTTTTTTTTACTCTATAAATCTTGGTGTTTGATGTCATCGATTTATAAGGTTTAGACCCTTGTGGTATGAATCTCGCAAAATTTTCCAGTCATTTCTGTTTAGGACGCTTTAATTTGACTGTTACCATTGAGTTTCTACCATTGATTCTGTGCCTGTTTTTCCCCTCCTATTCTTTCATATGGTACCTTATCAACAGCTTTAGCAAGCAAGTGACATGTGTACCAGAAGTCTTGTTTGAATAGCTGGTTACCATTTCCACAAAAAAGTGACCAGGTTTGTTTTTAACAAACCAATGTGTTATTACAAGATGATTGTCACCTCGCAGATGCGAGGTGAAACTAATCTGACAGTTTTGTGCTTGGTTATTTCGAAGATTTGAGTGACATTTGAAATCTAGATAAACTTGTTATGAACATCTTTTAACTTTAGTAATTTTGGCTGAGAGTTCATTTAAGTTTGGATTAAATTCTAGGCATGTGGTAATTATAAATTTTAGTTTGTAAGGCTCTTCCAGTTTATGGTACTTTTTACAGGTAGTGTATAATACACTACTATCCTTAATTACTTCTATTCATCAGCTTGAAACATTTGTGGTTATGGGATGTCTGGTGTGAATAATGAAATTTTCATTCAAAATATTTGGTAGGACAAATCAAAGTCCAGGAAATAAGGCAGACTGGTGTTGGGGTATCACAGTTCTCTCTCTACTCGGTGAGCAACCTTAACTGTACTTAATCCTGGCAAGGTTGCCAATGTTGGGGTTAACACTTACTCTTGCTCTTACTCTGATTGAGCAACGGTTATCTCCAGGTCCCTCACCGTAGCCCTGCGGGTCTTCACTCTAATCCTCTCGGCGCCACTGCATGCCAGGAGAGTATCCCAGTCAATCTCAACCGGCCTTCTAATTGAGAAGGAGTGGGAACACACTTCTTGTTTACTTAACTGTTGTGTGGCCCGCCACAACCATAGGGCTTTACTATTAACCACAAGGTCGCCAACTGGTGTTTTCGGTGTCCAGTAACACCTCAGTGGACTGGTGGAATTAGTGGTAGCCTTGGCAAGGTCACACTCAAAAGATCAGGAATCCGGCAGGTACTTACTCTTATCACTCTTTGCTTTCCAGTATAATATAGCCACAAGATCAATGGAGGGGATGATATAAACACAAAAGTAATTTTGTATTTTACTTAAAAAGCATGAAAGATGTCACAAGGTCAATCAATAAATAGATCAGCTGATCCTGGCTGTGGCCGGTAGTTCCCACGAATATTATGCACTCACTAAGTGGCAACACCTCCCCTCCTCGTCAATGTCAAGAACAGCTGATCGCCTGGCTCCGCGCGAAAGTTTATTGCTTGTTTTCTAGATTCGCGCGCGCTGTTTCTTTAAGTTCTCCAATATTACTAGAAACTCGCACACTCGAGATTGGCAACAAATAGCATGTATTACTTAGTTACACTATACTTGGGCTCAAACAGTCGTTTCTACAATCAATGCGACAATGACTCACTGTAATGGTTTTACCTGCCCCTCATTCAATGATATATTATGAAGTATTTAACACTGGAGTTTTCAGTACTTTCTCTCGTGGGCGATAACACAATAATTCACTGTACTCACAAATGATTAATCACTGCATGAACATAGACATATATAATGTATATAAATTAGACATCAATAAATGGTAAATACATAGTTTCTGGGCACATAGCCTAACCTCCAAATACTGGCATAATATTATATATAATTTATCACTATATGTTCTCATCAAAGTCTCTAGAAAGATATACAAAACACAGTAAATTTATCACTTGTTCCGGGTGCCTGTACACACCAATAATAAACATGAAAATTATAAGTACTCTTGATAGTACTATCCTGCACACTGGTGCTTTATTGTGACATTGGTGAGACTTGCTCACGACATATAAAATCCTCAGGCTAAATAATATAGCCGAATAATATAGCTAACTAAAGGGGAATGGGGAGGGAAACTGGAAACACCTACTTCAACCTATCCTCCGATGAGAGTTGAGTTGTAGCTCCTGGTCCTTGTGTCGGGAACGCCCCCACACACACGTTGTCGTGTCCTACCGGAACCACTCGTCGTCCCACCGTTTAGCGCGTCGTCTCTGTGCCTTCTTCCCTGCAGGTCCGTACTCTTCCTCGACTTCTTGTAGGGTCGGAGTCGGTCTCCTGGCCGTCGACTTCTCCCAACAACGGCTGCCGCCTACGTCTCAGCTGCAGTCGTCCGGAATCCCAAATAGTCCTCTCTTCCTCTGCTACCCAGTGGCTCTGTCAGCCACTACGCCGTCACGACTGGGTGAACTGCTTCAGACGTCGCCTACGTCACTGCACAGACTTCACTTCTTCTTGCACAGTACCTGACTGGAGCACTTGTTGCTCAATAACCGTCGATTCCCTCTCTGGTTCAACACATGAACTAGGGAAGACCTCACAGAGTACTGGCAGACTTCAGGTGACGCGTAAATCCACGGGAGCGGGAAACAACTGTCAAACTGACAGGACCAATCGTCGCACGTCCAACCTCCTTGACGTGTCGTGTCTGACTGCTGGCGCCAGCGCGGCGCGCTGCCCGGACCCCCTTCCTTTCGTGACGTCACTTTCGCCACGGGAAGTTCTCATTGGCTCTCGGTGCCACATTGCTGTCGGTGACCAATCCGGTGCCACTGACGTCACACAGTTTTGGCGGGGAAACAGGAGAGCCAGCGCCATCTTGGCTTCCTAAAGGGCCTAAACCACAGGCCAAAATATTACTGTTTCACAAATTTCTCGGCTCTCCGAGATCACTCCACTCTCTCCCATATATCAAATCGATGCCTGCGACGTAGAGAACGCTTGGGAAAAGTGGACATGACTCTTACTGCAGGCGTGGGAGAAATATAAGGGGGGGAACACCGTCACACTGGTCATGTCTAATATTAGTTTTTCTTATACTAGAACTTTCAGAGTTGGATTTTATTTTTGACAATAGGTAGTTTCATACTTTCCTATCAAGTTTTAATATCTAGCCCATTATAATTAACTTTTGATTACTGGAACCACAGTGTTCCAGGTCTGGCATTTAGTAAGGTATTGGTGAAAAACCATATTGTATAGATGTTTTAGTTTGACATTTAAGTCAACGTATTTTTTTTTACACTTCCACTAATCTTTCAATGTTGCTTAGCCTTAAATGTAGTCCATACAATTGATAAGTTTAATTTTAGTCAAGTGTAAAATTAAGATACTTTGCAATTTAGTAATGTTAGTTTAGATTTATCAGCTTAATCCAGTTTGGCATATTACATGCAGAAAACTCTGAAGTTAGTGATGTCAATTCATTTTTCACTCTAGTAAGTTATTTATAAATTTCACAAGTTCTTTGCATCAGTAATTTCCAGCATGATAGAATCTTTGCTAATTTCAGGATAAAGTACAGTATAAAGTTTCATTGGAATATTTATTTAATAGTTTACAGTGTAACATCAGTATTGTCTATTTCAGGTTGTGGGAAGCTGCTCCTCCTAGATTCAATCCACTGAAGACTCAAAGATCATCAAAAGGCCAGAGAAAACCAGAGTACCAAGGACAACATCCACCTGTAAAGGAAAAATAAAGTATATCAAACAGGGACACTCATTTTATTAACACTAACACCTATCTATAAGCACCAAAACGCCTAAGTGCCAATCTTTTAACATTGGCTCAGCAAGGCCTACCCCTTACTTCCATTTGAGGCAAGACTTGTTGGCTGAAAGAGTGCATCACATCTTTTGGTTTAGTGCCCAACATGGTGTAAAGCCTATGTACATCATGTTTCAGGCACTAAACCTCTGGATGTATCCACTCTTTCAGTGAACAAGTCCTGTGGTGATTAACAATGTTTGAACATAAGAACATAAGAACAAAGGTAACTGCAGAAGGCCTATTGGCCCATACGAGGCAGCTCCTATTCTATAACCACCCAATCCCACTCATATACTTGTCCAACCCGTGCTTGAAACAATCGAGGGACCCCACCTCCACAATGTTACGCGGCAATTGGTTCCAATGTTTGCACATTGTTAAAGGTCCCTACACCTATGCAATTCTAGTCCATCTATTGGATGGGTAGTAGAGCAGGGCTCTGAAAAAGCCAAGCCAGGGAAATCTGCAGGACTGCCTGGTCCCCTTTATGAGATGGGGTAGGATCAGTACAAACTGCATCAATCCCTGCAGGTTGTAACAGTAGGACTTTGGTACACATCTATAAATGGACTAGATGAATGAAAGTAAATTAATTAGTTGACATAGCTAAAACACTTAATTCCACATACCAACTTTCGTAGATTTGCAGAGTAGAACAACCACACTGAAGCCAGTCAATGCTTTGATGACATTGTAATCTTCCATACCACCTGAAACATTTACCCAAATTAGCTTGTTAAACAAGATTTTACATATGCAGGTTCCTTTAATCTTACAATTAAGATTGTTAGAATTCTCCTTTAATGCTAATCAAGCAAAAACATTAAACTTAGTTTGACTAACCATAAGTACATTAAAGACAGCAATTTATTTTATCTACATGTAAGCATCATTTCAGATTATCTTCAGCCATAATGAGTGATTGTTTAAGTTATAATGTTTACTACCACACTCGCCTAATTCAGAATGTCAAGCAATTAACACCTTCAAACTCAGGGCTGAAGTTCGACTTTCCCATCAATATTCTGGAAGACAATATCTATTTAAGCTTCAAATAAATAAACTAAGTTGAAGTACAGTTACCATTCAATATTTAATTTGTGTACTATACCATCATTAAATGATTCTTTAATTTATGAACATAACCTTTTAAGCTACAAACGTAGATTAAATCCATGATGTCAGTAGACCTCCCAGTTGGGATTCTTTTACCATGTTGTGGCACAGTCTTAAAGCACATCTGGGATCCTCCGACATAAGTTTGAACCCCTCATCACAGCCCTTGTGCATTAGAAATATCACATTGTGATGTGTTATTTATAAATGAATAATTTCTAGCCAAATAAGTAAGAACCATGCAACCAACTTAACACCAGAAGTTAAGTAAACAAATTAAGATTTAAATAAAACATTTCATAAAATCTTTAACTTGCAAATTTATGCCGTTTAACAGTTAGTGCCCAACTTTACATTCACAAATTTAAAGTCCCATTTATTCTATTCAAAGCACAATTCTTGCAAGAATTAACTTTAGGATATAGTACCCACTAGTCAAGGCCTTAAACTAGTTTCAATTTACCCAATTTCAAGGTCCCTTCACAATTTCATTAAATATTTAGGTAAAAATTATGTAAACACATTTTACCTATTAAACTAAATAAACTTACTTTGGCCCTCTAATTCTGACAACTATGCTACTTTCTGTAGCATTTAACACTTCCAGTGATTGTTCTGCAACTGTTCCTGAAGTTATGTTGGAAGGACCTTCTACAACCTGTCAATGGAACATTAAATATGGTTAATAAGGTTTTGCATAGCAATTTCATTTTGTTTAACTTTAAAATATTTGTCATTTTAAAGTTACACTAACAAATTATCTACTTCCCCCCCCCCCACCATATCTAATTTATAAATTAGAAGATAAAGCACTTTGAAGCCCACATTTAAGGTTTATATGCTACAAAATTTGTATTTCAAATTTATAGTTTACGATTCCCCTCCCCCATATATCTTTGGTAACATGTATTTGAAACATGCCAAGCAAACTCAAGAGTTGTTGCTATTTATGTCAAAAAAAACAATACGACAGATCTTTCATTCTTGTACAGCCACAAGCATGCGTACCATTTAGGCCAATAACTTTATTCCATGTTACCCCAGAACACTAAAAATTTAACTAGGTACCAATTTTACACCATTAAACAGATGATACAGTTACTCGCCCAGGATTCATGCCAAATCACTCTTGCTTCCTTGCGGATCAAATGGGATTTAATTTTAAATAGATAAGCAAACTGTACACAGATCTAAATGTATTTGCCACTTGTAAAGAACTTAAACCTCATTTAGTACAAATTTATAAAACCCACCAAACCGGGAAGGCTATGTAGTACCACCGAGTGTGGAAGTTTAAGGCACGAGATTCAAGAACGTCTTTAAGGAAAAATTGAAGATTAGAACCACAGCTAACAAGTGAGAACCCAGTTCGGTTGTGACCTGCACTGGCTCCACCACCAGAGTACCACAGAGGTGAAGAACCTGCTAGTCATAGGGAATGAGCTTACCCACAATATTGCAAATCTTCCAAATCTGCGGCAGAGGAGTATCTGACGTAATGGTGGAAACACTTCCAACTCTCGCGCCTCGCTGTCCAGGTGGTCCAACAGGCCACTGCACTTTCTGAAACAAAATATAAGAATCAGCCATCTGCCAGCGTCAGTCTTTTCCAGCCTGCACACTTACAGCCGACAACCCTAGCAACCCGCAGTCCCGGGAACGCACTTCCGTGTGCCCTGGGAGGAAGAGCAAGGAATAGAGGGTAACATCGAAGACTAATGAAAACGAGGAGGGTGCAAGGAAGAGGTAGTAAGGAGAGGTCACAGTAGCACGGAGGGTGAATAGGTTCTAATCAGCTTTGGCAAACTGCCACCTAGGGAAGGAGAGGGGAGGGTGAAAAGACAAGGGAAAACAAGGATGGTGAAATGGTCACTTATAGAGGTTATGAACCCTCCACGAGATATCCAAGTACAGAGACGATCAGAGAAAGATCAAGACAGGAAAGTGAGACTCACAGTCCACATGGGGTGGGCTCACCAGAATTCAGGGAAGAGAACGAATGGTTCGAGAAGGCCGCCTCGGGTGTGTCAACATCACCCCAAAGGGTATGTCGACAGTTTAAATAACCCAACAGGAACACCAGCTCTGTTAAGGAGTCCAGGAGGTTCCTGACATCAGGAAGGGAAAGAGGGACATTTGGGGGAAAAATTTAACAGACTACATTTTACTCAAAAACATGGCCAGCAAAATAATGGATAGCACATGGAAACAGTAGGACAAAGAGATTATCAGTACGAATCAAGAGACCAATATAGTTATGGGCCCCAGCAAGATCAAGGGGGGGGGGGAAGGGGAATAAAGGAATAACCACGACAGTTATCACGACGAGCACCAAGCATCGGTTCCCAGAGACAAAGTGGTGAAACCTAAACAGAAATTGGAGTTCATGAGAGTTAGCATAAAACCCATGAATATTCCATTGAAGAATTGACATCAAAAAAATAAAAGGACAGCAACAGAACAAAGAAACAAAGGTAAATAACACAGCATGTTAAAAAAGCTAAAGATCAGAATACGGTTTAGCGGGCCATGGGTTAACTTAGTAAGAATGGAGGGAAAAAAAGAGCAGGACACCAGAGGCAGATTGACAGGGTTCAGGGAGGGGGGGGAGAGGGGCTGTCAAGGCCAGGAGGATAGGGGGTAGAAACTCTAGGTCAGCAACCAAGAGGGAATTGGGCCAAAAGAAACTTCCACATTAGGGACAGGGGGCCCCAACCAATAAAATGGGGAGTAAGCAATAGTTAGAGGGCGAGGAAGAAAGGAATGCCGTCTCTTTTCTTACCCGCAGGAGGAGGAGGATGGAGAGGAGCCAGGCTTACGTTTCTGACGGACAGGTGTTCCAGTAACATCGTACTGGCCGACTGACTAGGGTCTTAAGTGAAGAATGGGAGTGAACAACATCAAGATTGCTGGGAGGATGATGGACATCAGCCTGGACAGACAGGCGACGTGGAGGGCCAAGAGGTAGTGGGGAGGGACAGGAAGGATCGGGGAAAACGAAATGACTTGGCAGACAGGGTAGGAAAAGGAAAGAGGGGGGGGGGAGGGAATCCAGAAGGAGATTCACGAGAGATACCTTCCGACCCAGGACGTAAAGGAACAGGGAAGGTGGTGGGCATGTTCGGGTCCAAGCCCTAGAAATGGTTGTGGGACAAAGGTGGGAAGGACGAGAGGTAGAACAACGTGCGAGCATAAGATACGCCAGTGAAGGGGTGGACACTGCAAACCGTGTCTTGCCTCGGGAAAAGTCAAATGATCCTGGTGTTTCAAGTTAAGGACTACTTCAAGCTTTGAGTCGATACACCTGCGAGAGAATGTAGGGTGGGCCTCGCCGCAATTCAGGTAGCGAGCCCGGGGGATATGAGCAATCGTCTTAGAGTGGCTATCGTCCCCACACATGGGGCAGAGAGAAACGAAGACTTGTGCATTTGAGGGCACCGTGCTCGAACTTGCCTCACTTATTACAATGAGTGAGAGGGGGGATGTACTCTTGAACAGGGCATCTGGCACCAGCAAGAATGATAGGTGGCTGAAGGGTCTTACTATCAAAAGGTGATACTATCAAAAGTGAGGTTTGTTTTTAAAAACCAATGTGTCGATATTACAAGATCATTGAATGTGAAATTATGAAAGATTGTCACCTTGCAGATGTGAAGTCAAACTAATCTGACAGTTGTGCGTTTAACCCCCCCTCCCCCACCCCCCACCCTCTACTTTACGTCACGACAACGACAGCCAGAAAGGGAGATGGAACTCATTTAGTAGAAACCTTATCACTAATATCTACAGTATGGGCAATGATAATCTATACAATTGTGTTCTATTAACGTTATTTTTTCAACTTTTAGCTTATGTACACCTACATTAAGTATCCTAATATACATGAACTTTGGTAAAGACTTACTATAATGCCTTGTATACTTTAAGTTTGATGTTGGCGACTATATTACCAACAGGTAATATATAAATTAGATTTTAACTACCTTCAAATACAAACATTTGCTATAATAAAGTAATTATAAAATTGAAAACCAATATAATAACCACCCTTTCACCAAGTTATGATCATTATTCTAATTAACACAATGTTGTACAATATTATAACTACAATATTTTCCAAAACATTTATTCAACTTGCCGACTTCAATGCAACAGGAATCTATCTTATCAATGTGGAGCGGTGATTATTCCTTCAATCCCATGCACCACACTACAAACTTGCAACCAACGTTTCTAAGTTACGTTTGGCTTTAACAACTACAGCCAAGTTGGGAAAAAAACTGCCTTGCATCACCTTGTTGCTCAAACAAGGTAAACTGGCCAGAACACCAATATATTTATAATCTAGTAACAAGTAAATTTGTAGTCAAGACACAGATGGTGCCAAGAACCTTATTAAACATTCCAAAACACTGAAAAAGCTCGTTTCAATAAAATTAGAGAAACTACTCTAAAACACCACAATATCACTATTTACAATAAGTGACTTCAACTAACCCAGAGTTTTTAATAAAATTTAATTTCAATACATTGCAACAGCCATTTCAGATAATGCGTCTCCACCTGTCAAGAGAAAATAAATACATTTTAGTATACTTTGTTACTATTAAGCTTACAAATTATGAACTTCGGTACTTTAATATTCATAAAGTGCTCTCAGTATAACAAGTCACATTAGAAAGTTTATGAAACTTACAATAACATTTGCACACCAAACCAATAGATACAAATTAAAATAATTACATAATAAATTTGACCATGCAAGGGAAAGTTTCAAGAATCTAGTAACATTGCACTGATCAATGTCACATTTACCATTAATCTCACCCCTTGGTCTGACATTTAACATCTGACGGCCATTATGGTGTGTGCAACGAACATTTTAACAACCATATAATTTTTATTATGCAACATACTAGCTAAAAAAATTACTGAGCTACCAGTAAGGACAAGTTATGAACTGCCTTAGCTACCTCATCCCTTGTTGGATTTTACCTCAATAAATTTATTTCAATGAATTGATTTTCCTCAGCCAATGGATCACCTAAGACTTGTGTACTTCATTGACAATAGAGTATGATTACTACAGAGACTATTGAGCCTGTATATCGAGTAGAGATTAATCATTACAGTGGCCAGTTTTCCATAAGTAAAATAAGATTACCTCTTAAAATAACAGCAGCCTACAGCTTGGGGGTTACATCAAGAAGAGCAATTTGAACGTTTGTCTTTACTACTCCAACAGGTATGGCCACAATCAACTTTCTGGAAATATTCACTCAAATTTTTAACAAAATTGTGGACCATAATTATTAAACTGCAGTACCACATTCATTGTGCATCAATGTTAATTGATAATTATACAATTTAGTAGAATCAATTTTGTTGTCTAAGCCAAGATACTAGATTATAAACCTAATCATTGTCATGCCCTTTAAGACTGACAATACGTTAATGCTAAATTACAATAGGCACAACTTACAACCTTTAAAGTATTTTGACAAGGAAATATCTATGGGTTTGACAACTCTCCCAAGGGAGATACAAGCCTATGCTACACTTTAATTTCATTTTCTTTTAAATAAAAGTTATATTACCTAATTATTTACAACTTCCCAAGACCGAAGCTGGAAGATTCACCTCATGCTGTCAATCTTAGGAAACAGGTGCAAAGACTCGCAATATAAAAAGTAGCATTGGCATAATTAATAAAACTACATTTCACAATAGTAAAGACTGACTGACTACACAAATCTCCCTGGAACTACCAAACTGATTAATTTTATCTAAATTTAATGGAACAATTGCCTACTTTTGTAAGTACACTTTGCTCTGGTTATTTTTTGGTATCTAAAGTAGGATTCGGTCACCATTTCCATTAAATATTTAAAGTGTTGGTTCCCCCAAAATTATATAAACAAGGCTATCATGCAAATTTACTTTGCAAATTAAGCTCCTAATATAGGAGCTCCAGCAACTCTGGATACATGGATTTTTTTAAAGCTTTCCAAACCTACCACACTACTGCTAAGTTAAAGCACATTTAATAACTTACAATGGATAAAAATCAATAGTTTAAAAATAGTGAAAAGGTCTTACAAATTACTAAACGTCGCAGAAACATATATTCTATTTTTTGGGCTGACTTAAGGATGTTAATTCATGTTAAAGTGAAGGGTATGAAGCCCATACAAAAATGGTCATCAACACATGTAATTTGAAGACAAGCTAATTTAAAACTAAAGCTTAACATGTGCAGCATAATATAAATGCTAAAAATATTACCTTGCCGTAGATCACGAGGAGGACTAAGTCACAATCACCAATCAAAATTGCACGAGTAGTAGCTTCAGTGAGAAAAACCAACACCCTGAAAATAAAAGTTTACACTTTAGAAAGCAGTTATACAACACTCATTCGCCCAACTAATCATGCCAAGGCATGGACACTACCGATTTTATCTGCTTTAGAGGATATTTAATACCAGCCAATAAGTCATTCTTTATGAAACTGCTATTAATAAAAACGGTACATTGCAAGTCAGACAGGATGGTACCAATTTCTTCACACTGAAAATCTATAAGTTTGCAAAACTGTCAAGAACAATAAGTTAAGTGCAACATTAAAATGGTTTAAAGAGAGACTACAATGCAGAACAAAACTAGAGATGCTTATCCCCCACCCACAGTTACAATCCAATGGAACAGGCCTACTAAAGCCACGAGTGCCAAGCTTTGCTGCCGTTTAAGATAAAGCTTTACAAAATAAGGAAATGGAAAAGAGGGGGTACCCGAGAAACTGCCAAAGGGGGGGGGGGGGTCAGATTATCTGTACCTTTTACAGTTTAGTGTAGACTTTTCCTCCCCACAGGATCTGGGTCTTGTCCACTCCAACGTCGGCCAGAGTTGGTGCCGGCTGCTGTTTAGAATGGGTGCCATCTCATGCTATACATTACTTCAGGAAACTAGTGCCTCACTCTTCGCCATAGGGTACATCAGCTCAGGACCTCACTAACATGTTGGGAGGCAGTCAAAGACTAGCCAGTCAACAACTTGGGCTGGAGAGCTGTAGCAGCCGAAACAATTTACCACCTGCAAATACAATTTAAAGTGTTAATTAAAACACTTTCGCGCTATCCGGACGCATCGGCGCGTCCCGTTCCGTCTAACGTTAAAATCAGCTTTTCGAAAATCTGGCACTTTAACAGAATTTTCTCTTACAGGTCTATTCCATTCTATGCTAAATCTGACTTCTCTGATCACTGTTCCCTAGCTCACTCCCTATTTCGATGTCATTAATTTGTGTTTCCCTGTTAGTTAACACTAAATCTAAAATATTTTCCCGCGTTGGTTCCTTAATGTGTTGCGTAAGAAAACAATCTTCAATTAATTCTAGAAAATCTTCTGCTTCACTATTCCGTTTTGTTCAACCAGTTTATTCCACTAAAGTTAAAGTCACCTATGACAAATACTGTTAGATCTAGATGCTCTAGATATTTCATTCCATAGATCCTTTGCTTCCATTCTGTCTAAATTTGGTGGCCTATATATAACTCCTATTATAATATTTGCTTTCTTTTAATTCTATCCAAATAGTTTCTGTGTGTGGCTCAGTTTTTATTCCCTCTTTGAGACTACATTTCAAGTTGTCCCCAACATACATGGCTACTCCCCCTCGTCTAATATATCTGATATAGTTTAAATCTATTTATTTTATGTTCAGCTAATAGTCCTCCATTTTCTACATTCATCCATGTTTCGGCATGTGCAATATTCTTTTTTTCTGTGCTGACAAGAGCATTTAATTCGTTAATTTTATTTCTTAGACTTCTCAGTGTCACTCAAGCACTTAGATCTGGGTCATTGGCCTCCCAGGCAGCTGTTGTTGGCTGCATGTGGCACCGGCCTGGGGGGGGGGTGGAGGGAACGTATGTTTATTTATTTATTTTATTTATTTAAATACAAGAAGGTGCATTGGGTTGTGAGAGTACATAACATTGTTCTTACATTCTTGTAAAGCCACTAAGACGCATAGTGTTTCGGGCAGGTCCTTAAGCTAACATAAGGTAAGATTTTAATAGGTATATTGTAGCAAAATTTGAGTTCAACATAATAACTGATGGTACTGATTACTCTGGTGAAGTTGAATGTCGTAAGTACTAATACTGGGCGAGTGGGTAGCACAAGATACAGTGTGAGTGAAGCACAATGAGGTGAAACTATCAAACTGTGTGTGTGTGTGTGTGTGTTTGTGTGTGTGTGTGTGTGTGTGTGTGTGTGTGTGTGTGTGTGTGTGTGTGTGTGTGTGTGTGTGTGTGTGTGTGTGTGTGTGTGTGTGTGTGTGTGTGTGTGTGTGTGTACTAACCTAGTTGTACTTGCGGGGGTTGTGGTCCCGCCTCTCAACCGTCAATCTACTAGTGTACAGATTGCTGAGCTTCTCGAGCTCTATCATATCTACATTTGAAACTGTGTATGGAGTCAGCCTCCACCACATCACTTCCTAGTGCATTCCATTTACTAACTACTCTTTCACTGAAAAAGTTCTTTCTGATGTCTCTGTGGCTCATTTGGGTACTGAGCTTCCACCTGTGTCCCCTTGTGCGTGTGCCACCCGTGTTAAATAACCCATCCTTGTCTACCCTGTCAATTTCCTTGAGGACTTTGGTGTACTCACCTAATTGTGCTTGCGGGGGTTGAGCTTTGGCTGTTTGGTGTGTAAGCTGTGTGGTGACGGCGGTCACTTGGCCTGGCAGTGTAAGTTGTTTCTCCCACCTAATTACCAAGTGTGTACGGTACATGGCACAATACATACCACCTTGGTGGACGCAGGTGCTTCCGTGTCCATCCTGAGCCACAGTGTGTTAGGGTCAGATGTCAGGCTTATACCTAACAACAGGAGATTTACAGCGGTTGCATCCGCGCCCAGGATGCAACCCCACAACAAGCTGACCATCTCCTGAGTACCTATATTTACTGTTAGGTGAACAGGCGCATTCGGTGATAGGCACCCACCCATTTCGGTCCGGCAAAGGATTCGAACCCAGAATTCTCGAATGTGAGTCGAGAACGAACTCGACTGTACTACCGGGATCAGCCCGTCCTCCAAACAAAGACCCAAAAGTGATTCCATGCACCCGCCAAACCCCCTGTTTATGAATGAAAAACGGTTTACACACAACCCGTCCTCGACTCAAGTCCATTACATCCAGAGGTCGACCCCACAGACGCATTCATAAATTTTAACATGCTGTTCATTCAGAACAAGAATTTTCTCAAATATAAATTAATATTAAAATATATTAGCATATTGTGCATATATAGGCATAGGTTAGGTTAGGTTAGGTGTTTAGGTTCGGTTGGTGATTATTTGCATATGTAGTACGTGGGTGAAGCATTTATAGCGATGTGGTTCGAACAAAACTCGTCAGTAAAGCACTTGTTCCGGAAGTGTTCGAACGAAATCAGTTGTGAGTCGTGTGTAAACCGTTTTTCATTCATAAACAGGGGGTTTGGCGGGTGCATGGAATCACTTTTGGATCTTTGTTTGGAGGACGGGATGTAACACACGACTCACAGCTGATTTCGTTCGAACACTTCCGGAACAAGTGCCTCACTGACGAATTTTGTTCGAACCACAACGCTGTAAATGCTTCACCCACGTACTACAAATACAAATAATCGCCAACAAAACCTAAACACCTAATCTAACCTATGCCTATATATACACAATCTGCTAATATATTATAATATTAATTTATATTTGATTAGATTCCCCATTTGAGTGAACAGCATGTACAAATTTATGAATGCGTCTGTGGGGTCGACCGCTGGATGTAATGGACTTGAGTAGAGGACGGGTTGGGATACTAGGTAATAGTGTATTCTCTTCCCCGGTGATGGGGGTACATTACCTGCAGCTTGTGTACCCCATTCCCCGGGCATACCATCTACCGGTACCCTGGTTCTGGTGGTACTCTGTTGTGCCCCTTTGTTACGGACCCGGATTCAGCGTCCGAGCCTGGAGCAGTGACAAACACGCCATCTGTAGGTCAGCTCCCGAAACCCCCGCCAAACGAACGACGACACCTAGTGAGGACAGCGTGTACTGGCCTCGAGGACCAGTTTCCAGTCTGGTTCAGCGCTCAACACCGCCGCTCCTGACCTCTGGTGAGGTGGTGCTCCGACGACAGCGCCATCTATGGGCTGGATACGTCAGGCGTTAGTATCTGAGCCTGTGAGTGTGGTGTATTAGTGTCCCGGTTATTGATGACGTGTCTGCTTACAGAGCCGACCTGGGACCACTGTGATGGAAGTGGAGTGAGTCTACCCGAGGCAGCCAGTCTCCATACTGTGAAGTTTGCTGCAGCTGTTGTGACGTCGTCCCCCCGGAAGAACACTGTGGTGTGTTAAGCCTGCCAGTGGAGTGGCAGTGAACGGATTTACCCGGGACCGACGGTTGGAGACGATAATCCACTGGGGTATTGAGGACAGGAGGGTGATTGGTGATATCACACGAGACTCCTGTCTAGGGCGTACCCCTTTTATCGTTCGTGGAGTGGCCGTACCAGCCTTGGTGGCTCTGTACCTGCCAGCAGACCTGCTGGACGTGTGGTTGACGGCCTCCACGACGGTGCCCCCAGTGGACCTGTGTAGTGGCTGACCTGTGGCCAGGGTAGGCTCGGCGTTCTCAGAGGACACGTCTTGAGGCCACGAAGAAAGCACCGCGGACTCAGCACCTAGCTTCGAGGATCCATAGTCTCCAGCAGAAGACTACAGTGATGATCCCCTTTGTAAAGTGTTAATACCCCTCCCCCTTGTGTACGTTTTACTTTTATATATTTAAATGGTGATGGTGAACATTATATTATATTAAGTTCTTAGCTTTCTTTCCCTACTCCCTTTTAAGTTACTTGCGTCACGGATCGCATCCCTTGAAAGCCTCTACTGGCTTGGGGTCGGATATATATATCTTCCTCTAACGACATCAGAGTAAGAACCCCGTTGCGTCCCGAGAGGGCCGTAACACCCTTGCAGGCGAGTACCGTGGTGGAGCAGGAGATAAACTGTGTCCACGTGTTCCTTGACTGTTGTAGCCTGCCCGCTGCCCACGGCTACTCTTGCGGGCAAGACTGCTTCCAGCTCTAGTTTTCAGCCACCACTGGTGCCCTAGAAGTACCCCCTGCCTGTGTCCCAGGTGGTGCCGGCTGGCTCCCATGACTGGCGACACTAGAGTTCACTGACATCTAGCGTCTCAGATGCCGTTGCCCAGTTTGCTTCCACACAGAGACCCATACATACTCATCCATGCTTATATAAACACTTCCGTTGCCGTACTCTGACGTCGTCCATTTGGTCCGGGAGACATCTCCCGTCACGCAGGGTGCAGTCGCACCTCCACAGTATCATCTATTGATACTGGTAATGGCTCAAAAGGGCCACCACTTACGAGCTATTTATGCCCGTGCCACCTTTTGGGTGGCTTCATCTTCATCTTAACACATTCACAAGGGAGACATCTCCCGTCACGCAGGGTGCACTCGCACCTCCACAGATCTCCAGTATCAGCTCTTGATACTGGTAATGGCTCAAAAGGGCCACCACTTACGGGCTATTTATGCCCGTGCCTCATCTTCATCTTAACACATTCATAAGGGAGACATCTCCCGTCATGCAGGGTGCATTCGCACCTCCACAGATCTCCAGTATCAGCTCTTGATACTGGTAATGGCTTAAAAGGGCCACCACTTACGGGCTATTCATGCCCGTGCCACCTTTTGGGTGGCTTAATCTTCATCAATCATCAATCAATCGTACTCTGAGAAATTATTCACATCTAAAATTTGGGTCACAACAAGGGTCATGTTGTGCGACATCATTACACGCAACGAGTACAGCAACTCAACAATGCTAGTAGACGGGGATATAAAGAACTAGACCACACTTCTCTATCCTCCACAGATCTCCAGTATCAAGAGTTGATACTGGTAATGGCTCAAAAGGGCCACCACTTACGGGTTATTCATGCTCGTGCCACCTTTTGGGTGGCTTAATCTTCATCAATCAATCACTTTTCCATAGTTACGGGCTATTAATGCCCGTGCCACCTCTTGGGTGGCTTAATCTTCATCAGTCTTTATCCCATTATGTGCCTCTGTAACCCTTTTTACTACCGCCCACAAGATGGGTATGGGGTGCATAATAAATGAACTAAACTTAAGAAAAACTATAGGTATAAGTCGAGACCCCTAATTCAACCTACGCTTGGGGGTCAAATCACCATACTTGAGGGTCAAATTAGCATACTCGAGGGGTACTGTGTTTAGATTAACATTTTAGTCTATAAACCCATTTAGTGGGTTACTAGGGCCAAGAATTGGCCATGAGGGTAAAGACGTCACGATCCCACTGGCGTCGAGTGCCCAATTGTATTTGGACAAACTCATTTAAGCTTTAATCCCCTTGATAAGTATATTATTGTTATTATTATTAATTATGGTTAGAATACCACTGTTTAGGTCTTAAGTTTTGCGGAGGATGAGATGAAGATTAAACATTAAAAGAAGATTAGTAATGGTTTAGTGAGAGTATATGGCAAGTGTATTGGCCGTAGGGTTGCCAGATTGGGCTACAAGTAGCGAATTGGGCTACTTTTGAGAGCCCCGCGCTTCCAAAATTTTCATTTCGCTACTTGCGAGTTTTTGGGTTAGTTTAAAAGCAAGTTGGGCTACTTTGGACTATTAATATTAAGACTCTCAATGATGATTATTTATGCTTTAATAATATAATGTGTACAAATCACAGCCGCGTCCAACAGCCTGATTGACTTACCCGACTGGTCCCAGACCGGCCCCCTGGGGACATTGATCCTAGGAACCTTCGAAAGAAAAAGTAACCGCAAGGCAAGGTAATCCTCCCCAAGGGCAATAGATTTCCCAACCTTAATTGTTATTAATACTTCATCCCAAAAGCTACACCTGGTTCCACAGATCTTCATTAAGGGGAGAAGGTTATCTAGAAATTTACAGATTGATAAATGATGGGAAAGATCCCTTACAGTTAATACCAGTCCGTCTAATTACCACAGGCTACACAAGCTTCACAAAGCTTCAGAAAGCTTATGTTAGTAATGAATAAATATGATATATTTACTCATGTTGGTGCTGAATGTACAACACGAGAAAACATAATTTTAATCTGAAAAAGTATATTTTTATTAAGAAATTAGACGAAAATAAAGAGCTGGTGACGCCAAATAAAGTCGACGATCCAAGCGTCGGTTAGGTTAGGTTTGGTTTGTTTAAGTTAGGTTAGTTTAGGTTAGGTCAGCCTAACCTAACATATCATATTTATTCATTACTAACGTATTGCCAGGAAGCTTTCTGAAGCTTTGTGAAGCTTGTGTAGCTTGTGGTAATTAGACGGACCCGTTAATACCTTTGTCAGGAAGACGATGGTTGGCAAGGAGCGGTAGTGTAAAGCGGCTGTTAGATTAGAGGGATTCTTTAACAACTTATTTCCAAATAGCTTTTTCCTCTTGTGATAAATATGTTGCAAGGCAACTATTTTCAATGTACGCTGATCCCTCCAATAAGCTATATTTCACATGTCTCAAACCAATGCTAAATGATTGGATGAACTGAATGATTGGATTTGAAAGGATAAACTGACTTTCTAAAAAAGTCAGTTTATCCTTTAAGTTTATGAGTTAGTATAAATGGAATTAGAGTTAGTATAAATGGAATCAAGTCAGAGTGGGAAAATGTTGTAAGTGGAGTGCCTCAAGGCTCTGTCCTGGGACCTCTGTTGTTTATAATATATATAAATGATTTAGATTCAGGTTTGAGTAGCAACATTTGCAAATTTGCCGATGATACGAAAATCGGTAGGGAAATTAATTCGGAGGAGGACTCACTATCACTTCAAGTTGATCTAGATAGGGTTTTGAAATGGTCAAAGGATTGGCAGATGCAGTTTAATGCTGATAAATGTAAAGTTCTGAGGTTAGGTAATGATGATAGAGTTACAAGATACGAGCTAGATGGTGTTGTGATTGCGAAGTCGGATTGCGAAAGGGATCTGGGAGTTATGATTAGTAAGAAATTAAAACAAAAGGATCAATGCATAAATGTTCGTAATAAGGCAAATCGGACACTTGGATTTATTAATCGCAGCGTTAGTAACAAGACACCTGGTGTGGTTCTCAAGCTATATCTTGCTCTAGTTAGGCCCCATTTAGATTATGCAGTTCAGTTTTGGTCGCCATATTATAGAATGGATATAAATTCACTTGAACGTGTCCAGCGTAGGATGACTAAGTTAATTCCCCAAATTAGAAATCTTTCATATGAAGAAAGATTAACAAAGCTTAAGTTGCATTCACTGGAAAGGCGAAGAGTTAGGGGTGACATGATAGAGGTTTACAAGTGGATGAATGGACATAACCGGGGGGATATTAATAGGGTATTAAAAGTATCAACACAGGACAGAACACGAAACAATGGATATAAATTGGATAAGTTTAGATTTAGGAAAGACTTGGGTAAATACTGGTTCAGTAACAGGGTTGTTGATTTGTGGAACCAATTGCCACGTAACATTGTGGAGGTGGGGTCCCTCGATTGTTTCAAGCACGGGTTGGACAAGTATATGAGTGGGATTGGGTGGTTATAGAATAGGAGCTGCCTCGTATGGGCCAATAGGCCTTCTGCAGTTACCTTTGTTCTTATGTTCTTATGTTATGTTAAAAGATGAAGCAGATCAGTGTAGCCTTTACACTGTCTTAGAAAACTTCACTCTTGGAATACTCAGTTGTGTGTCTATGTAAAAATAAAAATAAAATAAAATAAAATAAAATAAAATGTTTATTTAGGTAAGGTACATACATACAATAAATTTTTACAAAGATTGGTTGACTTATAGGTAGAGCTAGTACATACAATGCCTAAAGCTACTATTACGCAAAGCGTTTCGGGCATGATAAACTTAAATGACAAGCTTAATACTAATTGAGCATAATGAGTAGAATGAAAACAAGAAATGAAAATATAGCTGAAAAAGCAGCACAAATACAATTATGTCGACAAACAGCGCTCTTTAAAAAAAAAAACAGACATTGGTTGACAATAGAGGGGTAAGGAAGGTTACAGGGAATTTATTTGGTATAGCTTCGTTTTTATCTTAAACTGGTTGAGAGAGGAACAGTCTTTAACATGGTTGGGAAGGTCATTCCACATTCTGGGCCCCTTGATTTGTAGAGCATTTCTAGTTTGATTAAGTCGTACTCTAGGAATATCAAAACTGTATTTATTTCTGGTGTGGTGCTCATGGGTTCTGTTACAACCTTCTATGAAGCTTTTGAGATCAGGATTGGCATTACAGTTTAGTGTTTTATATATGTATAATATACATGAGAGAATGTGCAGTGGCTTAATGTCTAACATATTCAGAGATTTGAGTAGGGGTCCCGTATTACCGTACCGTACCATATGTATTAACACTCCCTTTCTTCCAAGAAAGGGAGTGGGAAATGAATGGATATCGAGGGCACTTGGTGTCAATTGCCGGCTGGAAAGATATTGCAAATCAAATGCAATATCTTTCATAGACAACTGGGAACACTTCTATGGAAGAAATGAAATGTATGCTCGTGATGGGGTGCATCTATCGAGAGCTGGGGTTGTTGCTGTTGCGAACTCGTTGGAAGAAGTGGTTAGAGGTGTTTGTTTGGGTTTAAACTGTTAGTAGATAGAGGTATGGGAATTGATTTGGAGGAAGGAGGTAATAAAAGTATGTGTTTGTGGGAGAAAGGAATTGGCAAAACGATCAGGGAAAGAGAAGGGCCTCAAAATAACAATTCACTTAGGGTATATTACACTAACAGTAGAAGTCTAAGAAATAAAACTAACGAATTAAATGTTCTTGTCTGCACAGAAAAAATAGATATTATTGCACTTACCGAAACGTGGATGAATGTAGAAAATAGAGAACTATTAGCTGAATATCAAATATATGGATTTAAACTATTTCACACAGATAGATATATTAGACGAGGAGGGGGAGTAGCCATATATGTTAGGGACAATTTGAAATGTAGTCTCAAAGAGGGAATCAAAACAGAGCCACACACAGAAACTATTTGGATAGAATTAAACGAAAAAGCTAATAATATTATAATAGGAGTAATATATAGGCCACCAAATTTAGACAGAATGGAAGCAAAGCACCTATGGGATGAAATATCTAGAGCATCTAGATCTAACAGTATTTATGTCATGGGTGACTTTAATTTTAGCGGAATAAACTGGTTGAACAAAACAGGGAATAGTGAAGCAGAAGATTTTCTAGAATTAATTGACGATTGCTTTCTTACGCAACACATTAAGGAACCAACACGGGAAAATAATATTTTAGATTTAGTGTTAACTAACAGGGAAACGCAAATTAATGACATCGAAATAGGGAGTGAGCTAGGGAACAGTGATCACAAAGAAATCAGATTTAGCATAGAATGGAATAGACCAGTAGGAGAAAATTCTGTTAAAGTGCCAGATTTTCGAAAAGCTGATTTTAATAGCCTAAGAAATTTTTTGGGTCAAATTGATTGGAAAGTCTTGGGTATGGGGTGTGGGCCGGTCTTGGAGCGAGACATGAACCCAGCGATAGGTGACTTAAATGGGGATTTCGATGTGGATTCAATATATAACTTATTTAAGAATATTCTAAACAAAGCACAGGAACGTAGTATACCATACAAATTGAATAGATCGAATACTAATGACCCAAAGTGGATAACAAAGAATTTGAAGAACCTTATAGGTAAAAAGAGAGCTTGGTACAAAAGGATTAAAAATGGGGAGGTCACTTTAGAACAGGAATTCGTACAACTGGTTAGAAATGTTAAAAAAGAGATAAGGAAAGCAAAAAGAAACTATGAAGTTCGCATAGCAGGGCAAGCAAAGACAAATCCTAAAGGGTTTTTTCAGTTATATCGTACTAAGATTTGGGAAAGGATAGGTCCATTAAAAACTGAGACAGGTCAAATAACAGATAGTGATGAAGAGATGAGTAGTATTTTTAATAAATATTTTGTATCTGTATTTACTAAAGAGGAACTTAACAATATGCCTTCAGCCGAACAAGTCTATGTGGGTGGGGACGAGGACAGGTTGACGAGTTTAACAGTTACCAGGGAGGATGTTCTTAAACAAATAGTAAAACTCAAACCAAACAAATCCCCAGGGCCGGATGAAGTGTTTGCCAGGGTGCTTAAAGAATGCAAAGAGGAGCTTTGTGACCCACTGTCAACCATATTTAATAAATCAATAGAGTCAGGCAGAGTGCCAGAGTTTTGGAAAGTTGCTAATGTGATACCAGTTTTTAAGAAAGGAGATAGATCACTTGCGTCTAACTATCGACCAATTAGCCTAACGTCTATTGTGGGAAAGTTACTCGAATCTATAATAGCAAATAAAATTCGTCTTCATCTTGAAAAACATAAATTAATAATTGAGTCGCAATATGGTTTTATAAATGGCCGTTCATGTTTAACAAATTTGTTATCTTTTTATTCTAGCATTGTTGAGGCAGTTGATAGTGGTAAGGATTGCGATGTTGTATACCTTGACTTTAGCAAAGCTTTTGATACAGTGCCACATGAAAGACTGATTAAAAAGGTAGAGTCTCATGGTATTGGGGGTGCTATATTAAGCTGGATTAGGGCATGGCTATACCAAAGGAAACAGAGAGTTAGTATAAATGGAATCAAGTCAGAGTGGGAAAATGTTGTAAGTGGAGTGCCTCAAGGCTCTGTCCTGGGACCTCTGTTGTTTATAATATATATAAATGATTTAGATTCAGGTTTGAGTAGCAACATTTGCAAATTTGCCGATGATACGAAAATCGGTAGGGAAATTAATTCGGAGGAGGACTCACTATCACTTCAAGTTGATCTAGATAGGGTTTTGAAATGGTCAAAGGATTGGCAGATGCAGTTTAATGCTGATAAATGTAAAGTTCTGAGGTTAGGTAATGATGATAGAGTTACAAGATACGAGCTAGATGGTGTTGAGATTGCGAAGTCGGATTGCGAAAGGGATCTGGGAGTTATGATTAGTAAGAATTTAAAACAAAATGATCAATTCATAAATGTTCGTAATAAGGCAAATCGGACACTTGGATTTATTAATCGCAGCGTTAGTAACAAGACACCTGGTGTGGTTCTCAAGCTATATCTTGCTCTAGTTAGGCCCCATTTAGATTATGCAGTTCAGTTTTGGTCGCCATATTATAGAATGGATATAAATTCACTTGAACGTGTCCAGCGTAGGATGACTAAGTTAATTCCCCAAATTAGAAATCTTTCATATGAAGAAAGATTAACAAAGCTTAAGTTGCATTCACTGGAAAGGCGAAGAGTTAGGGGCGACATGATACTGGTTCAGATAGATATATTAGACGAGGAGGTGGAGTAGCCATATATGTTAGGGACAATTTGAAATGTAGTCTCAAAGAGGGAATCAAAACAGAGCCACACACAGAAACTATTTGGATTGAATTAAACGAAAAAGCTAATAATTTTATAATAGGAGTAATATATAGGCCACCAAATTTAGACAGAATGGAAGCAAAGCATCTATGGGATGAAATATCTAGAGCATCTAGATCTAACAGTATTTATGTCATGGGTGACTTTAATTTTAGCGGAATAAACTGGTTGAACAAAACAGGGAATAGTGAAGCAGAAGATTTTCTAGAATTAATTGACGATTGCTTTCTTACGCAACACATTAAGGAACCAACACGGGAAAATAATATTTTAGATTTAATGTTAACTAACAAGGAAACGCAAATTAATGACATCGAAATAGGGAGTGAGCTAGGGAGCAGTGATCACAATGAAATCAGATTTAGCATAGAATGGAATAGACCAGTAGGAGAAAATTCTGTTAAAGTGCCAGATTTTCGAAAAGCTGATTTTAATAGCCTAAGAAATTTTTTGGGTCAAATTGATTGGAAAGGCTTGGGTATGGGGTGTGGGCCGGTCTTGGAGCGAGACATGAACCCAGCGATAGGTGACTTAAATGGGGATTTCGATGTGGATTCAATATATAACTTATTTAAGAATATTCTAAACAAAGCACATGGTATACCATAGAGTCTCATGGTATTGGGGGTGCTGTATTAAGCTGGATCAGGGCATGGCTATACCAAAGGAAACAGAGAGTTAGTATAAATGGAATCAAGTCAGAGTGGGAAAATGTTGTAAGTGGAGTGCCTCAAGGCTCTGTCCTGGGACCTCTGTTGTTTATAATATATATAAATGATTTAGATTCAGGTTTGAGTAGCAACATTTGCAAATTTGCCGATGATACGAAAATCGGTAGGGAAATTAATTCGGAGGAGGACTCACTATCACTTCAAGTTGATCTAGATAGGGTTTTGAAATGGTCAAAGGATTGGCAGATGCAGTTTAATGCTGATAAATGTAAAGTTCTGAGGTTAGGTAATGATGATAGAGTTACAAGATACGAGCTAGATGGTGTTGTGATTGCGAAGTCGGATTGCGAAAGGGATCTGGGAGTTATGATTAGTAAGAATTTAAAACAAAAGGATCAATGCATAAATGTTCGTAATAAGGCAAATCGGACACTTGGATTTATTAATCGCAGCGTTAGTAACAAGACACCTGGTGTGGTTCTCAAGCTATATCTTGCTCTAGTTAGGCCCCATTTAGATTATGCAGTTCAGTTTTGGTCGCCATATTATAGAATGGATATAAATTCACTTGAACGTGTCCAGCGTAGGATGACTAAGTTAATTCCCCAAATTAGAAATCTTTCATATGAAGAAAGATTAACAAAGCTTAAGTTGCATTCACTGGAAAGGCGAAGAGTTAGGGGTGACATGATAGAGGTTTACAAGTGGATGAATGGACATAACCGGGGGGATATTAATAGGGTATTAAAAGTATCAACACAGGACAGAACACGAAACAATGGGTATAAATTGGATAAGTTTAGATTTAGGAAAGACTTGGGTAAATACTGGTTCAGTAACAGGGTTGTTGATTTGTGGAACCAATTGCCGCGTAACATTGTGGAGGTGGGGTCCCTCGATTGTTTCAAGCACGGGTTGGACAAGTATATGAGTGGGATTGGGTGGTTATAGAATAGGAGCTGCCTCGTATGGGCCAATAGGCCTTCTGCAGTTACCTTTGTTCTTATGTTCTTATGTTCACAGGAACGTAGTATACCATACAAATTGAATAGATCGTATACTAATGACCCAAAGTGGATAACAAAGAATTTGAAGAACCTTATAGGTAAAAAGAGAGCTTGGTACAAAAGGATTAAAAATGGGGAGGTCACTTTAGAACAGGAATTCGTACAACTGGTTAGAAATGTTAAAAAAGAGATAAGGAAAGCAAAAAGGAACTATGAAGTTCGCATAGCAGGGCAAGCAAAGACAAATCCTAAAGGGTTTTTTCAGTTATATCGTACTAAGACTAGGGAAAGGATAGGTCCATTAAAAACTGTGACAGGTCAAATAACAGATAGTGATGAAGAGATGAGTTGTATTTTTAATAAATATTTTGTATCTGTATTTACTAAAGAGGAACTTAACAATATGCCTTCAGCCGAACAAGTCTATGTGGGTGGGGACGAGGACAGGTTGACGAGTTTAGCAGTTACCAGGGAGGATGTTCTTAAACAAATAGTAAAACTCAAACCAAACAAATCCCCAGGGCCGGATGAAGTGTTTGCTAGGGTGCTTAAAGAATGCAAAGAGGAGCTTTGTGACCCACTGTCAACCATATTTAATAAATCAATAGAGTCAGGCAGAGTGCCAGAGTTTTGGAAAGTTGCTAATGTGATACCAGTTTTTAAGAAAGGAGATAGATCACTTGCGTCTAACTATCGACCAATTAGCCTAACGTCTATTGTGGGAAAGTTACTCGAATCTATAATAGCAAATAAAATTCGTCTTCATCTTGAAAAACATAAATTAATAATTGAGTCTCAACATGGTTTTATAAATGGCCGTTCATGTTTAACAAATTTGTTATCTTTTTATTCTAGCATTGTTGAGGCAGTTGATAGTGGTAAGGAGTGCGATGTTGTATACCTTGACTTTAGCAAAGCTTTTGATACAGTGCCACATGAAAGACTGATTAAAAAAATAGAGTCTCATGGTATTGGGGGTGCTATATTAAGCTGGATTAGGGCATGGCTATACCAAAGGAAACAGAGAGTTAGTATAAATGGAATCAAGTCAGAGTGGGAAAATGTTGTAAGTGGAGTGCCTCAAGGCTCTCTCCTGGGACCTCTGTTGTTTATAATATATATAAATGATTTAGATTCAGGTTTGAGTAGCAACATTTGCAAATTTGCCGATGATACGAAAATCGGTAGGGAAATTAATTCGGAGGAGGACTCACTATCACTTCAAGTTGATCTAGATAGGGTTTTGAAATGGTCAAAGGATTGGCAGATGCAGTTTAATGCTGATAAATGTAAAGTTCTGAGGTTAGGTAATGATGATAGAGTTACAAGATACGAGCTAGATGGTGTTGTGATTGCGAAGTCGGATTGCGAAAGGGATCTGGGAGTTATGATTAGTAAGAATTTAAAACAAAAGGATCAATGCATAAATGTTCGTAATAAGGCAAATCGGACACTTGGATTTATTAATCGCGGCGTTAGTAACAAGACACCTGGTGTGGTTCTCAAGCTATATCTTGCTCTAGTTAAGCCCCATTTAGATTATGCAGTTCAGTTTTGGTCGCCATATTATAGAATGGATATAAATTCACTTGAACGTGTCCAGCGTAGGATGACTAAGTTAATTCCCCAAATTAGAAATCTTTCATATGAAGAAAGATTAACAAAGCTTAAGTTGCATTCACTGGAAAGGCGAAGAGTTAGGGGTGACATGATAGAGGTTTACAAGTGGATGAATGGACATAACCGGGGGGATATTAATAGGGTATTAAAAGTATCAACACAGGACAGAACACGAAACAATGGATATAAATTGGATAAGTTTAGATTTAGGAAAGACTTGGGTAAATACTGGTTCAGTAACAGGGTTGTTGATTTGTGGAACCAATTGCCGCGTAACATTGTGGAGGTGGGGTCCCTCGATTGTTTCAAGCACGGGTTGGACAAGTATATGAGTGGGATTGGGTGGTTATAGAATAGGAGCTGCCTCGTATGGGCCAATAGGCCTTCTGCAGTTACCTTTGTTCTTATGTTCTTATGTTCTTATAGAGGTTTACAAGTGGGTGAATGGACATAACAAAGGGGATATTAATGGGGTATTGAAAGTATCAACACAAGACAGAACACGAAACAATGGGTATAAATTGGATAAGTTTAGATTTAGGAAAGACTTGGGTAAATACTGGTTCAGTAACAGGGTTGTTGATTTGTGGAACCAATTGCCGCGTAACATTGTGGAGGTGGGGTCCCTCGATTGTTTCAAGCGCGGGTTGGACAAGTATATGAGTGGGATTGGGTGGTTATAAATAGGAGCTGCCTCGTGTGGGCCAACAGGCCTTCTGCAGTTGCCTTTGTTCTTATGTTCTTATGTACTGAACGGGGTGAGAATAGCTTGAGCTACCTCATCCCTTTGTGTGTATTTTACCTCAATAAACTTATTTCAATTTCAATTTCAGAAGAATTGTTCATCCTCATCATGCAAAGCTTCATGCTAATTTGGACTACAATTCTATGTATCTGCCCCTGGAAAAAGTTGACTTTGGTTACGAATTTTCAACACTTCGGGTCACTAACAGACAAAACAATTTTATAACCCAGGAAAAGTTTCAAAATATTAAAGAAAGATGCGATAATTTTTTAATGAAAGCTTGCAAATAGCTTCTTTCTCGTATTCTAAGTAATGTTGAAACTTTAAAAAGGGTGAAAAATCTGTTACCTATCATATGCCTTAGCCACACACGGCCACCATTTTCAGAACTTCCATAAGTATTAGCTGACCAATCTAAGCTTAGTGAAATTGAAAGTCAGTGGCGCCTACTGTTAACCATTGACTGGTCCATCATTTGTGAGGGACAAATTCCAACATCTGGAGCGCCATTTTAGACCAAGACAAAAACTGTCAAGAACGCTGCTGGCGATCCCATACTGATTGACCTCGCTGAGTTTGCATTGAAAATATACAGCTTGCAAATCAGTAATGCCCTGGTTGAACGGATATTTTCAAGAGTAACGTCTGTGAAAACTAAACTGAGAAATCGAATGGGACTTGAGCTTTTGACATCAATCTTGACATCAATCTTTGACATCAATCTTGAGAATCAAAACATATCTTGAAGAAAATGTAACTTGTTGCTCGTCATTTGAATCACTCATGTCAATTCTTAAATATGTCTGCAATATACAAGAACGAGGTTGTGGATGCAGATCAAGATCTTGATAATCTTCAACTGTAAAGACGTGGAAGGACTCCACACCCATTAGGCTTCAAACAGTAAATATTGGTAAGTTATCCTATTATCATATTGGTTAAATATATTAACTATATATTTCAGTTTATTTCTCAGTTTAGTGAAGCATAATGGGTGTATATATATATGTGCAGAGAAAATATTAATAAAACAATTAAAATCTCTAATGTACTCTATATATCAAAATAGATTACTTTAAAACCCGTATCAATCACTAAACAAAAAATTGGGCTACTCTTATGATACAAATTCACTACTTTTAGAGCGTCAGCTCTCTACTTTCAGCAACTTGACTCTGGCAACCTGGCGTGTTTAAAAGGCGGGCCACCAGACACTTGTCAACCACAACACACTGAGCCGCCCCGAGGGAAGGTTTACGCTGCACCAGTAATACTCTACTAGCCAACAGTACAAGTCCTCTCTTTCTACAGTAACGTTGAGTTGTGAGTGTTAGAAGATGTCAGTGATGGTGGTAGGTGTGAGGGCCGGGCGCGTAGTGTCAGCAGGAGCCAGACACAAGCACACACTCTCTGCAGGTAAGAACCTCTTATATCACCGTGTTGTTATCTGTTATAACTTACCTGTTCGTCCTTCTGTAAGTTGTGTATGTATAGGTGTGTCATTTTGCGTTATATCGTGCAAGGGGGACACAATGAGGTCATCCAAGGGTCGGTTAACACCAGCCTGACAACAAGAGAAGGTGACCCTGACCAACCTTGGGGACCGGATGGTCACGAGTTATTTCACATTACTCTGTATGATAAACATTGTGTGGTAGAAGAGTGGATTGTTTAGGTGCAGATTGTTCTAATGAGTCTAAATAGTTTAGTCTGAATTATGGTTGTACACTATATTAATGTTCTTGAGAGGAAGATAGCAAGGTGAAGGTAATGGTCAGATCGTACACACGTTTCAACAAACTAAACTTATTTTGGTTGACTTCCCGGCCCTTCCTCTTGGTGTCCCGGAGTCAGGGCCGGGAAGATTGATAGTTGAATCCATCATTTAACTTTCAGTGAATCATGGGTCCTGACTCAAAGGTGCTTTTTATCGATCTGCTGCAAGGTAATGTTAATTTGGTTGTCAAGATGAGCATTATTATTCCCACATGTAAGGTCCTGCATTTGTCTATATTAAAGAGCATTTGCCAGTCTTCTGATCATTTGTAGAGATCGTGTGGGTCTCTTTGTGAGGCTTCAATATAATTTGTTGATATTGAATTATATAAATTAATTTAGGAATTAATTTTTCTGCAAGCACATAAAAGGTAGAATGTAAAAGGAACATGCACGACTTTGTAAAAATTAGAAAGCATGTACCTGATTTTTTTTTAAATGTTAATAAAAATACAAATTACTGTATATGAATTATATATGTTGCTGAAAATTGCTGTAGTAAATGTTCCAAGTTGTGATCTTAAAATTATTCAGTAGCATTATAATCTCAATGTGTGCAAAAGAAGTGTTTACCTGTTTGCCGGAGAGCCACTAACACTAATGGACTCGACAAGGACAGGAAGCCGGCGGCTTGTTCAAGGTCCTCTCCCCATTTGTCTATCTTTTCCATTTGTACTTTAAAAGTTAACATTTTTTGGAGTTTTGGCATTTATGGCTTTGGTGGGTAGGAGGTTCCATGCCTTAATAACCCTGCTGGTGAAAAAGCATCTCCCGTTCTCGGTCTTACATTGTGGCTTGTTGAGCTTGTAACCCTTGTTCCTTACATCTGACCTTTCGGAAAAAACAAATTTGCAGATCAACATCCTTCAAATTGTTTAGTATTTTAATCATCATGTCTCCAAGGGATGTTCATCCCTGGAAGACTTCAAGGTCTACCCTTGCTGTAAAACAGTTAACATTCACATTCTGTAATCCTTCTGAACCTGATAACAGCTTCTAAACTTCTTGCTGGCATTTTTCTCCCAACTGCTAGCAGTAAAATGAATTGAACACTTGTTCATTAAAGATTGATTGATTGATGATGATTAAGCCACCCAAAAGGTGGCACGGGCATGAATAGCCCGTAAGTGGTGGCCCTTTTGAGCCATTACCAGTATCAATAGATGATACTGGAGATCTGTGGAGGTACGACTGCACCCTGCGTGACGGGAGATGTCTCCCTCATTAAAAGAGGTGGCCCGTCAATATACTGCATGAAATGGACAAACAAATAACATAATAAAATAAAGAAAACTTGAACCAGCACTTGATCACAGATAACATAAATTGTAATAAATTAATCACTGTATACCAGACCTAAAATTGTCAGATTTATAACGCCCAGCAAAACAATCTACTTAACTTCAGCAGCTGAAACATCCTATCTCTCACAACTAACCACTCCACTGGTGGAGTCACTCCCCCTTACTAACTTGGAGAGGCACTCCTATGCAATTTCGCCAACCTATTGTATTCTAACAAAACGGTAATCCTTACTAACTCGGTGACACTGCCATACACTATTTGACAAAGTATTAAATACATTAATATGTTTATGATAATACTTCCTAAAAGAGTCAGGATTCTCGGCATCTGTATGCACACAATGTGTAATTTATTTACTAGGCTTCTGGTATTTGTGTAGAAGCAGTTTAAACACCTGACATTGTTCCTAGGGGCATGTAAGATTGCTCCTGCATACTATTATTCCATACATAGTATAGTTATTGTGCCTGCTTGTCGACAAATCTATAGGGTTAGGTCTGCCTGACTGGGTGAATCCTCTCCTCCATCCACTGTCATGATCACCTGCCCAATCCTTGTTTTTAACTTTGTCTGTACAGTACTTTGTCTGTACTGGCCTGTGTGTAACTCCTTTAGTTTGTCTCGGTTCTTTGTTCTTTTGCTGTTCAACTGTGAAGTCTGGGGATGTGTTTGGCCGAGAAGCTATTTGAACTGTAGGATAAAAATATAGGATGACATACTAGGCGAGGTAGCAAGATTCAAATTTTTTGGGCCAATTTGGAAAGTAGTAGTATGGTGGGTACTGTAAGAGTATAATGAATAGAAGAGAGGTATGAAAGGTGAAGAATATAATGAAAGTAGGAATGTTGTGGGGTAATATTCTACTCCCAGTTGTGACAAATGGAATTTAAACTTTCTTATGGATAGGGGTAGTGCTAAAGACTACAAGCTATGGTAATTATGATTTTGAGAGTTGGCTGGTATAAGCATGTGGCATGGTTATGGTAGTGAAGTAGAGTATAACATGGTGTGGGGGGGGGGATGAATTGTGGAGCAAGTGAAGTGCAATACACCGTGGTGGTAAGAACATGGTAAAATACCTTAGGATCATTTACCAATGGTAAATAAGGGTGAAATATGGTAAAGGATTATACAGTAGGCAGGCGACAGTTGTTTAGAAGGGAACAGTGGAAAGGTTTATGGAAAAAAAAGGGCAGAGACCTTTAATAGAGTGAAAGGTTTGAGGAACTTCTGCTAGCATGCTCTAGCAGAAGTTCCTGGATAGGGTTTCGGGAATTCTTCTACTCCCCGAGCCAGGCCTGGGGCCAGGCTCTAGATGTGTGCAGCATTTATTAGTCAGGTTAAGCTTTAATGGGTCTGGCAAAAAAAATGAACGAGTATGGCTTTAAGGGGACCACGACAATCCATTATATTTTCTAACATATACCCATCATATAATAAATGTTTGTGCAAAGAATGAGTGTCTATACATCTAGTGGGATGTAACATTGAAGATTTCCTTTACCAGAACAACAGCAGCAACCACCACAGCAAAAGATGCATCAGGCAGCGAGTGGAATGACCAGTTTTCAACCATCACACATACCCATGCCAGCAAACGTAGAGGAGCTTCAGGCGTCGGAAAAGGTACAGTATGTTGAAGACATGGGAGAATTAAAGGGTGTCATTCAATTAACTCGACAGATGTGAGAAGTACTGTATTTATAAAGACTACCCTATAAAAAGGATTACAATAGTTAATAGTATAAAAGATTGGCTAGTTTCTTTCAGCCATGTATGATTTTATAATATTGTTGAGAACTTTATAAAATAATCCACCTACTGAATTTCTTCTCCAAAATGCACATTTCTAAATGAAAGAAATTTGAATTGAAGTTTATTGAATCGAGAATATATAAAAATATGCCCGGTAACCACCCAATTTTCACATTGAACATTTGAAGGTACAGATTGACTTGGTAATTGGGGTTGTTCTGTATGTAATTTAAAATGCATCTTTGCACAGGAACACACCCTATTGGCCTTTTTATACCCGTGTATCACTTCACAACATAAAGTACATTTGTGCTTGCCTATCAGTGCTTGGCTCTCTGACTACAAAGGGAATGCCCTGCCTACTAGCCTTGTTGTGCTGTACTTGTTGCATTATAGTTGAACAATGCTGACAATCGCATTCTTTGTCGAATCTGCTGTTAAAGTTGTGGATGGAGGTGGCTTCCACTTCATCTTCTATCTGTGCATTTCACTTGTTGACAACCTGTATGAGTATTTCCATGCACTTTTTATTTTTGTTTACCAGCTTAAACTTGTCCTCTAATGTATAGTTAGAAAGGCTTGGTACTTTCTCCTGATAATTACATAATTACCTTGTCCTATTTTTTCTCAATTTAAAGTGGCTATCATTGTTCACCTTGTTTATTCCCTTCAGTATCTTGTATGTTGTGATCATATCTCCTCTGTTTCTTTTGTCCTCCTGGGTTATGAGGTAAAGCTCCTTCAACATATTCTAGCTTAAGCATCTTGGCTCTGGAACTAATCTTTTGCAAACCTTGGCACTTTTTAAATTTTAGTTTTATATGACAAGGTGTGTATTTCAGGCCAATGCTGCATATTCCAGCAGCAAAAGCTGTGTAGATTGCTTTGAAATAGTCCTGATTTAGGTTTCTAAGCTACTTACTAGTGTTCACCAGCATCCCATATGCTACCAAAGCCACCCTACATTTGTGTGCCTCTGGTGATATTGTTGGACTCAAATTATATCCTCTCTCAAATCTTACTCGAATTCCTGTAGTTGCTTCCCATTTATGGTTATAAACATCTTCTGGTCTTTTCTCCTTTTCCCCATCCTCATTACCTTACACTTAGTGGATTGAACTCCATCAACTACCAGTATGTTTTCCCACTCCTGGAGTTTGTAAAGGTCCTGCAACATTTTGCAGTTCTCTATTATTACATTCCTCATTAGCTTTATAGAATCTGCAAATAGCAGCATATATGAGCACACACACTCTTGGGTAGCTCATTAATACAAGTTAAGGACAGTAGTGGTCCCAGGACCAAGCCTTGGGGGATCCTACTTATTATATTTCTCCTGCTGGAGACCTTGCCTCTTGACGTTTTGCCTTCTGTACTTCAGGTACTCCCTTACTTTGTTTAGTGCCTTCCCAATTACCCCAGCTGACATTTCCATCTTTTACGCCAGTCTTTTGTGTGGAACAACATCGAATGCTTTTGACAGTTTAGGAAAATGCATTCTACCCAGATTACATCTTTCCTGGGTAGATTTCAAATTCAATCAGGTTTGCTAGGCATGACTTCCTCCTCCTCAGTCCATGCTGACATTTTGTTACTAAAAGTTTAGTCTTTCCAGGTGCTCACTATTTTCTTCTCGATTAGTCTCCAGCACTTTATATTTACTTGTTATTGACACTGGTCTGTAATTTAGTACCTCCTGTCTGTCCCCATTCTTGTTGTGCATTTCCTAATGCCTGAAAATTTGATTTGTAATATATAACATTTAATTACTGTACAACAGTCATTGTTTATTTGTATACCAATCATGTCACTTGAGGCCTAGTCTCACTTAACTAGAGTAAATGTCAAAAGTAATAATAATTATTGTAACGTTTTGGTATAATGCAAGCCTAGCATTCCAAAGTATCATAAAGTCTTTGTTTTTCACTTGAGCAAACCTAATGACCAATCACTAAAATTTCATTCACATACCTACAAAGCCCATGAAGCTTGTATTAGTTTGACAACTACAGTATTAGTTGCCATTTCAGTCTTCAGGTTACTTTTTCATTAGAAAGCCAACTCTCTCCTTACTCCTCTAATTCTCTTACTCCTGCTTTAATACTTCCACTTTTTATTCTCATATGAACCTTGCACATTGAACATTTTTCTCACTTAACTTTTAACCTTCCATTCTCATGGTTTTAAACTTATTTCCTTTGCATTTAACGAGGACAGAAAATGCCTACTGCAATTTTTGTGCCCAGGCAGGTCAAAGCCCTAGGTTCAAGGGTAATTTTCGCATATGGAAAGGTATATGCTTTCTGATAATTTTATTATTCAGCAATAAATTGTAGGAGAGGGGGGAAAAATAGGTTTATGAATAACATAGGAACTGTGCTGTGCTGTAATTGAATAAAAGTACAGGTATTTGGTAATTTTCTTTCTCTTTTGCAGGCACGTTTCTCTCCTCGTCGCAACAGAGATGTTTCTTCACAGTTGAACCAAGTGGGCAGCTTGTTTAGCTCAGGGTTCATGGGCAACCAAGGGTCACAGAGTGCCTACAACCGTGGAACACTGCCTGTTGACTCTCACGTTGATGTTTATGATGCACGCATCACAGTTTCTTTGTCTTCGGTGAGTTTGATTTATACCTAAAGTAAGATCCTTATTGTATATAATAATCATTCCTTAGACACCACATAGAACTGAACCATGTAGTAAGTATTTATATTTGAAGAGTCCTTGTTTGAAAGTTTATTTTTGGGAAAGTTAAGAAAGTTATACACAACATAATGATGCAGTAAGGCATCTCTGTGAAGCTTTTTTTTGTTTTTTGATAAGTTATTTAAAATTCAAAAATATTTAAAGGATGAATACTACATGGTAAATTGGGCACCACTCCTCATTTCCTTAAATGTGAATATCCTTGTATTACTTTGGTACACCACAACCAGGCATATGCAAATACCTTTGGGAAAAGACCTATTTGGATGCAGACGAGTCAAAAGATTTGGGTGGTACTGGTTTAACATTTTTTTTAATTTAATATTCATAAATGTTCATGTACATTTATTGTACTTTAGTTTAGCTAATGAGCCATGCTAATTTAGGTTATAAAAACTACATAGTGGGAATCCATTATCTATATGGTGTAATGGAATGATGAGCAGGTGAACTGCATATCGCTTGCTACACAATTCTTGTGACCTTTGAGAGCATAGTGTAACAGATATTCTGAGTGGCAAAATGTATGCTCAGGAAAATAAAAAATACAATTAAACTAAGGTTTTCATACTGGTGATATGAAATGCCCAAGGGTAATTATTTATACTTGAGTGAAACATTAAGTATAAATGGTTAAGTATAGTGATACTTAACCTAAAAATGTGCATATGATGAATCCAGAAATGTGTCACAAAAAAATAAAATGCAGTTAGCCTGCAAAATTGGTCCTGGGTTCGATTCCTTGGCAGTGTGGTGTTTGGGCTCATTTTGGGAATTAGTGTTGGAGGTTGCATTCTGGGATATGTTAGTAGGGTTATATGGACTTTTACAAAAGTCAAACGGGTTTCTGTTCCCAATAATGTTAAATGGTGATTTTCCCTTACATTATTTAATATTTTACCTAATTATTATTTGTCTTTTACCATCTCTTAACTTAAATATAGACACTTGTTTCACACTGGTTCTGGTTGGAATACCTCCCACTTGCACAAATTTTGCACAGCATTGCATATTGATCTTGACCCACAAAAATTTCTCTAGCTTCTCGTGCATATTTCACTTCATACACTTCTTTCTTCACATAATCAAATCACTCCAGTTTATCACCTTCCCTTCACCTCTATGTATGACTCGATGCCCACAAGGCATTTGAGAGGAACAAACTTGTCTCTGAACACACCCACCAAGACATCCACATTGCCTTTTGAGCCTTGCACACCCCCACTTTCCAACCACTACTTTGCATCCATTCACCACTTGAATGAAGCATGAAATACTTGTTGACCAAACAATAGAAAGTGAAGGGATGACGACGTTTTGGTCCGTCCCGGACCATTCTCAAAGCGATTGTGATGAGGCAAAGGCAATAAATAGGCGAGAGAGAGGTGAGAAGAAAATCTTAGAGGAAGAAAAAGAAAGGTAAAAGTTATGAAAGGTAATGTGTAATAAAGGGGATAGGAATAGGAATGAGAAAGGGATCGTAAGAGAAAACATGGGACAGAAAAAGGAAAGAGAAAGATAAATGGAAGGGTAAGCTTACGTTAGGTCATGTTTGTTAAAACGTTTCCTTCACCACCTTCCCTCATCACAATAGACTTGAGAATGGTCCAGGACGGACCGAAACGTCGTCGTCCCTTCACCTTCTATTGTGTGGTCTGGTCAACATACTTTAGCCACGTTATTGTGACTCATCGCCTGCATAGAGAAAACTGTATTTTCATTCTGGTTTAATTAAAAAATTTTTTATCTTTTCAGGTGATGCAAGCAAATGTCCCCAAGCCTTATGGAATTTCAGGGAAGGCCCCAGTTCATCTAAACATGCTTGGTGGTCAGTGGGCCCAGGATGACAAGTATGTCTCTGGTGACCTCCTCGACCACCACCACTCTACCATCATCTTGAAGAAAAACCCAGGTACTGCCCTCATAACCTTTGGCAGTTTGGGACTCGGATCCCTCGTGAAGCGTGTTGCTCTGTTAAAACTGAGTGGACTTGATTATAGAGGTCTGGAGACTGTGTGTGGCAACAGTAGAATAGACTATTTAAACAGTCGACGGTTTTCTTCGTGTACTAACAATGTGTGTACCCCTGATCTGTGTACCCATATGTTGAGGTGAGAGATTGCCTTTGCACCCAGGCCTCATCTTCGGTGAAGGGCGCGAGATTTATCTTGCAGACAGTTTTTCATTTCGGTGCTTGACAAAAAGGGTGAAGCACATTACAAACCTCCAAAACTGTGCTGCAGGTAGTATGTCCTGTTGCTTTGCAATGTGTAGCAGCACCTTTGAACTGTGTAGTGCTCTTCCTGGGCAGTAGGCTTTCATGGCATTTTACTGTGTTCTGGTGCTTTATAGTGCATCTTGGAAACTCTCGTTACTTTTTTTTTTTCTCCTGCATTTCTGCAAGTTTTGTGTTTTCTTTCACTGGCTGGCTCTCTGCTGGTGCCTTCCTTCCCATCTCGCCTTCTTTTTTTCCTATGTCCCTAGTATTGTGGTGTTGGGCACTGGACATAGGTTCTCTTCTGGCCTCTTATAATTTGGTCCTCCCCTCTGTTCCCATTTGTTGCGTGTCGTGTGCATTACTGGATGACCTCTTTTGAATCTTGGCTTGTGTTGGTGGTAGAAACCTTATTTTAGTAACCATTTGACTTTAGTATTCAGTGTGGATCTGTTGGAATTTGAACGAGACTGCAAATTTGTGCATGCAAGTGTGTGCGCGCCCCAGTCTGTGTATCCCTATTCCATGAGGACGGTGCTGTGCATCATCTTGGATTGACTATGTACCAATGGGTGTCACGTTAAGTTTTCTCTGTTCCAGATTCTTCTCTTGGCCCTCCTTGGTGTCCCAACTTGGTTCCCTTCCTTGTCTTTCTCCTCGCTTAGGATTTTGGGTGTCTGTATCTTATGGCTTCCTGGGCAGTTTTCTGATCCTAGTGTTGTTTCTTGGCCAAATTGATTCACAGTACTATAGGGGAGTATGTTTTCATAGGTCTCTCTCTCTCTCTCTCTCTCTAAGTACATTATTTGTTCCTTTGCTTATTTTTTTCTTATGGCCTTGTCTGGTCAAGTGGCTTATTCTGACTGTTACTACATCCTATAATGGCACCTTGGTGGTGCCACTATGGCTTAGCTTTACCCCTCAATTTTTTATTTCTCCATTAATAAAATTTGTTAGCCACCTTCAGCTTTGGTTTCATCCAGGGACAACCTTACTTTCTTATGGCCAGTTCAGCCCTGGCTCCTGATTTCGGTGTGTGCCAGCTCCCATGTTCCTTATTTTTATTTCTTTACATGGCTCAGCAATTTATGCTCAACACCATTGCATCATATATAATTGCTTTGGTAGAGCTACATCTTGATTTTTGGCTAGATTTTTCTAGTTGTCTTTGAAGCTTGGCAGCCTTTTTAAAAAAGCAAATCATTGCTGTGTGCTGTTGATGCCCACTTGGGCATTTGATAACGTGCCTGTCCTTCGTCGTGGACAATTCAGATTCGTGCCTCTTTAGATGGTTAGTTTTTTCATTAGTACATTGTTCAAACTTTCAGGCAAGTACGTTTACTAGCTTTCTGGTCTTGGCTTGTTTTATCAGGAGATGCTTTTGTGCATTTCCTTCTTGTTTTATGCTTGGAATGAGAAGACTTTGTTCAGGCTCGATGCATTCAGTTAAAACCATGAACAGTTATCTTCAGGCTTCTCAGAGTACAGTACTGTACTACTTTTGAGCTCTTCCTGATACATTTTGATGACATGTGGCATTGTGTAAAAGGAATCCTTATGGGTGACACACACATTGGTTGAATTTTAGTGTAATGTTATGAAGTGAAGCTAAAGAATTTGATTTTATTTCAGTTTGTAAAGATATTGGTAAAAAAAAAAAAAGATTCTATGTATAGCATCAGTAAAACCACTTGTTCACCATCTACTTTAAAATAGTCTGTTAGCCGAGTTGTTGGTTCAGTGTGGTTCCACTGGCACACTGCTGCTTAGTGCTATATAAAATACATTGTGTACAAGATTGTGTGTAATATTATCTGACAGGCTACAACAGCAGAATTTAGAATGAATTAAAATTCTTAATATACTTGATGTACAGTATTTTCTCCATTTTTTTCCTTGTACTCCATACTTCAAAGCATAGACTTAGTCTGCCTTTCGTGCAAAATCTATTGTGTTAGAACATGTTAACGGTGGAGCTAGGCTGGGTGGCAGCTGTTTGTACTAGTCTTGACCTTAATATTGGATCTGTTTATTTAATTTATTTTGTCTTTATTTTCAGTGGAGTAGATATGACGGGGTTGATAAAGAGTTTAGGCATCAACATAGGAAGGGTGACCGAGGGAGCTGCTGCTGCTGTGGGTTGTGAAACTTCGGCCTCCATAGCAACTGCACCAGAGGAAGCTCTTGGCGAGGTTGCAGCCACAGAAAGTCTTCAACGGGGAGACGTGGCAGAGGCTGTTGCCGCTGAAGTAGCTGGTAGTGCTAACAGTGTAGAAGTGCCGTAGAGTTGAACACTGTGAGAGCAGCAGGGGCTGCCACATTTGTAGTGGCATATGCTGTGCATAAGGTGTTTGCTCCAGCACGTATAGCTATAACACTTACCGCCACTCCTTTTATTGTTAGACATCTACGAAAAATTGGATTTTTGAAACCACCCAAACCTAAAGCAAGTTAAGGCTTTAAAATTATAAATGCTGTTAAAAGCATTGGAATAATTCTTAATATTAATTTTTAGATTGAAATGGTCATTATTCTGATGAATTAGTGGGATATACAAAATATTGGCAAATTCTGTAGTCCTAAAATTGTAACAGTTGTAAACCTAATTTGCTCAAAAGATTTGCACATTAAATCTAAGGCTTATTGTCTCTTATTCATTAAAATAAGCCTTCATTACTTGATACACATGATGGCTTGCAGTACTATATAGGGTTTGTAATTTATAATTTTATATCAAACGTTCTCTTGAAGACATTTAGTGCTTGGTGATGGCTTGTAGCCTCTTGTTGCACAGACGTCCGTTGAATGAACTTTAGTGTGTACTAAATTGGGACCATGTTCAGAAGTTTCTGATGATTTGAATGTTTATTGATTGATCTCTGCTTCTGTGGGTGAGCACAGTTGTGTAATTTTCGCAAAGATTTATAATTTAGGCAATTTAAATTAAAATACTGTAATTATGAATTGTTTTATTTTGGTTACGAATTATTTCAGGGTTGTGCTGCAGTGTGGTTGTTTCTTTGATGCTATATAATACATGTAATACTGTACTATAATGAATGAATGAAAGAGATATTTACAGCTTGTATATAGTTTTTTATTTAAAATGTTAAATCTTTTCACTATTACACAGCTTTTTTGTTTCTTACTCAAGAGCCAATGCTTTTCAACCTGATGAAATTGAGAAAGGGGTAAATTTGTGATTGACTTTGAGCAAATCTGTGATGTATATAGCTCTAAATGTGGTACTTTTTGCTCTTTACACTTCTGCTGCTGCTGTACAGAGTAGACAGTGGGAGGCTGTATCGACTTGATTGACAGTCACATAAGATTAAGTAAGTAAGTAATTATCAAAAGAAGGCACCAAACCGGGAAGGCTATGTAGCACCATCAAATACGCAAAATAATCAGAGGGCGCTAAATATCACCAAGGATGCCAATACGAGAACAAAAACGCATAAGGCGAACGATATCAAAAGTATCCGAGTCACCAAGAATTCTATCGAGGGACAGGTGACCGCGAGGGGCGGTCGGAAAGCAAGACACACGCTCGTCCTGGAAGTCAGGACATTCAAGAAGGACATGCACGACCGTAAGAGGGACAATGCAACTAGGACAATAAGGAGCAGGGCGGCGCTCCATCAAGTGACCATGGGTTAAGCGAGTATGGCCAATACGCAACCTCGCTAGAGCTGTTTCCCACCGCCGGTTACGGTGGAAGGAGGACGGCCACGAGGAAACACAACATTTAAGAGTACGTAGCTTGTTACCAGTAACAGACAACCAAGAAGCCTGCCAACGGGTAAGGACTGAGAAATGGATAACCGGGTAAAAGTCGGAATACGGAATGCCTTTACGAGAGATGGGACAAGAGCGGACAGCTTCCTTAGCGGCAGCATCCGCACGCTCATTTAAAGACACGCCAATATGGCTGGGAACCCAACAAAACTCAACCGACTTAAATTTACTGTGAACGAGAAACAGCCAATGCTGGATCTCGACAACTACCGGATGAACTGGATTAAAGCACCCGAGAGCCATGAGGGCACTACGAGAGTCAACAACAACCACAAAGGAAGACTGACAACGAGAAAGCAGGAGACGAAGAGCATAGAGAATAGCATAAAGTTCCGCTGTAAAGATGCTAGTCTCCGGAGGCAAGCGACACATATAAGTGCGATCAGGAAAAACAACAGAGTAGCCAACACCGTCCGCTGACTTAGACCCATCGGTGAAGACAGTAACGGAGCGGGAGTGAGAAGAAAAGCGCTCAAGGAAAAGGCGTTTTAGAACCGTAGGAGGGGTAAAAGCTTTAGTGATACGGGTCAAGGATGTACAAAACCGCGGAAGAGGGACCCTCCACGGGGGCAAAGAAGGAACAACACGAGGAGAAACATCAGAAATACGAACGGAAAGAGAATCCTGTAGGCGAGATAACCGGACAGAAAGAGGGAGGTGGTGAAGAGGAACAGGAACCGCAGGAGGGGTAAAAGTTAAAGCACGACAGAGGCGAGAGGAAGGATGTTGCAAGGACCGTGCAAGATAGCGAAGACAGTAGCGATCACGGCGGTCCTGGAGAGACAGGAAGCCAGTATCAACATACAAGCTAAGGATGGGAGTCGAACGAAAGGCACCAGAACTGAGACGCAACCCAGTATGGTGCAAAGCATCAAGACGGCGAAGAGTAGAAGGAGAAGCAGACGAGTAAGCAGGGCAACCATAATCGAGCTTAGACAGGACGAGAGAGGAATGTAAAGCAAGGAGAGTGCGCCTATCTGCCCCCCAAGAAGTATGGGACAGGACCCGAAGGAGGGTAAGGGCCTTAGAGCACTCAACACGGAGGTAAGAGATATGGGGAGACCAAGACAAACGAGTGTCAAGGAATAACCCCAAAAGCTTCGCGGAATCTTTGTATTCAAGGGGATGACCATAAAGTGACAAAGAGGGACGAAGAACAACCCGTTTCCGCGTAAAAGTCATGGCACAAGTCTTAGAAGTAGAGAACTTGAAGCCATGACCTGTGGCCCAAGACGACACGGCATCAATGGCAAGTTGAAGCCGGCGTTGAAGGAAAGGCGAATCATCACCCTGACAACAAAGGGTAAGATCATCGACATAGAGAGCGGAGAAGACACCAGAAGGAAGAGAGGAAAGAAGACCATTGAGGGCAACAAGAAAAAGAGTAGTGCTCAGAACACTACCCTGGGGCACACCTTCGTATTGCTGAAAAGAGGGAGAGAGAGCGGTACCAAGGCGCACCCGAAAGGAACGACGAGAGAGGAAGCTGCGGAGAAAGAGAGGGAGATGTCCACGAAGGCCAAAAGAATGAAGTTGAGATAGGATATGATAACGCCAAGTGGTGTCGTAAGCCTTTTCTAGGTCAAAAAGGACGGCAACAACGGAGGTCTTCGCAGCAAAAGCAGTACGAATATAGACCTCCAAGTTCACCAGGACATCTGTCGTGCTGCGGCACTTGCGGAAACCAAATTGAGAAGGGGAGAGGAGGTGATGGTGTTCCAGGAACCACATCAGACGAACGTTAACCATACGTTCAAAGAGTTTGCAGACACAACTTGTGAGAGCAATAGGGCGAAAGTCCTTAGGGGAAGTACCCAGAGACCCCGGTTTGCGAACAGGGAGGACAACGGCATCGAGCCAGTCCTCAGGGACTGACGACGACTCCCAGATCCGATTATACAGACTCAGTAAATACTGAGATGTGCTCGGGAGATGGCGAAGCATCTCATAATGAATACCATCGGAGCCCGCCGCCGTAGAACCGCAGAGGGCCAGGGCAGAACGAAGTTCAGAGAGAGAGAGAAGGGATCATTATAGGGAAGCTGAAGATGAGTGCAGAAATCTAAAGGACGAGACTCAAGGACAGATTTACGAAGAAGGAAAGATTGGGGAAGATGAAGACCAGAGCTAACAGAAGAAAAGTGGGAACCCAGTTCGGAAGCGACCTGCAACGGGTCCGCCACAAGAGTATCATGGAGGTGAAGGACCGGTGAAACATCGGGAACGAACTTACCCGCTATCTTGCGGATACGCTTCCAGATCTGGGCCAGAGGGGTCTCGGACGTAATTGTTGAGACATAAGATGCCCAACATTCACGTTTAGCCGTACGGATGGCCCTACGGGCCACCGCACTCGCCTTCCGAAAGAAAAGAAAAGAATCGGTCGTCTGCCTACGGCGGTGCCTCTTCCAGGCTGCACGCTTACAGCGAACAGCCCGAGCACAGGCCGCCTTCCACCAGGGAACGCACTTCCGTGGACCCTGAGAGGAAGAGCGAGGAATAGAGCGGAGGGCAGCGTTGAAGACAGTGTCATGAAAAAGGAGGAGAGGGCGAGAGGGAGGCAGAAGGGAGAGGTCAGGGAGAGCAGCACTGAGGGTAAATAGGGTCCAGTCTGCCTTAGCAAACTGCCACCTAGGGAAAGAGAGGGAAGGGCGAAAAGAGAAAAAGGAAACAAGGATGGGGAAATGATCACTTCCATGGAGGTCATCAAGAACCTGCCACGTGAAATCTAAGTAAAGAGAAGAAGAGCAGAGAGAAAGATCAAGACAAGAAAGGGTGCGAGTCCGAGAGTCCAAATGAGTGGGCTCACCAGAATTCAGAAGAGACAGGGAAGAAGAGAGGAGAAACGGCTCAAGGAGGCGTCCCCGGGTATTCGTCAGAACGTCACCCCAAAGAGAATGACGACAATTGAAGTCACCCAGCAGGAGCACAGGCTCCGGCAAGGAGTCCAGGAGGTGTTTCAAATCAGGAAGAGAGAGCGGGACACTCGGGGGGAGATAAATGGAACAAACTGTGTACCATTTCCCCACAAAGATACGAACAATGGAGAGGCGAAGGAAGAAGTAAAGGAACAAAGGGAACATCAGCCCGAATCAAGAGAGCAGAAGAATTAGAAGCCCCAGCAATGACTGGGGGGGGGAGGGAGAGAAAGGAACAGCCACGAAAACGACTAGGACGAGCACCAAGCATTGGCTCCTGGAGACAGACACAAAGGGGCAAAAACCGCGAAATCAGGAGTTGGAGTTCGAGGAAATTGGCGTAATAACCTCGAACGTTCCATTGAAGAATGGACAACGACGAGAAGAGAAAGGACAAAAACAGAGAACAAGGAAGGAACAAAGGCGAAAGAGCAACAGAGCACGTTAAAGAATATCAGGGTCGGGATCAGGGTCCGCAAAGTCAGGGTTAGGGGGCATGGGTAAACTGAGCAAAGACGGAGGGAAGGAAACGGGAGAACAGATCAGAGGTGGGCGGGCAGGGTCCGGAGGAGGAGGAGGAAGAGGAGGAGACAACGGAGAGGAGCCGTCAAGGACAGCAGCAGGAGGAGGGGGAGTAGAAAGAGGGGAGCGCACCCCAGCAAGAGCAGCAACCGAAAGGGAAGCAGGGGCCAAAGAAACCTCCATAGCAGGAACAGGGGGCGCAAGCACTGAAACGGGAGGGGAAGGAGCAACAGAGCCAGAAGGAGGAGCTGAGGAAGAAAGCGAAGCCTTCTTACCCGCCGGGGAAGAGGAAGGAGAGGAGCCAGGCTTACGCTTCTGACTTAAAGAGACCGGTGTCCCAGCAACTACGTACCGGGCAACGGATTCCAGTGTCTCAACAGGAGAAGCCGAACGAGAGCACACACGACGGCCGTTAGGAGAGCGATGGACATCCGCCCGCACCGACAGGCGGTGGGGAGAGCCGATAGATGGAGGAAGAGGATGGGAAGGAGGATCGGAGGGGGACGAGGAAGAAGACACAGAAGACACGACAGACCGGGTAGAAGGAAGGGGAACCCCAGACAGAGGACCAGGAGGAGGATCCTTCGGGAGAGAACCCAAAGGAACAGAGGAGGGGACAGTGGGCGCATCAGGGTCCAAGGCCCGGAAACGGTTGTGAGTCTGAGGAAGGCGGGAAGGACGAGGAGAGGAAGAGCGCAACACGCGAGCGTAAGAGATATTAGCATAAGGCGGGAGCCGGCGAACCTGGCGCCTCGCCTCAGGAAAAGATAAACGCTCCCGGTGCTTCAGGTTGAGGACGGCTGCCTCAAGCTTGTAATGGACACACGCACGGGAGAAGGTAGGATGGGCCTCACCGCAGTTGAGGCAACGAGCCTGGGGAGAAGTGCACTCCGACTTAGAGTGATCTTCGCCACCACACAAAGGACAGAGAGAGACAGTCCCGGAGCAGCGGAGGGCACCATGCCCAAACCTCCAGCACTTGTTGCAGAGCCGAGGAGAAGGAATGTACTCCTGGACAGAGCACCTGGCACCAGCAAGAATGACAGAGGGTGGAAGGGTCCTACCATCAAAGGTAATCTTCACAACCCGGAGGGGTTGACGGCGACTACCACGAGGGGGACGAGTAAACGTGTCCACCTGGAGCAGCCCTGGAATGGCCCTGGGCAGCGAGGATATGTGGAATATCGTCGTGGCAGTCGCGCAGGTCCCGAACACCGGTTGCAACATGGGACGGGAGCAAAATAGTGCCAACACTGGCATTCAACTGAGCGTTCTTCGAGACCCGAACGGGGGTCTCGCCAAGGCAGGATAATACAGCCAAGCGGGAAGCAGCATCCAGAGAAGGAGCAGCAACGACACGCGTACCGAGACGAGTGGGGTTGAAAGTAATGGAGGCATCCACGGAATCAATGAGATGTCGATGAAGGGAGAAATCGTCAGGAGGCGCAGAATCAAGAGGGAGGAGATCAAAATATTTGGCCCACGAAGCGGGACCAAACAAGGCTTGATAGGTAGCAGAACTGGAAGGAATCGAGCGAGGGCGGCCGTGACGAGGACGGCGGTGAGAACCCCCAGAGAGAGAGGGGTTAAAAGGCGCAGTAGTTACAACTAGAGAAGGAGCCGCGCCAGGGGACGAGGTAGTCACCACTGGGGGCTTGGGGCTCGACCCAACCACAGAGGGAGGGGAGCCAGGGGAAGGAGTCAGAGAGGCAAAAGGAGGAGCAAGGTCGGGGCCCAATGCAGCGGAGGCTACAGAGCCCGGTCTTCCAATACGGACCGACTCGGGGGCTTGGTCGCCCACCCCACGAGCCTGAGAAGGTAAGCCAGAAACAGCCGAAACAGGGGTTATCATCTTGACGAAAAGAAGAATTCACTCACGAATGTGCCCCCACACCCACCATGGAGCCACAATTAGAGGCAGGACACCCAACAAGAAGCTATCGCCGATCTTGTCGGGGCCTCCTAGGGGTGCGTCGTGAGTATACGCCCCACAAACGCCACCTTAAGAAACCGACAGTCCGTCGAGATCGGGTTCAGTGACGAAGTGGGGATTGACAATAAAAGGTTCCCCTCGCTCTCGACGTCGGGTACTGCAGTTCTACGGGTGCATGAGTATGCCTCCTCAAGCACCCGGGCGTCAAAAATAGAAGAAGTCCATGGAAGAACCAGAACGAGCAAAAGGTCGGCAGGAAACGGCAAGCAGATAGGAAAAGAGGGGGGAGAAAAACGAAACAGAAGGAAAAGGAAAAGGTGCCCAGCAGAATTGGAGAGGACGGCAGCAGGAGCACAAGGCTAGAAAAGGACAGAGGACTGTCCTAAGGAGCATCACACTCCGGCAGCCGCCCACTAAGCCCCCACACGGCGACAACGAGCTGAGCGGGGAGGGGGCCGGGCTTGGGTAGTAGAACTCCTTCCGAGACCCCTCTCCATATCTTGCTGCCATAGTACTATACTCAAGAGCACGTCACTCTTCTTTATTGAGAGGTAGTTTGTACCCCATACTCGTCCTGTGATTGATAACACAAAGGTACAGTGTTAAACAGCCTGAATGGTTCCTGATCAGGTTTTTGGAGGCTACACAAACATTAGCCAGCCATGCACATGTTGACAATGTTACCCTCTTGATGTTTATGTATTGCCATACACTGCAGGGTCCAGCAAGTTCAGCAGAACTTCGGTTTCAACTCTTGACCATGTCGTAGCTCAGTCGATTAAGGCAGCGTCTGGGATGCTCCCAGACACAGGTTCGAATCCTCGTCACGGCCCTTGTTGATTTGTTCAGAAAGGGATATGTTTGTAATATACCGTATATACAGTATCTACCCGACTTAGGTACCTTCCATTTAGCACTCCCTGCTGGACTTGACAGCTGGTTTTGATAACTATTTGGAGCTAACATCTCATTTACTGAAGCTTCCAATAGAGGTGGAATAAGATTGCTCTTTGAATTTACTAAGCTTGCCCACTAAGTAAACAAGTGGCTGTTATTGGGTTGTTGTGGTACAACTTCATTTAAGTCGATGCTTTCCACCATGTTTTTGTGGAGTGTACTTGTCTAGTTGTGCTTGCAGGGGTTATACTTGCTTCGGCTCTTTGGTCCTGCCTCTTAACTGTTAAACACATTGTGTCCAGATTCCTGAGCCTACTGGGATCTATCATAACTACATTTGAAACTGTGTATGGAGTCAGCCTCCAGCGCATCACTGCCTAATGCATTCGATCTGTTAACTACCTTGACACTGAAATTCTTTCTAAAGTCTTTGTGGCTCATTTGGGTAAGTTTCGGTACTAAGTTTCCACCTGTGTACCCTCCCCCCCCCCCCCGTGTTAGTGTTCCACCCATGCTAAATAGTTTTTGTTCACCCTGTCAATTCCTCTGAAAACTGTGGGAAATGTGTGTGGGAATGTATTTCTCTGGAGTGACTGGGAATGTACCAGTCTCTGCAATTTTATGTGGGAAGGATGAATGAATGTGTGTGTGTGTAAGCGAGAGGGAAAACGTGTGCCTGTGATATGGACGAGCGGTGTGTGGGAATGAGTGAATTTATAATTTTCCTTAATGTTTTGAGAGCCCAAGAGTTACTTGGTTATATTTAACAAAGCATTTGCAACTTTCCTGCTTTAGGAAGTAGGGTATAGCTCCATACAGATACCTAAATTAGGTGAATACCTAATTTAATGATTAATGGGGTGCGTGTGTGTGTGGGTGTGTGTGTGCGTGCACTTGTGTGCTTGTTGACCATTTATATACAGTATATAATAGACCAAAGTGTCCAAATTTTCAGTGAAGGTGCTGTTGAGGTTATACTTATAAGCTGTATATATGTGTGAAATTTTACAATAAAACTACTGTATATTATTTTCCTTGATCATTTTCCTCCACTGTACTTACATGGCACTCAACCCTCTCATGAGCAGTCTTGATGTGTGGTGAAGGGAGGAGGCTAGCATACTACACACATGTGATCCACATGGCAATAGTGGCTTTTGAAAATTTTCTGCTCTTGTCAGGCTGATCGTATTTCGTGCACGGACACACACACAATCTCTTCCCCATCGTCTGCCAAGGTGCTATAGCTCCTGTGGGCATAAATCTTATCTGATATATCTGATGCAGGAAATGGGTATACATTAGAGACTTGCTCAAATGAACCTGGCTGATAGTAGTGTCAAGGTTAAACGGGTATTGAGAAGTTGGCAACCCTGTTGGTCCTTGGCATATTATCAAAATGTAAATGGGGACCTGCATGTATTCTCCCTGGGGTTTAGTCTGCCATATTTGTGCTCCATACTTGGTGGAGATCTATAGTGGAATCATTGGTCGATTCGTGCTTACACCTCCTTCGCCCTTCGGTTTGTGTGGTGGGATACTAGTTCCTCTAGTCTACTCCTTTAAACCCAATCCAGGTACAAGAGCTTGTACTGTACCTTGTAAACAAGCCAAACAGACAGAACAAAACGTTCTGTCTAAATACCTCATCTGGGAATCTCCCACAACCAAAATTCGCGTTGGTACCTCCTTTACTTTCTGAGCAGCCTGAGGGGTCTGCGCTTCGCCGCTCCTCGCCGATTTCCGTTTCAAGTAAACTGCAGGCTCACCACAGCACTTGTCGTCCAACACGGCATATGAATTTGCTGTCCTTAGGGCGTCTGTAGGCAGCTTTGTCAAGGTCTTCAAGACCCCTGTCCTTAACGACTATCCACTACGAGGTTTTGTTAATATTGGTCTCCTCCGTTTCTTCCCGATGTTTCAGCCGTTTCAGCTGTCGTTCTATAAGTAAGGAGTGCTGTAAACTAGATTACCAAGATTAAAGCTTTGGTATGGTGATGCAACACCTATTTAACTTCAGTCAACAGTATACATTGTTATCAACTTTGGCTTTCACTATTTAAATATTTTAATTAACTTTCTAGTTAATAGCCATATTAGCTTCCGATTAAAACTAGGCCTAAGCAGGTTAGAACATAAGAATGAAGGTAACTTCAGAAGGGCTGTTGGCCCATACAATGCAGCTCCTTATATCCACCCACTTATACTGAACAATTTACCTACGCTTGAAACTATCTAGGGATCACAAATCACAACGTGATGCATTAGATGAACAAATCCACAAGGGCCGTGACGAGGATTCTAACTTGCGTCCGAGAGCATCCCAAACGCTGCCTTAATCGATTGAGCTACGACATGGTAAAAGATTTTACCATGTGCTCAGTCTAGCAGAGTGATGCTCTTTGACGCAGGTTACAATCCTCATCACGGCCCTTGTGGATTTATCTAGGGATCCCACTTCCACATTGTTACGCGTTAATTTGTTCAACCAAAACCCTTTTGTCGAATTAGTATTTACCCAGGTCTTTCCTAAAGCTAAACTATCCAATTCATACCCTCAGGTCATTCATACCCAATTCATTCAGTCAGGTGCAGTCACAGTGAGAGGTTGTGTTAGCTGGAGCTCCAATTCTAATAACATTATTATTGCAATAATGGAAGGATTAGTAAAAGATTTGGCGAGTCTGGTTGGAGCTCTGAGAGCAGAGATGGATTCCCTGCGGGAGGAGGTACGACGGCTACGACTTCGGGAGGAAACGAAGGAGGAGGCCAGTGTTGACGGGACCTCATTAAGAAGGACTGACGAGACCAGTATTAAGAAGTCCTCGTCTTGGCAAGTTGTGAAAGACAGGGGTCTTAAGAAGACCTTGGCAAAACCGACAACTAATAGCCTACACCTAAGGACTTTTAACGCATTTGACGTATTAGAGGAGTGCTGTGTTGAACCTGTTGTTCAACGAGGTGGCAAAGACAAAGTAACGAGGAGCATTGAATCGCAGGTCCCTCAAACTGCTCGAAAGGAAAAGGGAGAATCGAAGCGAATTTTGGTTGTGGGAGATTCCCAGGTGAGGTATTTAGACAGAACGTTTTGTGCCAGAGATAGGGGGAACATATTAAGGGTTTGCTATCCGGGAGCTGGAATTGGTGATATTGTTGGAAACATGAATGATATTATGACAGGAAATGGAAACAAACCCATTATTTGTATTAGTGCAGGGGGTAATGATGTTGGGCGAGTTAGGAGTGAGGAACTAATACAGAGATTCAGGACAGCCATTGAATTAGTTAGGAGCAAGGGAGGAATCCCGATCATATGTGGCATTCTTCCAAGAAAGGGAGTTGGTGTCAATTGCCGGCTGGAAAGATATTGCAAATCAAATGCAATATCTTTCATAGACAACTGGGAACACTTCTATGGAAGAAATGGAATGTATGCTCGTGATGGGGTGCATCTATCGAGAGCTGGGGTTGTTGCTGTTGCGAACTCGTTGGAAGAAGTGGTTAGAGGTGTTTGTTTGGGTTTAAACTGTTAGCTGATAGAGGTATGGGAATTGATTTGGAGGAAGGAGATAATAAAAGTACGTGTTTGTGGGAGAAAGGAATTGGCAAAAAAGGAATTGGAGTCAGGTGCTGTCACAGTGAGAGGCTGTGTCAGCTGGAGCTCTGGAGTAACTTTATTATTGCAATAACGGAAGGATTAGTTAATGATTTGGTGAGTTTGGTTGGAGCTCTGAGAGCAGAGATGGACTCCCTGCGGGAGGAGGTACGACGGCTGAGACTTCGAGAGGAAACGAAGGAGAAGACCAGTGTTGACGAGACCTCATCGTGGAGAGTAGTGAAAGACAGGGGTCTTAAGAAGACCTTGACAAGGCCGCCTACAGACGCCCTAAGGACGGCAAATTCCTTTGCCGTGTTGGAGGACGAGTGCTGTAGTGCGCCTGCAGCGAGGAACGGCGAAGTGCAGGCCCCTCAGGCTGCTCAGAAAGTTAGGGCGGTACCGAAGCGAATTTTGGTTGTGGGAGATTCCCAGGTGAGGTATTTAGACAGAACGTTTTGTGCCAGAGATAGGGGGAACAGATTAAGGGTTTGCTATCCGGGAGCTGGAATTGGTGATATTGCTGGAAACATGAATGATATTATGATGAGAAATGGAAACAAACCCATTATTTGTATTAGTGCAGGGGGTAATGATGTTGGGCGAGTTAGGAGGAACTAATACAGAGATTCAGGACAGCCATTGAATTAGTGAGGAGCAAGGGAGGAATCCCGATCGTATGTGGCATTCTTCCAAGAAAGGGAGTGGGAAATGAATGGATGTCGAGGGCAATTGGTGTCAATTGCCGGCTGGAAAGATATTGCAAATCAAATGCAATATCTTTCATAGACAACTGGGAACACTTCTATGGAAGAAATGAAATGTATGCTCGTGATGGGGTGCATCTATCGAGGGCTGGGGTTGTTGCTGTTGCGAACTCGTTGGAAGAAGTGGTTAGTGCTGTTTGTTTGGGCTTAAATTGTTAGTAGATAGAGGTATGGGAATTCATTTGGAGGAAGGAGGTAATAAAAGTATGTGTTTGTGGGAGAAAGGAATTGGCAAAATGATCAGGGAAAGAGAAGGGCCTCAAAATAACAATTCACTTAGGTATATTACACTAACAGTAGAAGTCTAAGAAATAAAATTAACGAATTAAATGCTCTTGTCTGCAAAGAAAAAATAGATATTATTGCACTTAACGAAACGTGGATGAATGTAGAAAATAGAGAACTATTAGCTGAATATCAAATAAATGGATTTAAACTATTTCACACAGATAGATATATTAGACGAGGAGGTGGAGTAGCCATATATATTAGGGACAATTTGAAATGTAGTCTCAAAGAGGGAATCAAAACTGAGCCACACACAGCAACTATTTGGATAGAATTAAACGAAAAAGCTAATATTATAATAGGAGTTATATATAGGCCACCAAATTTAGACAGAATGGAAGCAAAGCCTCTATGGGATGAAATATCTAGAGCATCTAGATCTAACAGTATTTATGTCATGGGTGACTTTAATTTTAGTGGAACAAATTGGTTGAACAAAACAGGGAATTGTGAAGCAGAAGATTTTCTAGAATTAATTGACGATTGCTTTCTTACGCAACACATTAAGGAACCAACACGGGAAAATAATATTTTAGATTTAGTGTTAACTAACAAGGAAACAAATTAATGACATCGAAATAGGGAGTGAGCTAGGGAACAGTGATCACAAAGAAATCAGATTTAGCATAGAATGGAATAGACCTGTAGGAGAAAATTCTGTTAAAGTGCCAGATTTTCGTAAAGCTGATTTTAATAGCCTAAGAAATTTTTTGAGTCAAATTGATTGGAAAGTCTTTGGTATGGGGTGTGGGCCGGTCTTGGAGCGAGACATGAACCCAGCGATAGGCGACTTAAATGGGGATTTCGATGTGGGTTCAATATATAACTTATTTAAGAATATTCTAAACAAAGCACAGGAACGTAGTATACCATACAAATTGAATAGATCGAATACTAATGACCCAAAGTGGATAACAAAGAATTTGAAGAACCTTATAGGTAAAGAGAGAGCTTGGTATAAAAGGATTAAAAATGGGAAGGCCACTTTAGAACAAGAATTCGTACAACTGTTTAGAAATGTTAAAAAAGAGATAAGGAAAGCAAAAAGAAACTATGAAGTTCGCATAGCAGGGCAAGCGAAGACAAATCCTAAAGGTTTTTTTTTCAGTTATATCGTACTAAGACTAGGGAAAGGATAGGTCCATTAAAAACTGAGACAGGTCAAATAACAGATAGTGATGAAGAGATGAGTAGTATTTTTAATAAATATTTTGTATCTGTATTTACTAAAGAGGAACTTAATAATATGCCTTCAGCCGAACAAGTCTATGTGGGTGGGGACGAGGACAGGTTGACGAGTTTTGCAGTTACCAGGGAGGATGTTCTTAAATAAATAGTAAAACTCAAACCAAACAAATCCCCAGGGCCGGATGAAGTGTTTGCCAGGGTGCTTAAAGAATGCAAAGAGGAGCTTTGTGACCCACTGTCAACCATATTTAATAAATAAATAGAGTCAGGCAGAGTGCCAGAGTTTTGGAAAGTTGCTAATGTGATACCAGTTTTTAAGAAAGGAGATAGATCACTTGCATCTAACTATCGACCAATTAGCCTAACGTCTATTGTGGGAAAGTTACTCTAATCTATAATAGCAAATAAAATTCTTCTTCATCTTGAAAAACATAAATTAATAATTGAGTCGCAACATGGTTTTATAAATGGCCGTTCATGTTTAACAAATTTGTTATCTTTTTATTCTAGCATAGTTGAGGCAGTTGATAGTGGTAAGGATTGTGATGTGTACCTTGACTTTAGCAAAGCTTTTGATACAGTGCCACATGAAAGACTGATTAAAAAAATAGAAGCTCATGGTATTGGGGGTGCTATATTAACTTTGATTAGGGCATGGCTATTCCAAAGGAAACAGAGTTAGTATAAATGGGGTTAAGTCAGAGTGGGATAATGTTGTTAGTGGAGTACCTCAGGGCTCTGTCCTGGGCCCTCTGTTAGTTTATAATATATATAAATGATTTAGATTCAGATTTGAGTAGCAACATTTGCAAATTTGCCGATGATACGAAAATCGGTAGGGAAATTAATTCGGAGGAGGACTCACTATTACTTCAAGTTGATCTAGATAGGGTTTTGAAATGGTCAAAGGATTGGCAAATGCAGTTTAATGTTGATAAATGTAAAGTTCTGAGGCTAGGTAATGATGATAGAGTTACAAAATACGAGCTAGATGGTGTTGAGATTGCGAAGTCGGATTGCGAAAGGGATCTGGGAGTTATGATTAGTAAGAATTTAAAACAAAAGGATCAATGCATAAATGTTCGTAATAAGGCAAATCGGGCACTTGGATTTATTAATCGCAGCGTTAGTAACAAGACACCTGATATGGTTCTCAAGCTATATCTTGCTCTAGTTAGGCCCCATTTAGATTATGCAGTTCAGTTTTGGTCGCCATATTATAGAATGGATATAAATTCACTTGAACGTGTCCAGCGTAGGATGAATAAGTTAATTCCCCAAATTAGAAATCTTTCATATGAAGAAAGATTAACAAAGCTTAAGTTGCATTCACTGGAAAGGCGAAGAGTTAAGGGTGACATGATAGAGGTTTACAAGTGGGTGAATGGACATAACAAAGGGAATATTAATAGGGTATTAAAAGTATCAACACAAGACAGAACACGAAACAATTGGTATAAATTGGATAAGTTTAGATTTAGGAAAGACTTGGGTAAATACTGGTTCAGTAACAGGGTTTTTGATTTGTGGAACCAATTGCGCGTATCATTGTGGAGGTGGGGTCCCTCGATTGTTTCAAGCATGGGTTGGACATGTATATGAGTGGGATTGGGTGGTTATAAATAGGAGCTGCCTCGTATGGGCCAACAGGCTTTCTGCAGTTGCCTTTGTTCTATGTTCTTATTTTCTACGTTCATCCACGTTTCGGTAAGTGCAATAATATCTATTTTTTCTGTGCAGACAAGAGCATTTGTTCTTATGTTCTTACACAATTTCCCTCCCCCCCCCCCTTTATATTACTAGCGATACCCATTAAATAAATCTCAAACAAAACCTAACTAAACAGCCTAAAATTGGTTATTAGCACAAATGAATTACAAAGACGCGCTTTAAAAAGCTACAAGACTCGCTACTTACCCGCTAGTCTACCACACTGGCCTACACATCCTCTTCCAACACAATTCAAACAGTTACTACCGATCTTGGCCCGCAACAAGCCTCACATCACTTACTTTGTCCAGAAACATATATAGACTAGCAACTGACCATAACACTCATGTATTGGATATAGAATAACGCTGGGTTAATGTGTAGGGCTGCTGTCAAAATATAGATGGCGCACACCCTAATGGTCATGCCAATGGACTTACCTAGTTGTGCTTACGGTGCTGAGCTTCGACTATTTCTGCCCGAAACGCTTTGCGTAATAGTTGCTTTAGGCTTTGTATATACTAGCTCTATCAATAAATCCATCAAAATTTGTATCTCACCTTGTATGTATGTACTTTACCTGAATAAACATTTTGATTCTGATTTTGATATTTGGTCCCGCCCCTCAGCTCTCAATCAATTGTTGTACAAGCTCCTGAACCTGTATCATGAACCTGAACCTTATATTCTTATATAACATCATTATGTTATATAAGAACATAAGAATTAAGGTCCCTGCAGAAGGCCTATTGGCCTATACGAGGCTGTTCCTATTTACCGTGATGAGTTTTACCAGCTGGATTTTAATATTTAACAGTTTTGGCATGTACAGCTTCGGCACGTTTCCTATCACCTAATACATAAGAACATATGACTAAAGATAACTGCAGAAAGCCTATTGGCCCATACGAGGCATCTCCTATTTATAACCACGCAATATCCCACCCACATACATGTCAACTTCAAAATTCAAATTTTTATTCGGGAAAAGTACATACATAGATGATGTGTTACAAACATAATGTTGGATTTATAGAGCTAGTGCATACAATACCTAAAGCCACTAATACACATAGCGTATTGTTCAGCCCACGCTTTAAACAATTAACGGACCCCACCTCCACTTTACGCAGTAAATGGTTCCACAAATCAACAATCCTGTTACCGAACCAGTAAACTGATTGGCTGTTTGGCAGCCGTGCGGAGCGGTTCTGTTTACATTCGCTCCTCAGTCTTGCCTGGACGTTTGGCGTGCACACAGCTGGTGGCGTTTTTTTGTGGCCTGGCGGGCCGGCGGGATGGCGTTGCCCATGCCGCCTATAAAGCGTGTGGATACGGTTCACCTGGCCTTCTCTGGTCAGGTGAACTACTCATTGTTGGAGGTTGCTCTCCTGGATGTGCTGGGTCTCAACCCTGCAGATGTGTGTGGTGTGCAGCTGGCTGGGGAACATCGGGCCTTGGTTAAGCTGACTGACGCTGTGGTGTACCGGGATATGGTCGACAAGTATGATGGGCGTACTGTACCTTTGCCTGGCGCGGCGGGTACGGTTTCTGTAACGGACTTGTGGTGGTGCGGGGGCTGCCGTTTGAGTTCCCAGAGAGCCTGCTCCGCCGGTTCTTAGGAGGATATGGGAGTGTTCTCGCCTGTCGGGCGAATGTGCTGAAGTCTGGCCGTCTTCGTGGCGTCCTGATGGGTATCCGCACGGTTACCATGAAGCTGAGGAAGGCGATCCCGTCGTCGATGGTGCTTCTGGGGGTTCAAGGTGCAGTGCTTTTATGCTGGACAGGAGTGCACATGTTTTCGGTGCGGTATGGCTGGACACCAGGCTGCTGGTTGCCGTAATGGCACCGTCCGGTTGGTCAGTGTCTTCCGAGAAGAGGATTTTCCGCCTCTACATGGCCTTGTGGACCTGGGGGATGGTCCTGCCGGGTTGAACCCTCCCCCTGCACCTACCGGTGATGATGGCGTTGTGGGTGCGGTGCGCCCCACTGGTGCTGACGTGTCGGGTCCGATGTCTGTGGACCCCCCTGGTGTGGGTGGTAGTGCGGTGGTCGCGCATGTGGAGGTGCATCCGCCTCCGGTTGCCATAGCCGTCGATGTTGACGCTTCCGTGGGGCGTGGCCCTGTTTTGTCGCCGGTGGAGGATGTCGCGCCAGATTCTGGTGCCCTTGGTGTGGAACCCTTGGAGGCAGATGAGTTCTTGGAAGGGGGTCGCCCCTCTCGTCGTCCTTCCACCACTGCTGTCCAGGGTCAACCTGGCTCTCAGACGAAGCGCCGGAAGACGAACAGGAGTGGTCGCTCCGGGGCCTTCGGTGCGGAGGTTAGAGCCTGATGCGAGTGTCGGTGATGGTGAGGGTGTGGCGGTGTCTGTAGTCGACCCGTCGGTGCTGGGCGGTAGAGGGCGTGTTGTGGACCCTCCTGGTGATCTCGTATGTGGGTCCCCTGGGGTACGGAGCCCGGAGTGGGCGGTAGTGGATCCGGGGGACTGTGGCAGTGAAGATCGTAGCCTTGTGATGAAGCTCCGGAAGGACTCTGGCCTCTCCCCCCCCAACCCCCCTGTGGGGAGTGCGTCTCCGTCGCCTGGGAACACGGTGCCGGCTGCTACTGCTTCCGTACACGGGGTGTCGGCCGGACCATTTACCGCGTAAAGTGGAGGTGGGGTCCGTTAATTGTTTAAAGCGTGGGCTGAACAATACGCTATGCGTATTAGTGGCTTTAGGTATTGTATGCACTAGCTCTATAAATCCAACATTATGTTTGTAACACATCATCTATGTATGTACTTTTCCCGAATAAAAATTTGAATTTTGAAGTTGACATGTATGTGGGTGGGATATTGCGTGGTTATAAATAGGAGATGCCTCGTATGGGCCAATAGGCTTTCTGCAGTTATCTTTAGTCATATGTTCTTATGTATTAGGTGATAGGAAACGTGCCGAAGCTGTACATGCCAAAACTGTTAAATATTAAAATCCAGCTGGTAAAACTCATCACGGTAAATAGGAACAGCCTCGTATAGGCCAATAGGCCTTCTGCAGGGACCTTAATTCTTATGTTCTTATATAACATAATGATGTTATATAAGAATATAAGGTTCAGGTTCATGATACAGGTTCAGGAGCTTGTACAACAATTGATTGAGAGCTGAGGGGCGGGACCAAATATCAAAATCAAAATCAGAATCAAAATGTTTATTCAGGTAAAGTACATACATACAAGGTGAGATACAAATTTTGATGGATTTATTGATAGAGCTAGTATATACAAAGCCTAAAGCAACTATTACGCAAAGCGTTTCGGGCAGAAATAGTCGAAGCTCAGCACCGTAAGCACAACTAGGTAAGTCCATTGGCATGACCATTAGGGTGTGCGCCATCTATATTTTGACAGCAGCCCTACACATTAACCCAGCGTTATTCTATATCCAATACATGAGTGTTATGGTCAGTTGCTAGTCTATATATGTTTCTGGACAAAGTAAGTGATGTGAGGCTTGTTGCGGGCCAAGATCGGTAGTAACTGTTTGAATTGTGTTGGAAGAGGATGTGTAGGCCAGTGTGGTAGACTAGCGGGTAAGTAGCGAGTCTTGTAGCTTTTTAAAGCGCGTCTTTGTAATTCATTTGTGCTAATAACCAATTTTAGGCTGTTTAGTTAGGTTTTGTTTGAGATTTATTTAATGGGTATCGCTAGTAATATAAAGGGGGGGGGGAGGGAAATTGTGTAAGAACATAAGAACAAATGCTCTTGTCTGCACAGAAAAAATAGATATTATTGCACTTACCGAAACGTGGATGAACGTAGAAAATAAGAACATAGAACAAAGGCAACTGCAGAAAGCCTGTTGGCCCATACGAGGCAGCTCCTATTTATAACCACCCAATCCCACTCATATACATGTCCAACCCATGCTTGAAACAATCGAGGGACCCCACCTCCACAATGATACGCGCAATTGGTTCCACAAATCAAAAACCCTGTTACTGAACCAGTATTTACCCAAGTCTTTCCTAAATCTAAACTTATCCAATTTATACCAATTGTTTCGTGTTCTGTCTTGTGTTGATACTTTTAATACCCTATTAATATTCCCTTTGTTATGTCCATTCGCCCACTTGTAAACCTCTATCATGTCACCCTTAACTCTTCGCCTTTCCAGTGAATGCAACTTAAGCTTTGTTAATCTTTCTTCATATGAAAGATTTCTAATTTGGGGAATTAACTTATTCATCCTACGCTGGACACGTTCAAGTGAATTTATATCCATTCTATAATATGGCGACCAAAACTGAACTGCATAATCTAAATGGGGCCTAACTAGAGCAAGATATAGCTTGAGAACCATACCAGGTGTCTTGTTACTAACGCTGCGATTAATAAATCCAAGTGCCCGATTTGCCTTATTACGAACATTTATGCATTGATCCTTTTGTTTTAAATTCTTACTAATCATAACTCCCAGATCCCTTTCGCAATCCGACTTCGCAATCTCAACACCATCTAGCTCGTATTTTGTAACTCTATCATCATTACCTAGCCTCAGAACTTTACATTTATCAACATTAAACTGCATTTGCCAATCCTTTGACCATTTCAAAACCCTATCTAGATCAACTTGAAGTAATAGTGAGTCCTCCTCCGAATTAATTTCCCTACCGATTTTCGTATCATCGGCAAATTTGCAAATGTTGCTACTCAAATCTGAATCTAAATCATTTATATATATTATAAACAACAGAGGGCCCAGGACAGAGCCCTGAGGTACTCCACTAACAACATTATCCCACTCTGACTTAACCCCATTTATACTAACTCTGTTTCCTTTGGAATAGCCATGCCCTAATCAAAGTTAATATAGCACCCCCAATACCATGAGCTTCTATTTTTTTAATCAGTCTTTCATGTGGCACTGTATCAAAAGCTTTGCTAAAGTCAAGGTACACATCACAATCCTTACCACTATCAACTGCCTCAACTATGCTAGAATAAAAAGATAACAAATTTGTTAAACATGAACGGCCATTTATAAAACCATGTTGCGACTCAATTATTAATTTATGTTTTTCAAGATGAAGACGAATTTTATTTGCTATTATAGATTAGAGTAACTTTCCCACAATAGACGTTAGGCTAATTGGTCGATAGTTAGATGCAAGTGATCTATCTCCTTTCTTAAAAACTGGTATCACATTAGCAACTTTCCAAAACTCTGGCACTCTGCCTGACTCTATTTATTTATTAAATATGGTTGACAGTGGGTCACAAAGCTCCTCTTTGCATTCTTTAAGCACCCTGGCAAACACTTCATCCGGCCCTGGGGATTTGTTTGGTTTGAGTTTTACTATTTATTTAAGAACATCCTCCCTGGTAACTGCAAAACTCGTCAACCTGTCCTCGTCCCCACCCACATAGACTTGTTCGGCTGAAGGCATATTATTAAGTTCCTCTTTAGTAAATACAGATACAAAATATTTATTAAAAATACTACTCATCTCTTCATCACTATCTGTTATTTGACCTGTCTCAGTTTTTAATGGACCTATCCTTTCCCTAGTCTTAGTACGATATAACTGAAAAAAAACCTTTAGGATTTGTCTTCGCTTGCCTTGCTATGCGAACTTCATATTTTCTTTTTGCTTTCCTTATCTCTTTTTTAACATTTCTAAACAGTTGTACGAATTCTTGTTCTAAAGTGGCCTCCCCATTTTTAATCCTTTTATACCAAGCTCTCTCTTTACCTATAAGGTTCTTCAAATTCTTTGTTATCCACTTTGGGTCATTAGTATTCGATCTATTCAATTTGTATGGTATACTACGTTCCTGTGCTTTGTTTAGAATATTCTTAAATAAGTTATATATTGAACCCACATCGAAATCCCCATTTAAGTCGCCTATCGCTGGGTTCATGTCTCGCTCCAAGACCGGCCCACACCCCATACCAAAGACTTTCCAATCAATTTGACTCAAAAAATTTCTTAGGCTATTAAAATCAGCTTTACGAAAATCTGGCACTTTAACAGAATTTTCTCCTACAGGTCTATTCCATTCTATGCTAAATCTGATTTCTTTGTGATCACTGTTCCCTAGCTCACTCCCTATTTCGATGTCATTAATTTGTTTCCTTGTTAGTTAACACTAAATCTAAAATATTATTTTCCCGTGTTGGTTCCTTAATGTGTTGCGTAAGAAAGCAATCGTCAATTAATTCTAGAAAATCTTCTGCTTCACAATTCCCTGTTTTGTTCAACCAATTTGTTCCACTAAAATTAAAGTCACCCATGACATAAATACTGTTAGATCTAGATGCTCTAGATATTTCATCCCATAGAGGCTTTGCTTCCATTCTGTCTAAATTTGGTGGCCTATATATAACTCCTATTATAATATTAGCTTTTTCGTTTAATTCTATCCAAATAGTTGCTGTGTGTGGCTCAGTTTTGATTCCCTCTTTGAGACTACATTTCAAATTGTCCCTAATATATATGGCTACTCCACCTCCTCGTCTAATATATCTATCTGTGTGAAATAGTTTAAATCCATTTATTTGATATTCAGCTAATAGTTCTCTATTTTCTACATTCATCCACGTTTCGTTAAGTGCAATAATATCTATTTTTTCTTTGCAGACAAGAGCATTTAATTCGTTAATTTTATTTCTTAGACTTCTACTGTTAGTGTAATATACCTAAGTGAATTGTTATTTTGAGGCCCTTCTCTTTCCCTGATCATTTTGCCAATTCCTTTCTCCCACAAACACATACTTTTATTACCTCCTTCCTCCAAATCAATTCCCATACCTCTATCTACTAACAATTTAAGCCCAAACAAACAGCACTAACCACTTCTTCCAACGAGTTCGCAACAGCAACAACCCCAGCCCTCGATAGATGCACCCCATCACGAGCATACATTTCATTTCTTCCATAGAAGTGTTCCCAGTTGTCTATGAAAGATATTGCATTTGATTTGCAATATCTTTCCAGCCGGCAATTGACACCAATTGCCCTCGACATCCATTCATTTCCCACTCCCTTTCTTGGAAGAATGCCACATACGATCGGGATTCCTCCCTTGCTCCTCACTAATTCAATGGCTGTCCTGAATCTCTGTATTAGTTCCTCCTAACTCGCCCAACATCATTACCCCCTGCACTAATACAAATAATGGGTTTGTTTCCATTTCTCATCATAATATCATTCATGTTTCCAGCAATATCACCAATTCCAGCTCCCGGATAGCAAACCCTTAATCTGTTCCCCCTATCTCTGGCACAAAACGTTCTGTCTAAATACCTCACCTGGGAATCTCCCACAACCAAAATTCGCTTCGGTACCGCCCTAACTTTCTGAGCAGCCTGAGGGGCCTGCACTTCGCCGTTCCTCGCTGCAGGCGCACTACAGCACTCGTCCTCCAACACGGCAAAGGAATTTGCCGTCCTTAGGGCGTCTGTAGGCGGCCTTGTCAAGGTCTTCTTAAGACCCCTGTCTTTCACTACTCTCCACGATGAGGTCTCGTCAACACTGGTCTTCTCCTTCGTTTCCTCTCGAAGTCTCAGCCGTCGTACCTCCTCCCGCAGGGAGTCCATCTCTGCTCTCAGAGCTCCAACCAAACTCACCAAATCATTAACTAATCCTTCCGTTATTGCAATAATAAAGTTACTCCAGAGCTCCAGCTGACACAGCCTCTCACTGTGACAGCACCTGACTCCAATTCCTTTTTTGCCAATTCCTTTCTCCCACAAACACGTACTTTTATTATCTCCTTCCTCCAAATCAATTCCCATACCTCTATCAGCTAACAGTTTAAACCCAAACAAACACCTCTAACCACTTCTTCCAACGAGTTCGCAACAGCAACAACCCCAGCTCTCGATAGATGCACCCCATCACGAGCATACATTCCATTTCTTCCATAGAAGTGTTCCCAGTTGTCTATGAAAGATATTGCATTTGATTTGCAATATCTTTCCAGCCGGCAATTGACACCAACTCCCTTTCTTGGAAGAATGCCACATATGATCGGGATTCCTCCCTTGCTCCTAACTAATTCAATGGCTGTCCTGAATCTCTGTATTAGTTCCTCACTCCTAACTCGCCCAACATCATTACCCCCTGCACTAATACAAATAATGGGTTTGTTTCCATTTCCTGTCATAATATCATTCATGTTTCCAACAATATCACCAATTCCAGCTCCCGGATAGCAAACCCTTAATATGTTCCCCCTATCTCTGGCACAAAACGTTCTGTCTAAATACCTCACCTGGGAATCTCCCACAACCAAAATTCGCTTCGATTCTCCCTTTTCCTTTCGAGCAGTTTGAGGGACCTGCGATTCAATGCTCCTCGTTACTTTGTCTTTGCCACCTCGTTGAACAACAGGTTCAACACAGCACTCCTCTAATACGTCAAATGCGTTAAAAGTCCTTAGGTGTAGGCTATTAGTTGTCGGTTTTGCCAAGGTCTTCTTAAGACCCCTGTCTTTCACAACTTGCCAAGACGAGGACTTCTTAATACTGGTCTCGTCAGTCCTTCTTAATGAGGTCCCGTCAACACTGGCCTCCTCCTTCGTTTCCTCCCGAAGTCGTAGCCGTCGTACCTCCTCCCGCAGGGAATCCATCTCTGCTCTCAGAGCTCCAACCAGACTCGCCAAATCTTTTACTAATCCTTCCATTATTGCAATAATAATGTTATTAGAATTGGAGCTCCAGCTAACACAACCTCTCACTGTGACTGCACCTGACTGAATGAATTGGGTATGAATGACCTGAGGGTATGAATTGGATAGTTTAGCTTTAGGAAAGACCTGGGTAAATACTAATTCGACAAAAGGGTTTTGGTTGAACAAATTAACGCGTAACAATGTGGAAGTGGGATCCCTAGATAAATCCACAAGGGCCGTGATGAGGATTGTAACCTGCGTCAAAGAGCATCACTCTGCTAGACTGAGCACATGGTAAAATCTTTTACCATGTCGTAGCTCAATCGATTAAGGCAGCGTTTGGGATGCTCTCGGACGCAAGTTAGAATCCTCGTCACGGCCCTTGTGGATTTGTTCATCTAATGCATCACGTTGTGATTTGTGATCCCTAGATAGTTTCAAGCGTAGGTAAATTGTTCAGTATAAGTGGGTGGATATAAGGAGCTGCATTGTATGGGCCAACAGCCCTTCTGAAGTTACCTTCATTCTTATGTTCTAACCTGCTTAGGCCTAGTTTTAATCGGAAGCTAATATGGCTATTAACTAGAAAGTTAATTAAAATATTTAAATAGTGAAAGCCAAAGTTGATAACAATGTATACTGTTGACTGAAGTTAAATAGGTGTTGCATCACCATACCAAAGCTTTAATCTTGGTAATCTAGTTTACAGCACTCCTTACTTATAGAACGACAGCTGAAACGGCTGAAACATCGGGAAGAAACGGAGGAGACCAATATTAACAAAACCTCGTAGTGGATAGTCGTTAAGGACAGGGGTCTTGAAGACCTTGACAAAGCTGCCTACAGACGCCCTAAGGACAGCAAATTCATATGCCGTGTTGGACGACAAGTGCTGTGGTGAGCCTGCAGTTCACTTGAAACGGAAATCGGCGAGGAGCGGCGAAGCGCAGACCCCTCAGGCTGCTCAGAAAGTAAAGGAGGTACCAACGCGAATTTTGGTTGTGGGAGATTCCCAGGTGAGGTATTTAGACAGAACGTTTTGTTCTGTCTGTTTGGCTTGTTTACAAGGTACAGTACAAGCTCTTGTACCTGGATTGGGTTTAAAGGAGTAGACTAGAGGAACTAGTATCCCACCACACAAACCGAAGGGCGAAGGAGGTGTAAGCACGAATCGACCAATGATTCCACTATAGATCTCCACCAAGTATGGAGCACAAATATGGCAGACTAAACCCCAGGGAGAATACATGCAGGTCCCCATTTACATTTTGATAATATGCCAAGGACCAACAGGGTTGCCAACTTCTCAATACCCGTTTAACCTTGACACTACTATCAGCCAGGTTCATTTGAGCAAGTCTCTAATGTATACCCCTTTCCTGCATCAGATAAGATTTATGCCCACAGGAGCTATAGCACCTTGGCAGACGATGGGGAAGAGATTGTGTGTGTGTCCGTGCACGAAATACGATCAGCCTGACAAGAGCAGAAAATTTTCAAAAGCCACTATTGCCATGTGGATCACATGTGTGTAGTATGCTAGCCTCCTCCCTTCACCACACATCAAGACTGCTCATGAGAGGGTTGAGTGCCATGTAAGTACAGTGGAGGAAAATGATCAAGGAAAATAATATACAGTAGTTTTATTGTAAAATTTCACACATATATACAGCTTATAAGTATAACCTCAACAGCACCTTCACTGAAAATTTGGACACTTTGGTCTATTATATACTGTATATAAATGGTCAACAAGCACACAAGTGCACGCACACACACACCCACACACACACGCACCCCATTAATCATTAAATTAGGTATTCACCTAATTTAGGTATCTGTATGGAGCTATACCCTACTTCCTAAAGCAGGAAAGTTGCAAATGCTTTGTTAAATATAACCAAGTAACTCTTGGGCTCTCAAAACATTAAGGAAAATTATAAATTCACTCATTCCCACACACCGCTCGTCCATATCACAGGCACACGTTTTCCTTCTCGCTTACACACACACACATTCATTCATCCTTCCCACATAAAATTGCAGAGACTGGTACATTCCCAGTCACTCCAGAGAAATACATTCCCACACACATTTCCCACAGTTTTCAGAGGAATTGACAGGGTGAACAAAAACTATTTAGCATGGGTGGAACACTAACACGGGGGGGGGGGGGAGGGTACACAGGTGGAAACTTAGTACCGAAACTTACCCAAATGAGCCACAAAGACTTTAGAAAGAATTTCAGTGTCAAGGTAGTTAACAGATCGAATGCATTAGGCAGTGATGCGCTGGAGGCTGACTCCATACACAGTTTCAAATGTAGTTATGATAGATCCCAGTAGGCTCAGGAATCTGGACACAATGTGTTTAACAGTTAAGAGGCAGGACCAAAGAGCCGAAGCAAGTATAACCCCTGCAAGCACAACTAGACAAGTACACTCCACAAAAACATGGTGGAAAGCATCGACTTAAATGAAGTTGTACCACAACAACCCAATAACAGCCACTTGTTTACTTAGTGGGCAAGCTTAGTAAATTCAAAGAGCAATCTTATTCCACCTCTATTGGAAGCTTCAGTAAATGAGATGTTAGCTCCAAATAGTTATCAAAACCAGCTGTCAAGTCCAGCAGGGAGTGCTAAATGGAAGGTACCTAAGTCGGGTAGATACTGTATATACGGTATATTACAAACATATCCCTTTCTGAACAAATCAACAAGGGCCGTGACGAGGATTCGAACCTGTGTCTGGGAGCATCCCAGACGCTGCCTTAATCGACTGAGCTACGACATGGTCAAGAGTTGAAACCGAAGTTCTGCTGAACTTGCTGGACCCTGCAGTGTATGGCAATACATAAACATCAAGAGGGTAACATTGTCAACATGTGCATGGCTGGCTAATGTTTGTGTAGCCTCCAAAAACCTGATCAGGAACCATTCAGGCTGTTTAACACTGTACCTTTGTGTTATCAATCACAGGACGAGTATGGGGTACAAACTACCTCTCAATAAAGAAGAGTGACGTGCTCTTGAGTATAGTACTATGGCAGCAAGATATGGAGAGGGGTCTCGGAAGGAGTTCTACTACCCAAGCCCGGCCCCCTCCCCGCTCAGCTCGTTGTCGCCGTGTGGGGGCTTAGTGGGCGGCTGCCGGAGTGTGATGCTCCTTAGGACAGTCCTCTGTCCTTTTCTAGCCTTGTGCTCCTGCTGCCGTCCTCTCCAATTCTGCTGGGCACCTTTTCCTTTTCCTTCTGTTTCGTTTTTCTCCCCCTCTTTTCCTATCTGCTTGCCGTTTCCTGCCGACCTTTTGCTCGTTCTGGTTCTTCCATGGACTTCTTCTATTTTTGACGCCCGGGTGCTTGAGGAGGCATACTCATGCACCCGTAGAACTGCAGTACCCGACGTCGAGAGCGAGGGGAACCTTTTATTGTCAATCCCCACTTCGTCACTGAACCCGATCTCGACGGACTGTCGGTTTCTTAAGGTGGCGTTTGTGGGGCGTATACTCACGACGCACCCCTAGGAGGCCCCGACAAGATCGGCGATAGCTTCTTGTTGGGTGTCCTGCCTCTAATTGTGGCTCCATGGTGGGTGTGGGGGCACATTCGTGAGTGAATTCTTCTTTTCGTCAAGATGATAACCCCTGTTTCGGCTGTTTCTGGCTTACCTTCTCAGGCTCGTGGGGTGGGCGACCAAGCCCCCGAGTCGGTCCGTATTGGAAGACTGGGCTCTGTAGCCTCCGCTGCATTGGGCCCCGACCTTGCTCCTCCTTTTGCCTCTCTGACTCCTTCCCCTGGCTCCCCTCCCTCTGTGGTTGGGTCGAGCCCCAAGCCCCCAGTGGTGACTACCTCGTCCCCTGGCGCGGCTCCTTCTCTAGTTGTAACTACTGCGCCTTTTAACCCCTCTCTCTCTGGGGGTTCTCACCGCCGTCCTCGTCACGGCCGCCCTCGCTCGATTCCTTCCAGTTCTGCTACCTATCAAGCCTTGTTTGGTCCCGCTTCGTGGGCCAAATATTTTGATCTCCTCCCTCTTGATTCTGCGCCTCCTGACGATTTCTCCCTTCATCGACATCTCATTGATTCCGTGGATGCCTCCATTACTTTCAACCCCACTCGTCTCGGTACGCGTGTCGTTGCTGCTCCTTCTCTGGATGCTGCTTCCCGCTTGGCTGTATTATCCTGCCTTGGCGAGACCCCCGTTCGGGTCTCGAAGAACGCTCAGTTGAATGCCAGTGTTGGCACTATTTTGCTCCCGTCCCATGTTGCAACCGGTGTTCGGGACCTGCGAGACTGCCACGACGATATTCCACATATCCTCGCTGCCCAGGGCCATTCCAGGGCTGCTCCAGGTGGACACGTTTACTCGTCCCCCTCGTGGTAGTCGCCGTCAACCCCTCCGGGTTGTGAAGATTACCTTTGATGGTAGGACCCTTCCACCCTCTGTCATTCTTGCTGGTGCCAGGTGCTCTGTCCAGGAGTACATTCCTTCTCCTCGGCTCTGCAACAAGTGCTGGAGGTTTGGGCATGGTGCCCTCCGCTGCTCCGGGACTGTCTCTCTCTGTCCTTTGTGTGGTGGCGAAGATCACTCTAAGTCGGAGTGCACTTCTCCCCAGGCTCGTTGCCTCAACTGCGGTGAGGCCCATCCTACCTTCTCCCGTGCGTGTGTCCATTACAAGCTTGAGGCAGCCGTCCTCAACCTGAAGCACCGGGAGCGTTTATCTTTTCCTGAGGCGAGGCGCCAGGTTCGCCGGCTCCCGCCTTATGCTAATATCTCTTACGCTCGCGTGTTGCGCTCTTCCTCTCCTCGTCCTTCCCGCCTTCCTCAGACTCACAACCGTTTCCGGGCCTTGGACCCTGATGCGCCCACTGTCCCCTCCTCTGTTCCTTTGGGTTCTCTCCCGAAGGATCCTCCTCCTGGTCCTCTGTCTGGGGTTCCCCTTCCTTCTACCCGGTCTGTCGTGTCTTCTGTGTCTTCTTCCTCGTCCCCCTCCGATCCTCCTTCCCATCCTCTTCCTCCATCTATCGGCTCTCCCCACCGCCTGTCGGTGCGGGCGGATGTCCATCGCTCTCCTAACGGCCGTCGTGTGTGCTCTCGTTCGGCTTCTCCTGTTGAGACACTGGAATCCGTTGCCCGGTACGTAGTTGCTGGGACACCGGTCTCTTTAAGTCAGAAGCGTAAGCCTGGCTCCTCTCCTTCCTCTTCCCCGGCGGGTAAGAAGGCTTCGCTTTCTTCCTCAGCTCCTCCTTCTGGCTCTGTTGCTCCTTCCCCTCCCGTTTCAGTGCTTGCGCCCCCTGTTCCTGCTATGGAGGTTTCTTTGGCCCCTGCTTCCCTTTCGGTTGCTGCTCTTGCTGGGGTGCGCTCCCCTCTTTCTACTCCCCCTCCTCCTGCTGCTGTCCTTGACGGCTCCTCTCCGTTGTCTCCTCCTCTTCCTCCTCCTCCTCCGGACCCTGCCCGCCCACCTCTGATCTGTTCTCCCGTTTCCTTCCCTCCGTCTTTGCTCAGTTTACCCATGCCCCCTAACCCTGACTTTGCGGACCCTGATCCCGACCCTGATATTCTTTAACGTGCTCTGTTGCTCTTTCGCCTTTGTTCCTTCCTTGTTCTCTGTTTTTGTCCTTTCTCTTCTCGTCGTTGTCCATTCTTCAATGGAACGTTCGAGTTTATTACGCCAATTTCCTCGAACTCCAACTCCTGATTTCGCGGTTTTTGCCCCTTTGTGTCTGTCTCCAGGAGCCAATGCTTGGTGCTCGTCCTAGTCGTTTTCGTGGCTGTTCCTTTCTCTCCCTCCCCCCCCCAGTCATTGCTGGGGCTTCTAATTCTTCTGCTCTCTTGATTCGGGCTGATGTTCCCTTTGTTCCTTTACTTCTTCCTTCGCCTCTCCATTGTTCGTATCTTTGTGGGGAAATGGTACACAGTTTGTTCCATTTATCTCCCCCCGAGTGTCCCGCTCTCTCTTCCTGATTTGAAACACCTCCTGGACTCCTTGCCGGAGCCTGTGCTCCTGCTGGGTGACTTCAATTGTCGTCATTCTCTTTGGGGTGACGTTCTGACGAATACCCGGGGACGCCTCCTTGAGCCGTTTCTCCTCTCTTCTTCCCTGTCTCTTCTGAATTCTGGTGAGCCCACTCATTTGGACTCTCGGACTCGCACCCTTTCTTGTCTTGATCTTTCTCTCTGCTCTTCTTCTCTTTACTTAGATTTCACGTGGCAGGTTCTTGATGACCTCCATGGAAGTGATCATTTCCCCATCCTTGTTTCCTTTTTCTCTTTTCGCCCTTCCCTCTCTTTCCCTAGGTGGCAGTTTGCTAAGGCAGACTGGACCCTATTTACCCTCAGTGCTGCTCTCCCTGACCTCTCCCTTCTGCCTCCCTCTCGCCCTCTCCTCCTTTTTCATGACACTGTCTTCAACGCTGCCCTCCGCTCTATTCCTCGCTCTTCCTCTCAGGGTCCACGGAAGTGCGTTCCCTGGTGGAAGGCGGCCTGTGCTCGGGCTGTTCGCTGTAAGCGTGCAGCCTGGAAGAGGCACCGCCGTAGGCAGACGACCGATTCTTTTCTTTTCTTTCGGAAGGCGAGTGCGGTGGCCCGTAGGGCCATCCGTACGGCTAAACGTGAATGTTGGGCATCTTATGTCTCAACAATTACGTCCGAGACCCCTCTGGCCCAGATCTGGAAGCGTATCCGCAAGATAGCGGGTAAGTTCGTTCCCGATGTTTCACCGGTCCTTCACCTCTATGATACTCTTGTGGCGGACCCGTTGCAGGTCGCTTCCGAACTGGGTTCCCACTTTTCTTCTGTTAGCTCTGGTCTTCATCTTCCCCAATCTTTCCTTCTTCGTAAATCTGTCCTTGAGTCTCGTCCTTTAGATTTCTGCACTCATCTTCAGCTTCCCTATAATGATCCCTTCTCTCTCTCTCTGAACTTCGTTCTGCCCTGGCCCTCTGCGGTTCTACGGCGGCGGGCTCCGATGGTATTCATTATGAGATGCTTCGCCATCTCCCGAGCACATCTCAGTATTTACTGAGTCTGTATAATCGGATCTGGGAGTCGTCGTCAGTCCCTGAGGACTGGCTCGATGCCGTTGTCCTCCCTGTTCGCAAACCGGGGTCTCTGGGTACTTCCCCTAAGGACTTTCGCCCTATTGCTCTCACAAGTTGTGTCTGCAAACTCTTTGAACGTATGGTTAACGTTCGTCTGATGTGGTTCCTGGAACACCATCACCTCCTCTCCCCTTCTCAATTTGGTTTCCGCAAGTGCCGCAGCACGACAGATGTCCTGGTGAACTTGGAGGTCTATATTCGTACTGCTTTTGCTGCGAAGACCTCCGTTGTTGCCGTCCTTTTTGACCTAGAAAAGGCTTACGACACCACTTGGCGTTATCATATCCTATCTCAACTTCATTCTTTTGGCCTTCGTGGACATCTCCCTCTCTTTCTCCGCAGCTTCCTCTCTCGTCGTTCCTTTCGGGTGCGCCTTGGTACCGCTCTCTCTCCCTCTTTTCAGCAATACGAAGGTGTGCCCCAGGGTAGTGTTCTGAGCACTACTCTTTTTCTTGTTGCCCTCAATGGTCTTCTTTCCTCTCTTCCTTCTGGTGTCTTCTCCGCTCTCTATGTCGATGATCTTACCCTTTGTTGTCAGGGTGATGATTCGCCTTTCCTTCAACGCCGGCTTCAACTTGCCATTGATGCCGTGTCGTCTTGGGCCACAGGTCATGGCTTCAAGTTCTCTACTTCTAAGACTTGTGCCATGACTTTTACGCGGAAACGGGTTGTTCTTCGTCCCTCTTTGTCACTTTATGGTCATCCCCTTGAATACAAAGATTCCGCGAAGCTTTTGGGGTTATTCCTTGACACTCGTTTGTCTTGGTCTCCCCATATCTCTTACCTCCGTGTTGAGTGCTCTAAGGCCCTTACCCTCCTTCGGGTCCTGTCCCATACTTCTTGGGGGGCAGATAGGCGCACTCTCCTTGCTTTACATTCCTCTCTCGTCCTGTCTAAGCTCGATTATGGTTGCCCTGCTTACTCGTCTGCTTCTCCTTCTACTCTTCGCCGTCTTGATGCTTTGCACCATACTGGGTTGCGTCTCAGTTCTGGTGCCTTTCGTTCGACTCCCATCCTTAGCTTGTATGTTGATACTGGCTTCCTGTCTCTCCAGGACCGCCGTGATCGCTACTGTCTTCGCTATCTTGCGCGGTCCTTGCAACATCCTTCCTCTCGCCTCTGTCGTGCTTTAACTTTTACCCCTCCTGCGGTTCCTGTTCCTCTTCACCACCTCCCTCTTTCTGTCCGGTTATCTCGCCTACAGGATTCTCTTTCCGTTCGTATTTCTGATGTTTCTCCTCGTGTTGTTCCTTCTTTGCCCCCGTGGAGGGTCCCTCTTCCGCGGTTTTGTACATCCTTGACCCGTATCACTAAAGCTTTTACCCCTCCTACGGTTCTAAAACGCCTTTTCCTTGAGCGCTTTTCTTCTCACTCCCGCTCCGTTACTGTCTTCACCGATGGGTCTAAGTCAGCGGACGGTGTTGGCTACTCTGTTGTTTTTCCTGATCGCACTTATATGTGTCGCTTGCCTCCGGAGACTAGCATCTTTACAGCGGAACTTTATGCTATTCTCTATGCTCTTCGTCTCCTGCTTTCTCGTTGTCAGTCTTCCTTTGTGGTTGTTGTTGACTCTCGTAGTGCCCTCATGGCTCTCGGGTGCTTTAATCCAGTTCATCCGGTAGTTGTCGAGATCCAGCATTGGCTGTTTCTCGTTCACAGTAAATTTAAGTCGGTTGAGTTTTGTTGGGTTCCCAGCCATATTGGCGTGTCTTTAAATGAGCGTGCGGATGCTGCCGCTAAGGAAGCTGTCCGCTCTTGTCCCATCTCTCGTAAAGGCATTCCGTATTCCGACTTTTACCCGGTTATCCATTTCTCAGTCCTTACCCGTTGGCAGGCTTCTTGGTTGTCTGTTACTGGTAACAAGCTACGTACTCTTAAATGTTGTGTTTCCTCGTGGCCGTCCTCCTTCCACCGTAACCGGCGGTGGGAAACAGCTCTAGCGAGGTTGCGTATTGGCCATACTCGCTTAACCCATGGTCACTTGATGGAGCACCGCCCTGCTCCTTATTGTCCTAGTTGCATTGTCCCTCTTACGGTCGTGCATGTCCTTCTTGAATGTCCTGACTTCCAGGACGAGCGTGTGTCTTGCTTTCCGACCGCCCCTCGCGGTCACCTGTCCCTCGATAGAATTCTTGGTGACTCGGATACTTTTGATATCGTTCGCCTTATGCGTTTTTGTTCTCGTATTGGCATCCTTGGTGATATTTAGCGCCCTCTGATTATTTTGCGTATTTGATGGTGCTACATAGCCTTCCCGGTTTGGTGCCTTCTTTTGATAATTACTTACTTACTTAATCTTATGTGACTGTCAATCAAGTCGATACAGCCTCCCACTGTCTACTCTGTACAGCAGCAGCAGAAGTGTAAAGAGCAAAAAGTACCACATTTAGAGCTATATACATCACAGATTTGCTCAAAGTCAATCACAAATTTACCCCTTTCTCAATTTCATCAGGTTGAAAAGCATTGGCTCTTGAGTAAGAAACAAAAAAGCTGTGTAATAGTGAAAAGATTTAACATTTTAAATAAAAAACTATATACAAGCTGTAAATATCTCTTTCATTCATTCATTATAGTACAGTATTACATGTATTATATAGCATCAAAGAAACAACCACACTGCAGCACAACCCTGAAATAATTCGTAACCAAAATAAAACAATTCATAATTACAGTATTTTAATTTAAATTGCCTAAATTATAAATCTTTGCGAAAATTACACAACTGTGCTCACCCACAGAAGCAGAGATCAATCAATAAACATTCAAATCATCAGAAACTTCTGAACATGGTCCCAATTTAGTACACACTAAAGTTCATTCAACGGACGTCTGTGCAACAAGAGGCTACAAGCCATCACCAAGCACTAAATGTCTTCAAGAGAACGTTTGATATAAAATTATAAATTACAAACCCTATATAGTACTGCAAGCCATCATGTGTATCAAGTAATGAAGGCTTATTTTAATGAATAAGAGACAATAAGCCTTAGATTTAATGTGCAAATCTTTTGAGCAAATTAGGTTTACAACTGTTACAATTTTAGGACTACAGAATTTGCCAATATTTTGTATATCCCACTAATTCATCAGAATAATGACCATTTCAATCTAAAAATTAATATTAAGAATTATTCCAATGCTTTTAACAGCATTTATAATTTTAAAGCCTTAACTTGCTTTAGGTTTGGGTGGTTTCAAAAATCCAATTTTTCGTAGATGTCTAACAATAAAAGGAGTGGCGGTAAGTGTTATAGCTATACGTGCTGGAGCAAACACCTTATGCACAGCATATGCCACTACAAATGTGGCAGCCCCTGCTGCTCTCACAGTGTTCAACTCTACGGCACTTCTACACTGTTAGCACTACCAGCTACTTCAGCGGCAACAGCCTCTGCCACGTCTCCCCGTTGAAGACTTTCTGTGGCTGCAACCTCGCCAAGAGCTTCCTCTGGTGCAGTTGCTATGGAGGCCGAAGTTTCACAACCCACAGCAGCAGCAGCTCCCTCGGTCACCCTTCCTATGTTGATGCCTAAACTCTTTATCAACCCCGTCATATCTACTCCACTGAAAATAAAGACAAAATAAATTAAATAAACAGATCCAATATTAAGGTCAAGACTAGTACAAACAGCTGCCACCCAGCCTAGCTCCACCGTTAACATGTTCTAACACAATAGATTTTGCACGAAAGGCAGACTAAGTCTATGCTTTGAAGTATGGAGTACAAGGAAAAAAATGGAGAAAATACTGTACATCAAGTATATTAAGAATTTTAATTCATTCTAAATTCTGCTGTTGTAGCCTGTCAGATAATATTACACACAATCTTGTACACAATGTATTTTATATAGCACTAAGCAGCAGTGTGCCAGTGGAACCACACTGAACCAACAACTCGGCTAACAGACTATTTTAAAGTAGATGGTGAACAAGTGGTTTTACTGATGCTATACATAGAATCTTTTTTTTTTTTTACCAATATCTTTACAAACTGAAATAAAATCAAATTCTTTAGCTTCACTTCATAACATTACACTAAAATTCAACCAATGTGTGTGTCACCCATAAGGATTCCTTTTACACAATGCCACATGTCATCAAAATGTATCAGGAAGAGCTCAAAAGTAGTACAGTACTGTACTCTGAGAAGCCTGAAGATAACTGTTCATGGTTTTAACTGAATGCATCGAGCCTGAACAAAGTCTTCTCATTCCAAGCATAAAACAAGAAGGAAATGCACAAAAGCATCTCCTGATAAAACAAGCCAAGACCAGAAAGCTAGTAAACGTACTTGCCTGAAAGTTTGAACAATGTACTAATGAAAAAACTAACCATCTAAAGAGGCACGAATCTGAATTGTCCACGACGAAGGACAGGCACGTTATCAAATGCCCAAGTGGGCATCAACAGCACACAGCAATGATTTGCTTTTTTAAAAAGGCTGCCAAGCTTCAAAGACAACTAGAAAAATCTAGCCAAAAATCAAGATGTAGCTCTACCAAAGCAATTATATATGATGCAATGGTGTTGAGCATAAATTGCTGAGCCATGTAAAGAAATAAAAATAAGGAACATGGGAGCTGGCACACACCGAAATCAGGAGCCAGGGCTGAACTGGCCATAAGAAAGTAAGGTTGTCCCTGGATGAAACCAAAGCTGAAGGTGGCTAACAAATTTTATTAATGGAGAAATAAAAAATTGAGGGGTAAAGCTAAGCCATAGTGGCACCACCAAGGTGCCATTATAGGATGTAGTAACAGTCAGAATAAGCCACTTGACCAGACAAGGCCATAAGAAAAAAATAAGCAAAGGAACAAATAATGTACTTAGAGAGAGAGAGAGAGAGAGACCTATGAAAACATACTCCCCTATAGTACTGTGAATCAATTTGGCCAAGAAACAACACTAGGATCAGAAAACTGCCCAGGAAGCCATAAGATACAGACACCCAAAATCCTAAGCGAGGAGAAAGACAAGGAAGGGAACCAAGTTGGGACACCAAGGAGGGCCAAGAGAAGAATCTGGAACAGAGAAAACTTAACGTGACACCCATTGGTACATAGTCAATCCAAGATGATGCACAGCACCGTCCTCATGGAATAGGGATACACAGACTGGGGCGCGCACACACTTGCATGCACAAATTTGCATGCACAAATTTGCAGTCTCGTTCAAATTCCAACAGATCCACACTGAATACTAAAGTCAAATGGTTACTAAAATAAGGTTTCTACCACCAACACAAGCCAAGATTCAAAAGAGGTCATCCAGTAATGCACACGACACGCAACAAATGGGAACAGAGGGGAGGACCAAATTATAAGAGGCCAGAAGAGAACCTATGTCCAGTGCCCAACACCACAATACTAGGGACATAGGAAAAAAAGAAGGCGAGATGGGAAGGAAGGCACCAGCAGAGAGCCAGCCAGTGAAAGAAAACACAAAACTTGCAGAAATGCAGGAGAAAAAAAAAAGTAACGAGAGTTTCCAAGATGCACTATAAAGCACCAGAACACAGTAAAATGCCATGAAAGCCTACTGCCCAGGAAGAGCACTACACAGTTCAAAGGTGCTGCTACACATTGCAAAGCAACAGGACATACTGTTTCATACTGTTTTTGTTCAACCAGTTATACTGGTAACAAGCTACGTACTCTTAAATGTTGTGTTTCCTCGTGGCCGTCCTCCTTCCACCGTAACCGGCGGTGGGAAACAGCTCTAGCGAGGTTGCGTATTGGCCATACTCGCTTAACCCATGGTCACTTGATGGAGCACCGCCCTGCTCCTTATTGTCCTAGTTGCATTGTCCCTCTTACGGTCGTGCATGTCCTTCTTGAATGTCCTGACTTCCAGGACGAGCGTGTGTCTTGCTTTCCGACCGCCCCTCGCGGTCACCTGTCCCTCGATAGAATTCTTGGTGACTCGGATACTTTTGATATCGTTCGCCTTATGCGTTTTTGTTCTCGTATTGGCATCCTTGGTGATATTTAGCGCCCTCTGATTATTTTGCGTATTTGATGGTGCTACATAGCCTTCCCGGTTTGGTGCCTTCTTTTGATAATTACTTACTTACTTAATCTTATGTGACTGTCAATCAAGTCGATACAGCCTCCCACTGTCTACTCTGTACAGCAGCAGCAGAAGTGTAAAGAGCAAAAAGTACCACATTTAGAGCTATATACATCACAGATTTGCTCAAAGTCAATCACAAATTTACCCCTTTCTCAATTTCATCAGGTTGAAAAGCATTGGCTCTTGAGTAAGAAACAAAAAAGCTGTGTAATAGTGAAAAGATTTAACATTTTAAATAAAAAACTATATACAAGCTGTAAATATCTCTTTCATTCATTCATTATAGTACAGTATTACATGTATTATATAGCATCAAAGAAACAACCACACTGCAGCACAACCCTGAAATAATTCGTAACCAAAATAAAACAATTCATAATTACAGTATTTTAATTTAAATTGCCTAAATTATAAATCTTTGCGAAAATTACACAACTGTGCTCACCCACAGAAGCAGAGATCAATCAATAAACATTCAAATCATCAGAAACTTCTGAACATGGTCCCAATTTAGTACACACTAAAGTTCATTCAACGGACGTCTGTGCAACAAGAGGCTACAAGCCATCACCAAGCACTAAATGTCTTCAAGAGAACGTTTGATATAAAATTATAAATTACAAACCCTATATAGTACTGCAAGCCATCATGTGTATCAAGTAATGAAGGCTTATTTTAATGAATAAGAGACAATAAGCCTTAGATTTAATGTGCAAATCTTTTGAGCAAATTAGGTTTACAACTGTTACAATTTTAGGACTACAGAATTTGCCAATATTTTGTATATCCCACTAATTCATCAGAATAATGACCATTTCAATCTAAAAATTAATATTAAGAATTATTCCAATGCTTTTAACAGCATTTATAATTTTAAAGCCTTAACTTGCTTTAGGTTTGGGTGGTTTCAAAAATCCAATTTTTCGTAGATGTCTAACAATAAAAGGAGTGGCGGTAAGTGTTATAGCTATACGTGCTGGAGCAAACACCTTATGCACAGCATATGCCACTACAAATGTGGCAGCCCCTGCTGCTCTCACAGTGTTCAACTCTACGGCACTTCTACACTGTTAGCACTACCAGCTACTTCAGCGGCAACAGCCTCTGCCACGTCTCCCCGTTGAAGACTTTCTGTGGCTGCAACCTCGCCAAGAGCTTCCTCTGGTGCAGTTGCTATGGAGGCCGAAGTTTCACAACCCACAGCAGCAGCAGCTCCCTCGGTCACCCTTCCTATGTTGATGCCTAAACTCTTTATCAACCCCGTCATATCTACTCCACTGAAAATAAAGACAAAATAAATTAAATAAACAGATCCAATATTAAGGTCAAGACTAGTACAAACAGCTGCCACCCAGCCTAGCTCCACCGTTAACATGTTCTAACACAATAGATTTTGCACGAAAGGCAGACTAAGTCTATGCTTTGAAGTATGGAGTACAAGGAAAAAAATGGAGAAAATACTGTACATCAAGTATATTAAGAATTTTAATTCATTCTAAATTCTGCTGTTGTAGCCTGTCAGATAATATTACACACAATCTTGTACACAATGTATTTTATATAGCACTAAGCAGCAGTGTGCCAGTGGAACCACACTGAACCAACAACTCGGCTAACAGACTATTTTAAAGTAGATGGTGAACAAGTGGTTTTACTGATGCTATACATAGAATCTTTTTTTTTTTTTACCAATATCTTTACAAACTGAAATAAAATCAAATTCTTTAGCTTCACTTCATAACATTACACTAAAATTCAACCAATGTGTGTGTCACCCATAAGGATTCCTTTTACACAATGCCACATGTCATCAAAATGTATCAGGAAGAGCTCAAAAGTAGTACAGTACTGTACTCTGAGAAGCCTGAAGATAACTGTTCATGGTTTTAACTGAATGCATCGAGCCTGAACAAAGTCTTCTCATTCCAAGCATAAAACAAGAAGGAAATGCACAAAAGCATCTCCTGATAAAACAAGCCAAGACCAGAAAGCTAGTAAACGTACTTGCCTGAAAGTTTGAACAATGTACTAATGAAAAAACTAACCATCTAAAGAGGCACGAATCTGAATTGTCCACGACGAAGGACAGGCACGTTATCAAATGCCCAAGTGGGCATCAACAGCACACAGCAATGATTTGCTTTTTTAAAAAGGCTGCCAAGCTTCAAAGACAACTAGAAAAATCTAGCCAAAAATCAAGATGTAGCTCTACCAAAGCAATTATATATGATGCAATGGTGTTGAGCATAAATTGCTGAGCCATGTAAAGAAATAAAAATAAGGAACATGGGAGCTGGCACACACCGAAATCAGGAGCCAGGGCTGAACTGGCCATAAGAAAGTAAGGTTGTCCCTGGATGAAACCAAAGCTGAAGGTGGCTAACAAATTTTATTAATGGAGAAATAAAAAATTGAGGGGTAAAGCTAAGCCATAGTGGCACCACCAAGGTGCCATTATAGGATGTAGTAACAGTCAGAATAAGCCACTTGACCAGACAAGGCCATAAGAAAAAAATAAGCAAAGGAACAAATAATGTACTTAGAGAGAGAGAGAGAGAGAGACCTATGAAAACATACTCCCCTATAGTACTGTGAATCAATTTGGCCAAGAAACAACACTAGGATCAGAAAACTGCCCAGGAAGCCATAAGATACAGACACCCAAAATCCTAAGCGAGGAGAAAGACAAGGAAGGGAACCAAGTTGGGACACCAAGGAGGGCCAAGAGAAGAATCTGGAACAGAGAAAACTTAACGTGACACCCATTGGTACATAGTCAATCCAAGATGATGCACAGCACCGTCCTCATGGAATAGGGATACACAGACTGGGGCGCGCACACACTTGCATGCACAAATTTGCATGCACAAATTTGCAGTCTCGTTCAAATTCCAACAGATCCACACTGAATACTAAAGTCAAATGGTTACTAAAATAAGGTTTCTACCACCAACACAAGCCAAGATTCAAAAGAGGTCATCCAGTAATGCACACGACACGCAACAAATGGGAACAGAGGGGAGGACCAAATTATAAGAGGCCAGAAGAGAACCTATGTCCAGTGCCCAACACCACAATACTAGGGACATAGGAAAAAAAGAAGGCGAGATGGGAAGGAAGGCACCAGCAGAGAGCCAGCCAGTGAAAGAAAACACAAAACTTGCAGAAATGCAGGAGAAAAAAAAAAAGTAACGAGAGTTTCCAAGATGCACTATAAAGCACCAGAACACAGTAAAATGCCATGAAAGCCTACTGCCCAGGAAGAGCACTACACAGTTCAAAGGTGCTGCTACACATTGCAAAGCAACAGGACATACTACCTGCAGCACAGTTTTGGAGGTTTGTAATGTGCTTCACCCTTTTTGTCAAGCACCGAAATGAAAAACTGTCTGCAAGATAAATCTCGCGCCCTTCACCGAAGATGAGGCCTGGGTGCAAAGGCAATCTCTCACCTCAACATATGGGTACACAGATCAGGGGTACACACATTGTTAGTACACGAAGAAAACCGTCGACTGTTTAAATAGTCTATTCTACTGTTGCCACACACAGTCTCCAGACCTCTATAATCAAGTCCACTCAGTTTTAACAGAGCAACACGCTTCACGAGGGATCCGAGTCCCAAACTGCCAAAGGTTATGAGGGCAGTACCTGGGTTTTTCTTCAAGATGATGGTAGAGTGGTGGTGGTCGAGGAGGTCACCAGAGACATACTTGTCATCCTGGGCCCACTGACCACCAAGCATGTTTAGATGAACTGGGGCCTTCCCTGAAATTCCATAAGGCTTGGGGACATTTGCTTGCATCACCTGAAAAGATAAAATTTTTTTTAATTAAACCAGAATGAAAATACAGTTTTCTCTATGCAGGCGATGAGTCACAATAACGTGGCTAAAGTATGTTGACCAGACCACACAATAGAAGGTGAAGGGACGACGACGTTTCGGTCCGTCCTGGACCATTCTCAAGTCTATTGTGATGAGGGAAGGTGGTGAAGGAAACGTTTTAACAAACATGACCTAACGTAAGCTTACCCTTCCATTTATCTTTCTCTTTCCTTTTTCTGTCCCATGTTTTCTCTTACGATCCCTTTCTCATTCCTATTCCTATCCCCTTTATTACACATTACCTTTCATAACTTTTACCTTTCTTTTTCTTCCTCTAAGATTTTCTTCTCACCTCTCTCTCGCCTATTTATTGCCTTTGCCTCATCACAATCGCTTTGAGAATGGTCCGGGACGGACCAAAACGTCGTCATCCCTTCACTTTCTATTGTTTGGTCAACAAGTATTTCATGCTTCATTCAAGTGGTGAATGGATGCAAAGTAGTGGTTGGAAAGTGGGGGTGTGCAAGGCTCAAAAGGCAATGTGGATGTCTTGGTGGGTGTGTTCAGAGACAAGTTTGTTCCTCTCAAATGCCTTGTGGGCATCGAGTCATACATAGAGGTGAAGGGAAGGTGATAAACTGGAGTGATTTGATTATGTGAAGAAAGAAGTGTATGAAGTGAAATATGCACGAGAAGCTAGAGAAATTTTTGTGGGTCAAGATCAATATGCAATGCTGTGCAAAATTTGTGCAAGTGGGAGGTATTCCAACCAGAACCAGTGTGAAACAAGTGTCTATATTTAAGTTAAGAGATGGTAAAAGACAAATAATAATTAGGTAAAATATTAAATAATGTAAGGGAAAATCACCATTTAACATTATTGGGAACAGAAACCCGTTTGACTTTTGTAAAAGTCCATATAACCCTACTAACATATCCCAGAATGCAACCTCCAACACTAATTCCCAAAATGAGCCCAAACACCACACTGCCAAGGAATCGAACCCAGGACCAATTTTGCAGGCTAACTGCATTTTATTTTTTTGTGACACATTTCTGGATTCATCATATGCACATTTTTAGGTTAAGTATCACTATACTTAACCATTTATACTTAATGTTTCACTCAAGTATAAATAATTACCCTTGGGCATTTCATATCACCAGTATGAAAACCTTAGTTTAATTGTATTTTTTGTTTTCCTGAGCATACATTTTGCCACTCAGAATATCTGTTACACTATGCTCTCAAAGGTCACAAGAATTGTGTAGCAAGCGATATGCAGTTCACCTGCTCATCATTCCATTACACCATATAGATAATGGATTCCCACTATGTAGTTTTTATAACCTAAATTAGCATGGCTCATTAGCTAAACTAAAGTACAATAAATGTACATGAACATTTATGAATATTAAATTAAAAAAAATGTTAAACCAGTACCACCCAAATCTTTTGACTCGTCTGCATCCAAATAGGTCTTTTCCCAAAGGTATTTGCATATGCCTGGTTGTGGTGTACCAAAGTAATACAAGGATATTCACATTTAAGGAAATGAGGAGTGGTGCCCAATTTACCATGTAGTATTCATCCTTTAAATATTTTTGAATTTTAAATAACTTATCAAAAAACAAAAAAAAGCTTCACAGAGATGCCTTACTGCATCATTATGTTGTGTATAACTTTCTTAACTTTCCCAAAAATAAACTTTCAAACAAGGACTCTTCAAATATAAATACTTACTACATGGTTCAGTTCTATGTGGTGTCTAAGGAATGATTATTATATACAATAAGGATCTTACTTTAGGTATAAATCAAACTCACCGAAGACAAAGAAACTGTGATGCGTGCATCATAAACATCAACGTGAGAGTCAACAGGCAGTGTTCCACGGTTGTAGGCACTCTGTGACCCTTGGTTGCCCATGAACCCTGAGCTAAACAAGCTGCCCACTTGGTTCAACTGTGAAGAAACATCTCTGTTGCGACGAGGAGAGAAACGTGCCTGCAAAAGAGAAAGAAAATTACCAAATACCTGTACTTTTATTCAATTACAGCACAGCACAGTTCCTATGTTATTCATAAACCTATTTTTCCCCCCTCTCCTACAATTTATTGCTGAATAATAAAATTATCAGAAAGCATATACCTTTCCATATGCGAAAATTACCCTTGAACCTAGGGCTTTGACCTGCCTGGGCACAAAAATTGCAGTAGGCATTTTCTGTCCTCGTTAAATGCAAAGGAAATAAGTTTAAAACCATGAGAATGGAAGGTTAAAAGTTAAGTGAGAAAAATGTTCAATGTGCAAGGTTCATATGAGAATAAAAAGTGGAAGTATTAAAGCAGGAGTAAGAGAATTAGAGGAGTAAGGAGAGAGTTGGCTTTCTAATGAAAAAGTAACCTGAAGACTGAAATGGCAACTAATACTGTAGTTGTCAAACTAATACAAGCTTCATGGGCTTTGTAGGTATGTGAATGAAATTTTAGTGATTGGTCATTAGGTTTGCTCAAGTGAAAAACAAAGACTTTATGATACTTTGGAATGCTAGGCTTGCATTATACCAAAACGTTACAATAATTATTATTACTTTTGACATTTACTCTAGTTAAGTGAGACTAGGCCTCAAGTGACATGATTGGTATACAAATAAACAATGACTGTTGTACAGTAATTAAATGTTATATATTACAAATCAAATTTTCAGGCATTAGGAAATGCACAACAAGAATGGGGACAGACAGGAGGTACTAAATTACAGACCAGTGTCAATAACAAGTAAATATAAAGTGCTGGAGACTAATCGAGAAGAAAATAGTGAGCACCTGGAAAGACTAAACTTTTAGTAACAAAATGTCAGCATGGACTGAGGAGGAGGAAGTCATGCCTAGCAAACCTGATTGAATTTGAAATCTACCCAGGAAAGATGTAATCTGGGTAGAATGCATTTTCCTAAACTGTCAAAAGCATTCGATGTTGTTCCACACAAAAGACTGGCGTAAAAGATGGAAATGTCAGCTGGGGTAATTGGGAAGGCACTAAACAAAGTAAGGGAGTACCTGAAGTACAGAAGGCAAAACGTCAAGAGGCAAGGTCTCCAGCAGGAGAAATATAATAAGTAGGATCCCCCAAGGCTTGGTCCTGGGACCACTACTGTCCTTAACTTGTATTAATGAGCTACCCAAGAGTGTGTGTGCTCATATATGCTGCTATTTGCAGATTCTATAAAGCTAATGAGGAATGTAATAATAGAGAACTGCAAAATGTTGCAGGACCTTTACAAACTCCAGGAGTGGGAAAACATACTGGTAGTTGATGGAGTTCAATCCACTAAGTGTAAGGTAATGAGGATGGGGAAAAGGAGAAAAGACCAGAAGATGTTTATAACCATAAATGGGAAGCAACTACAGGAATTCGAGTAAGATTTGAGAGAGGATATAATTTGAGTCCAACAATATCACCAGAGGCACACAAATGTAGGGTGGCTTTGGTAGCATATGGGATGCTGGTGAACACTAGTAAGTAGCTTAGAAACCTAAATCAGGACTATTTCAAAGCAATCTACACAGCTTTTGCTGCTGGAATATGCAGCATTGGCCTGAAATACACACCTTGTCATATAAAACTAAAATTTAAAAAGTGCCAAGGTTTGCAAAAGATTAGTTCCAGAGCCAAGATGCTTAAGCTAGAATATGTTGAAGGAGCTTTACCTCATAACCCAGGAGGACAAAAGAAACAGAGGAGATATGATCACAACATACAAGATACTGAAGGGAATAAACAAGGTGAACAATGATAGCCACTTTAAATTGAGAAAAAATAGGACAAGGTAATTATGTAATTATCAGGAGAAAGTACCAAGCCTTTCTAACTATACATTAGAGGACAAGTTTAAGCTGGTAAACAAAAATAAAAAGTGCATGGAAATACTCATACAGGTTGTCAACAAGTGAAATGCACAGATAGAAGATGAAGTGGAAGCCACCTCCATCCACAACTTTAACAGCAGATTCGACAAAGAATGCGATTGTCAGCATTGTTCAACTATAATGCAACAAGTACAGCACAACAAGGCTAGTAGGCAGGGCATTCCCTTTGTAGTCAGAGAGCCAAGCACTGATAGGCAAGCACAAATGTACTTTATGTTGTGAAGTGATACACGGGTATAAAAAGGCCAATAGGGTGTGTTCCTGTGCAAAGATGCATTTTAAATTACATACAGAACAACCCCAATTACCAAGTCAATCTGTACCTTCAAATGTTCAATGTGAAAATTGGGTGGTTACCGGGCATATTTTTATATATTCTCGATTCAATAAACTTCAATTCAAATTTCTTTCATTTAGAAATGTGCATTTTGGAGAAGAAATTCAGTAGGTGGATTATTTTATAAAGTTCTCAACAATATTATAAAATCATACATGGCTGAAAGAAACTAGCCAATCTTTTATACTATTAACTATTGTAATCCTTTTTATAGGGTAGTCTTTATAAATACAGTACTTCTCACATCTGTCGAGTTAATTGAATGACACCCTTTAATTCTCCCATGTCTTCAACATACTGTACCTTTTCCGACGCCTGAAGCTCCTCTACGTTTGCTGGCATGGGTATGTGTGATGGTTGAAAACTGGTCATTCCACTCGCTGCCTGATGCATCTTTTGCTGTGGTGGTTGCTGCTGTTGTTCTGGTAAAGGAAATCTTCAATGTTACATCCCACTAGATGTATAGACACTCATTCTTTGCACAAACATTTATTATATGATGGGTATATGTTAGAAAATATAATGGATTGTCGTGGTCCCCTTAAAGCCATACTCGTTCATTTTTTTTGCCAGACCCATTAAAGCTTAACCTGACTAATAAATGCTGCACACATCTAGAGCCTGGCCCCAGGCCTGGCTCGGGGAGTAGAAGAATTCCCGAAACCCTATCCAGGAACTTCTGCTAGAGCATGCTAGCAGAAGTTCCTCAAACCTTTCACTCTATTAAAGGTCTCTGCCCTTTTTTTTCCATAAACCTTTCCACTGTTCCCTTCTAAACAACTGTCGCCTGCCTACTGTATAATCCTTTACCATATTTCACCCTTATTTACCATTGGTAAATGATCCTAAGGTATTTTACCATGTTCTTACCACCACGGTGTATTGCACTTCACTTGCTCCACAATTCATCCCCCCCCCACACCATGTTATACTCTACTTCACTACCATAACCATGCCACATGCTTATACCAGCCAACTCTCAAAATCATAATTACCATAGCTTGTAGTCTTTAGCACTACCCCTATCCATAAGAAAGTTTAAATTCCATTTGTCACAACTGGGAGTAGAATATTACCCCACAACATTCCTACTTTCATTATATTCTTCACCTTTCATACCTCTCTTCTATTCATTATACTCTTACAGTACCCACCATACTACTACTTTCCAAATTGGCCCAAAAAATTTGAATCTTGCTACCTCGCCTAGTATGTCATCCTATATTTTTATCCTACAGTTCAAATAGCTTCTCGGCCAAACACATCCCCAGACTTCACAGTTGAACAGCAAAAGAACAAAGAACCGAGACAAACTAAAGGAGTTACACACAGGCCAGTACAGACAAAGTACTGTACAGACAAAGTACTGTACAGACAAAGTACTGTACAGACAAAGTTAAAAACAAGGATTGGGCAGGTGATCATGACAGTGGATGGAGGAGAGGATTCACCCAGTCAGGCAGACCTAACCCTATAGATTTGTCGACAAGCAGGCACAATAACTATACTATGTATGGAATAATAGTATGCAGGAGCAATCTTACATGCCCCTAGGAACAATGTCAGGTGTTTAAACTGCTTCTACACAAATACCAGAAGCCTAGTAAATAAATTACACATTGTGTGCATACAGATGCCGAGAATCCTGACTCTTTTAGGAAGTATTATCATAAACATATTAATGTATTTAATACTTTGTCAAATAGTGTATGGCAGTGTCACCGAGTTAGTAAGGATTACCGTTTTGTTAGAATACAATAGGTTGGCGAAATTGCATAGGAGTGCCTCTCCAAGTTAGTAAGGGGGAGTGACTCCACCAGTGGAGTGGTTAGTTGTGAGAGATAGGATGTTTCAGCTGCTGAAGTTAAGTAGATTGTTTTGCTGGGCGTTATAAATCTGACAATTTTAGGTCTGGTATACAGTGATTAATTTATTACAATTTATGTTATCTGTGATCAAGTGCTGGTTCAAGTTTTCTTTATTTTATTATGTTATTTGTTTGTCCATTTCATGCAGTATATTGACGGGCCACCTCTTTTAATGAGGGAGACATCTCCCGTCACGCAGGGTGCAGTCGTACCTCCACAGATCTCCAGTATCATCTATTGATACTGGTAATGGCTCAAAAGGGCCACCACTTACGGGCTATTCATGCCCGTGCCACCTTTTGGGTGGCTTAATCATCATCAATCAATCAATCTTTAATGAACAAGTGTTCAATTCATTTTACTGCTAGCAGTTGGGAGAAAAATGCCAGCAAGAAGTTTAGAAGCTGTTATCAGGTTCAGAAGGATTACAGAATGTGAATGTTAACTGTTTTACAGCAAGGGTAGACCTTGAAGTCTTCCAGGGATGAACATCCCTTGGAGACATGATGATTAAAATACTAAACAATTTGAAGGATGTTGATCTGCAAATTTGTTTTTTCCGAAAGGTCAGATGTAAGGAACAAGGGTTACAAGCTCAACAAGCCACAATGTAAGACCGAGAACGGGAGATGCTTTTTCACCAGCAGGGTTATTAAGGCATGGAACCTCCTACCCACCAAAGCCATAAATGCCAAAACTCCAAAAAATGTTAACTTTTAAAGTACAAATGGAAAAGATAGACAAATGGGGAGAGGACCTTGAACAAGCCGCCGGCTTCCTGTCCTTGTCGAGTCCATTAGTGTTAGTGGGTCTCCGGCAAACAGGTAAACACTTCTTTTGCACACATTGAGATTATAATGCTACTGAATAATTTTAAGATCACAACTTGGAACATTTACTACAGCAATTTTCAGCAACATATATAATTCATATACAGTAATTTGTATTTTTATTAACATTTAAAAAAAAATCAGGTACATGCTTTCTAATTTTTACAAAGTCGTGCATGTTCCTTTTACATTCTACCTTTTATGTGCTTGCAGAAAAATTAATTCCTAAATTAATTTATATAATTCAATATCAACAAATTATATTGAAGCCTCACAAAGAGACCCACACGATCTCTACAAATGATCAGAAGACTGGCAAATGCTCTTTAATATAGACAAATGCAGGACCTTACATGTGGGAATAATAATGCTCATCTTGACAACCAAATTAACATTACCTTGCAGCAGATCGATAAAAAGCACCTTTGAGTCAGGACCCATGATTCACTGAAAGTTAAATGATGGATTCAACTATCAATCTTCCCGGCCCTGACTCCGGGACACCAAGAGGAAGGGCCGGGAAGTCAACCAAAATAAGTTTAGTTTGTTGAAACGTGTGTACGATCTGACCATTACCTTCACCTTGCTATCTTCCTCTCAAGAACATTAATATAGTGTACAACCATAATTCAGACTAAACTATTTAGACTCATTAGAACAATCTGCACCTAAACAATCCACTCTTCTACCACACAATGTTTATCATACAGAGTAATGTGAAATAACTCGTGACCATCCGGTCCCCAAGGTTGGTCAGGGTCACCTTCTCTTGTTGTCAGGCTGGTGTTAACCGACCCTTGGATGACCTCATTGTGTCCCCCTTGCACGATATAACGCAAAATGACACACCTATACATACACAACTTACAGAAGGACGAACAGGTAAGTTATAACAGATAACAACACGGTGATATAAGAGGTTCTTACCTGCAGAGAGTGTGTGCTTGTGTCTGGCTCCTGCTGACACTACGCGCCCGGCCCTCACACCTACCACCATCACTGACATCTTCTAACACTCACAACTCAACGTTACTGTAGAAAGAGAGGACTTGTACTGTTGGCTAGTAGAGTATTACTGGTGCAGCGTAAACCTTCCCTCGGGGCGGCTCAGTGTGTTGTGGTTGACAAGTGTCTGGTGGCCCGCCTTTTAAACACGCCAGGTTGCCAGAGTCAAGTTGCTGAAAGTAGAGAGCTGACGCTCTAAAAGTAGTGAATTTGTATCATAAGAGTAGCCCAATTTTTTGTTTAGTGATTGATACGGGTTTTAAAGTAATCTATTTTGATATATAGAGTACATTAGAGATTTTAATTGTTTTATTAATATTTTCTCTGCACATATATATATATACACCCATTATGCTTCACTAAACTGAGAAATAAACTGAAATATATAGTTAATATATTTAACCAATATGATAATAGGATAACTTACCAATATTTACTGTTTGAAGCCTAATGGGTGTGGAGTCCTTCCACGTCTTTACAGTTGAAGATTATCAAGATCTTGATCTGCATCCACAACCTCGTTCTTGTATATTGCAGACATATTTAAGAATTGACATGAGTGATTCAAATGACGAGCAACAAGTTACATTTTCTTCAAGATATGTTTTGATTCTCAAGATTGATGTCAAAGATTGATGTCAAGATTGATGTCAAAAGCTCAAGTCCCATTCGATTTCTCAGTTTAGTTTTCACAGACGTTACTCTTGAAAATATCCGTTCAACCAGGGCATTACTGATTTGCAAGCTGTATATTTTCAATGCAAACTCAGCGAGGTCAATCAGTATGGGATCGCCAGCAGCGTTCTTGACAGTTTTTGTCTTGGTCTAAAATGGCGCTCCAGATGTTGGAATTTGTCCCTCACAAATGATGGACCAGTCAATGGTTAACAGTAGGCGCCACTGACTTTCAATTTCACTAAGCTTAGATTGGTCAGCTAATACTTATGGAAGTTCTGAAAATGGTGGCCGTGTGTGGCTAAGGCATATGATAGGTAACAGATTTTTCACCCTTTTTAAAGTTTCAACATTACTTAGAATACGAGAAAGAAGCTATTTGCAAGCTTTCATTAAAAAATTATCGCATCTTTCTTTAATATTTTGAAACTTTTCCTGGGTTATAAAATTGTTTTGTCTGTTAGTGACCCGAAGTGTTGAAAATTCGTAACCAAAGTCAACTTTTTCCAGGGGCAGATACATAGAATTGTAGTCCAAATTAGCATGAAGCTTTGCATGATGAGGATGAACAATTCTTCTGAAATTGAAATTGAAATAAGTTTATTGAGGTAAAATACACACAAAGGGATGAGGTAGCTCAAGCTATTCTCACCCCGTTCAGTACATAAGAACATAAGAACAAAGGCAACTGCAGAAGGCCTGTTGGCCCACACGAGGCAGCTCCTATTTATAACCACCCAATCCCACTCATATACTTGTCCAACCCGCGCTTGAAACAATCGAGGGACCCCACCTCCACAATGTTACGCGGCAATTGGTTCCACAAATCAACAACCCTGTTACTGAACCAGTATTTACCCAAGTCTTTCCTAAATCTAAACTTATCCAATTTATACCCATTGTTTCGTGTTCTGTCTTGTGTTGATACTTTCAATACCCCATTAATATCCCCTTTGTTATGTCCATTCACCCACTTGTAAACCTCTATAAGAACATAAGAACATAAGAACAAAGGTAACTGCAGAAGGCCTATTGGCCCATACGAGGCAGCTCCTATTCTATAACCACCCAATCCCACTCATATACTTGTCCAACCCGTGCTTGAAACAATCGAGGGACCCCACCTCCACAATGTTACGCGGCAATTGGTTCCACAAATCAACAACCCTGTTACTGAACCAGTATTTACCCAAGTCTTTCCTAAATCTAAACTTATCCAATTTATATCCATTGTTTCGTGTTCTGTCCTGTGTTGATACTTTTAATACCCTATTAATATCCCCCCGGTTATGTCCATTCATCCACTTGTAAACCTCTATCATGTCACCCCTAACTCTTCGCCTTTCCAGTGAATGCAACTTAAGCTTTGTTAATCTTTCTTCATATGAAAGATTTCTAATTTGGGGAATTAACTTAGTCATCCTACGCTGGACACGTTCAAGTGAATTTATATCCATTCTATAATATGGCGACCAAAACTGAACTGCATAATCTAAATGGGGCCTAACTAGAGCAAGATATAGCTTGAGAACCACACCAGGTGTCTTGTTACTAACGCCGCGATTAATAAATCCAAGTGTCCGATTTGCCTTATTACGAACATTTATGCATTGATCCTTTTGTTTTAAATTCTTACTAATCATAACTCCCAGATCCCTTTCGCAATCCGACTTCGCAATCACAACACCATCTAGCTCGTATCTTGTAACTCTATCATCATTACCTAACCTCAGAACTTTACATTTATCAGCATTAAACTGCATCTGCCAATCCTTTGACCATTTCAAAACCCTATCTAGATCAACTTGAAGTGATAGTGAGTCCTCCTCCGAATTAATTTCCCTACCGATTTTCGTATCATCGGCAAATTTGCAAATGTTGCTACTCAAACCTGAATCTAAATCATTTATATATATTATAAACAACAGAGGTCCCAGGACAGAGCCTTGAGGCACTCCACTTACAACATTTTCCCACTCTGACTTGATTCCATTTATACTAACTCTCTGTTTCCTTTGGTATAGCCATGCCCTAATCCAGCTTAATATAGCACCCCCAATACCATGAGACTCTATTTTTTTAATCAGTCTTTCATGTGGCACTGTATCAAAAGCTTTGCTAAAGTCAAGGTATACAACATCGCACTCCTTACCACTATCAACTGCCTCAACAATGCTAGAATAAAAAGATAACAAATTTGTTAAACATGAACGGCCATTTATAAAACCATGTTGAGACTCAATTATTAATTTATGTTTTTCAAGATGAAGACGAATTTTATTTGCTATTATAGATTCGAGTAACTTTCCCACAATAGACGTTAGGCTAATTGGTCGATAGTTAGACGCAAGTGATCTATCTCCTTTCTTAAAAACTGGTATCACATTAGCAACTTTCCAAAACTCTGGCACTCTGCCTGACTCTATTGATTTATTAAATATGGTTGACAGTGGGTCACAAAGCTCCTCTTTGCATTCTTTAAGCACCCTAGCAAACACTTCATCCGGCCCTGGGGATTTGTTTGGTTTGAGTTTTACTATTTGTTTAAGAACATCCTCCCTGGTAACTGCTAAACTCGTCAACCTGTCCTCGTCCCCACCCACATAGACTTGTTCGGCTGAAGGCATATTGTTAAGTTCCTCTTTAGTAAATACAGATACAAAATATTTATTAAAAATACTAACTCATCTCTTCATCACTATCTGTTATTTGACCTGTCACAGTTTTTAATGGACCTATCCTTTCCCTAAGTCTTAGTACGATATAACTGAAAAAACCCTTTAGGATTTGTCTTTGCTTGCCCTGCTATGCGAACTTCATAGTTCCTTTTTGCTTTCCTTATCTCTTTTTTAACATTTCTAACCAGTTGTACGAATTCCTGTTCTAAAGTGACCTCCCCATTTTTAATCCTTTTGTACCAAGCTCTCTTTTTACCTATAAGGTTCTTCAAATTCTTTGTTATCCACTTTGGGTCATTAGTATACGATCTATTCAATTTGTATGGTATACTACGTTCCTGTGCTTTGTTTAGAATATTCTTAAATAAGTTATATATTGAATCCACATCGAAATCCCCATTTAAGTCACCTATCGCTGGGTTCATGTCTCGCTCCAAGACCGGCCCACACCCCATACCCAAGCCTTTCCAATCAATTTGACCCAAAAAATTTCTTAGGCTATTAAAATCAGCTTTTCGAAAATCTGGCACTTTAACAGAATTTTCTCCTACTGGTCTATTCCATTCTATGCTAAATCTGATTTCATTGTGATCACTGCTCCCTAGCTCACTCCCTATTTCGATGTCATTAATTTGCGTTTCCCTGTTAGTTAACATTAAATCTAAAATATTATTTTCCCGTGTTGGTTCCTTAATGTGTTGCGTAAGAAAGCAATCGTCAATTAATTCTAGAAAATCTTCTGCTTCACTATTCCCTGTTTTGTTCAACCAGTTTATTCCGCTAAAATTAAAGTCACCCATGACATAAATACTGTTAGATCTAGATGCTCTAGATATTTCATCCCATAGATGCTTTGCTTCCATTCTGTCTAAATTTGGTGGCCTATATATTACTCCTATTATAAAATTATTAGCTTTTTCGTTTAATTCAATCCAAATAGTTTCTGTGTGTGGCTCTGTTTTGATTCCCTCTTTGAGACTACATTTCAAATTGTCCCTAACATATATGGCTACTCCACCTCCTCGTCTAATATATCTATCTGTGTGAAATAGTTTAAATCCATATATTTGATATTCAGCTAATAGTTCTCTATTTTCTACATTCATCCACGTTTCGGTAAGTGCAATAATATCTATTTTTTCTGTGCAGACAAGAGCATTTAATTCGTTAATTTTATTTCTTAGACTTCTACTGTTAGTGTAATATACCCTAAGTGAATTGTTATTTTGCGGACCTTCTCTTTCCCTGATCGTTTTGCCAATTCCTTTCTCCCACAAACACATACTTTTATTACCTCCTTCCTCCAAATCAATTCCCATACCTCTATCTACTAACAGTTTAAACCCAAACAAACACCTCTAACCACTTCTTCTAGCGAGTTCGCAACAGCAACAACCCCAGCTCTCGATAGATGCACCCCATCACGAGCATACATTTCATTTCTTCCATAGAAGTGTTCCCAGTTGTCTATGAAAGATATTGCATTTGATTTGCAATATCTTTCCAGCCGGCAATTGACACCAAGTGCCCTCGATATCCATTCATTTCCCACTCCCTTTCTTGGAAGAATGCCACATATGATCGGGATTCCTCCCTTGCTCCTAACTAACTCTATGGCTGTTTTATACCTCTGAATCAGTTCCTCACTCCTGACTCGACCAACATCATTTCCTCCCACGCTAATGCAAATAATGGGATTGTTCCCATTACCAGCCATAATATCATTCATGTTGTTTATAATATCACCAATGCCAGCTCCGGGATAGCAAACCCTTAACCTGTTCCCCCTATCTCTAGCACAAAACGTTCTATCCAAATACCTTATCTGGGAATCTCCCACAACTAATGTTTGCTTAGGTACTTCCTTTACTTTCTGAGGGGCCTGCGCTTCCTTTCTCTTCGTTGCTTTCCCTTTTGCGCGATCCACAGTCTCTCCACAGCACTCGTCCTCCAAAACGTCAAATGAATTTGAAGTTGCTATGGCGTTTGAAGGCGGCTTTATCAAAGTCTTCTTAAGGCCCCTGTCTTTCGCAACTCTCCAAGACGAGGTCCCTTTACTGCTGGTCTCCTCCTTCGTTACTTCTCGTTGTTTTTTAAGCTGACGCACCTCCTCCCGCAGAGAGTCCAACTCTGTCCTCAGGGCTCCCACTAGAGTCACCAGGTCCTTCACTACAACTTCCATATTGCTATGATAATATAACAACACTCAGGAGCTCCGGTTAACACAACCTCTCACTGTGACTTCACCTGACCTTCACATGTTGCTACTCAAACCTGAATCTAAATCATTTATATATATTATAAACAACAGAGGTCCCAGGACAGAGCCTTGAGGCACTCCACTTACAACATTTTCCCACTCTGACTTGATTCCATTTATACTAACTCTCTGTTTCCTTTGGTATAGCCATGCCCTAATCCAGCTTAATATAGCACCCCCAATACCATGAGACTCTACCTTTTTAATCAGTCTTTCATGTGGCACTGTATCAAAAGCTTTGCTAAAGTCAAGGTATACAACATCGCAATCCTTACCACTATCAACTGCCTCAACAATGCTAGAATAAAAAGATAACAAATTTGTTAAACATGAACGGCCATTTATAAAACCATATTGCGACTCAATTATTAATTTATGTTTTTCAAGATGAAGACGAATTTTATTTGCTATTATAGATTCGAGTAACTTTCCCACAATAGACGTTAGGCTAATTGGTCGATAGTTAGACGCAAGTGATCTATCTCCTTTCTTAAAAACTGGTATCACATTAGCAACTTTCCAAAACTCTGGCACTCTGCCTGACTCTATTGATTTATTAAATATGGTTGACAGTGGGTCACAAAGCTCCTCTTTGCATTCTTTAAGCACCCTGGCAAACACTTCATCCGGCCCTGGGGATTTGTTTGGTTTGAGTTTTACTATTTGTTTAAGAACATCCTCCCTGGTAACTGTTAAACTCGTCAACCTGTCCTCGTCCCCACCCACATAGACTTGTTCGGCTGAAGGCATATTGTTAAGTTCCTCTTTAGTAAATACAGATACAAAATATTTATTAAAAATACTACTCATCTCTTCATCACTATCTGTTATTTGACCTGTCTCAGTTTTTAATGGACCTATCCTTTCCCAAATCTTAGTACGATATAACTGAAAAAACCCTTTAGGATTTGTCTTTGCTTGCCCTGCTATGCGAACTTCATAGTTTCTTTTTGCTTTCCTTATCTCTTTTTTAACATTTCTAACCAGTTGTACGAATTCCTGTTCTAAAGTGACCTCCCCATTTTTAATCCTTTTGTACCAAGCTCTCTTTTTACCTATAAGGTTCTTCAAATTCTTTGTTATCCACTTTGGGTCATTAGTATTCGATCTATTCAATTTGTATGGTATACTACGTTCCTGTGCTTTGTTTAGAATATTCTTAAATAAGTTATATATTGAATCCACATCGAAATCCCCATTTAAGTCACCTATCGCTGGGTTCATGTCTCGCTCCAAGACCGGCCCACACCCCATACCCAAGACTTTCCAATCAATTTGACCCAAACAATTTCTTAGGCTATTAAAATCAGCTTTTCGAAAATCTGGCACTTTAACAGAATTTTCTCCTACTGGTCTATTCCATTCTATGCTAAATCTGATTTCTTTGTGATCACTGTTCCCTAGCTCACTCCCTATTTCGATGTCATTAATTTGCGTTTCCCTGTTAGTTAACACTAAATCTAAAATATTATTTTCCCGTGTTGGTTCCTTAATGTGTTGCGTAAGAAAGCAATCGTCAATTAATTCTAGAAAATCTTCTGCTTCACTATTCCCTGTTTTGTTCAACCAGTTTATTCCGCTAAAATTAAAGTCACCCATGACATAAATACTGTTAGATCTAGATGCTCTAGATATTTCATCCCATAGGTGCTTTGCTTCCATTCTGTCTAAATTTGGTGGCCTATATATTACTCCTATTATAATATTATTAGCTTTTTCGTTTAATTCTATCCAAATAGTTTCTGTGTGTGGCTCTGTTTTGATTCCCTCTTTGAGACTACATTTCAAATTGTCCCTAACATATATGGCTACTCCCCCTCCTCGTCTAATATATCTATCTGTGTGAAATAGTTTAAATCCATATATTTGATATTCAGCTAATAGTTCTCTATTTTCTACATTCATCCACGTTTCGGTAAGTGCAATAATATCTATTTTTTCTGTGCAGACAAGAGCATTTAATTCGTTAGTTTTATTTCTTAGACTTCTACTGTTAGTGTAATATACCCTAAGTGAATTGTTATTTTGAGGCCCTTCTCTTTCCCTGATCGTTTTGCCAATTCCTTTCTCCCACAAACACATACTTTTATTACCTCCTTCCTCCAAATCAATTCCCATACCTCTATCTACTAACAGTTTAAACCCAAACAAACACCTCTAACCACTTCTTCCAACGAGTTCGCAACAGCAACAACCCCAGCTCTCGATAGATGCACCCCATCACGAGCATACATTTCATTTCTTCCATAGAAGTGTTCCCAGTTGTCTATGAAAGATATTGCATTTGATTTGCAATATCTTTCCAGCCGGCAATTGACACCAAGTGCCCTCGATATCCATTCATTTCCCACTCCCTTTCTTGGAAGAAAGGGAGTGTTAATACATATGGTACGGTAATACGGTACCCCTACTCAAATCTCTGAATATGTTAGACATTAAGCCACTGCACATTCTCTCATGTATATTATACATATATAAAACACTAAACTGTAATGCCAATCCTGATCTCAAAAGCTTCATAGAAGGTTGTAACAGAACCCATGAGCACCACACCAGAAATAAATACAGTTTTGATATTCCTAGAGTACGACTTAATCAAACTAGAAATGCTCTACAAATCAAGGGGCCCAGAATGTGGAATGACCTTCCCAACCATGTTAAAGACTGTTCCTCTCTCAACCAGTTTAAGATAAAAACGAAGCTATACCAAATAAATTCCCTGTAACCTTCCTTACCCCTCTATTGTCAACCAATGTCTGTTTTTTTTTTTTAAAGAGCGCTGTTTGTCGACATAATTGTATTTGTGCTGCTTTTTCAGCTATATTTTCATTTCTTGTTTTCATTCTACTCATTATGCTCAATTAGTATAAAGCTTGTCATTTAAGTTTATCATGCCCGAAACGCTTTGCGTAATAGTAGCTTTAGGCATTGTATGTACTAGCTCTACCTATAAGTCAACCAATCTTTGTAAAAATTTATTGTATGTATGTACCTTACCTAAATAAACATTTTATTTTATTTTATTTTATTTTATTTTATTTTTATTTTTACATAGACACACAACTGAGTATTCCAAGAGTGAAGTTTTCTAAGACAGTGTAAAGGCTACACTGATCTGCTTCATCTTTTAACATAACATAAGAACATAAGAACAAAGGTAACTGCAGAAGGCCTATTGGCCCATACGAGGCAGCTCCTATTCTATAACCACCCAATCCCACTCATATACTTGTCCAACCCGTGCTTGAAACAATCGAGGGACCCCACCTCCACAATGTTACGTGGCAATTGGTTCCACAAATCAACAACCCTGTTACTGAACCAGTATTTACCCAAGTCTTTCCTAAATCTAAACTTATCCAATTTATATCCATTGTTTCGTGTTCTGTCCTGTGTTGATACTTTTAATACCCTATTAATATCCCCCCGGTTATGTCCATTCATCCACTTGTAAACCTCTATCATGTCACCCCTAACTCTTCGCCTTTCCAGTGAATGCAACTTAAGCTTTGTTAATCTTTCTTCATATGAAAGATTTCTAATTTGGGGAATTAACTTAGTCATCCTACGCTGGACACGTTCAAGTGAATTTATATCCATTCTATAATATGGCGACCAAAACTGAACTGCATAATCTAAATGGGGCCTAACTAGAGCAAGATATAGCTTGAGAACCACACCAGGTGTCTTGTTACTAACGCTGCGATTAATAAATCCAAGTGTCCGATTTGCCTTATTACGAACATTTATGCATTGATCCTTTTGTTTTAATTTCTTACTAATCATAACTCCCAGATCCCTTTCGCAATCCGACTTCGCAATCACAACACCATCTAGCTCGTATCTTGTAACTCTATCATCATTACCTAACCTCAGAACTTTACATTTATCAGCATTAAACTGCATCTGCCAATCCTTTGACCATTTCAAAACCCTATCTAGATCAACTTGAAGTGATAGTGAGTCCTCCTCCGAATTAATTTCCCTACCGATTTTCGTATCATCGGCAAATTTGCAAATGTTGCTACTCAAACCTGAATCTAAATCATTTATATATATTATAAACAACAGAGGTCCCAGGACAGAGCCTTGAGGCACTCCACTTACAACATTTTCCCACTCTGACTTGATTCCATTTATACTAACTCTCTGTTTCCTTTGGTATAGCCATGCCCTAATCCAGCTTAATATAGCACCCCCAATACCATGAGACTCTATTTTTTTAATCAGTCTTTCATGTGGCACTGTATCAAAAGCTTTGCTAAAGTCAAGGTATACAACATCGCACTCCTTACCACTATCAACTGCCTCAACAATGCTAGAATAAAAAGATAACAAATTTGTTAAACATGAACGGCCATTTATAAAACCATGTTGAGACTCAATTATTAATTTATGTTTTTCAAGATGAAGACGAATTTTATTTGCTATTATAGATTCGAGTAACTTTCCCACAATAGACGTTAGGCTAATTGGTCGATAGTTAGACGCAAGTGATCTATCTCCTTTCTTAAAAACTGGTATCACATTAGCAACTTTCCAAAACTCTGGCACTCTGCCTGACTCTATTGATTTATTAAATATGGTTGACAGTGGGTCACAAAGCTCCTCTTTGCATTCTTTAAGCACCCTAGCAAACACTTCATCCGGCCCTGGGGATTTGTTTGGTTTGAGTTTTACTATTTGTTTAAGAACATCCTCCCTGGTAACTGCTAAACTCGTCAACCTGTCCTCGTCCCCACCCACATAGACTTGTTCGGCTGAAGGCATATTGTTAAGTTCCTCTTTAGTAAATACAGATACAAAATATTTATTAAAAATACAACTCATCTCTTCATCACTATCTGTTATTTGACCTGTCACAGTTTTTAATGGACCTATCCTTTCCCTAGTCTTAGTACGATATAACTGAAAAAACCCTTTAGGATTTGTCTTTGCTTGCCCTGCTATGCGAACTTCATAGTTCCTTTTTGCTTTCCTTATCTCTTTTTTAACATTTCTAACCAGTTGTACGAATTCCTGTTCTAAAGTGACCTCCCCATTTTTAATCCTTTTGTACCAAGCTCTCTTTTTACCTATAAGGTTCTTCAAATTCTTTGTTATCCACTTTGGGTCATTAGTATACGATCTATTCAATTTGTATGGTATACTACGTTCCTGTGCTTTGTTTAGAATATTCTTAAATAAGTTATATATTGAATCCACATCGAAATCCCCATTTAAGTCACCTATCGCTGGGTTCATGTCTCGCTCCAAGACCGGCCCACACCCCATACCCAAGCCTTTCCAATCAATTTGACCCAAAAAATTTCTTAGGCTATTAAAATCAGCTTTTCGAAAATCTGGCACTTTAACAGAATTTTCTCCTACTGGTCTATTCCATTCTATGCTAAATCTGATTTCATTGTGATCACTGCTCCCTAGCTCACTCCCTATTTCGATGTCATTAATTTGCGTTTCCCTGTTAGTTAACATTAAATCTAAAATATTATTTTCCCGTGTTGGTTCCTTAATGTGTTGCGTAAGAAAGCAATCGTCAATTAATTCTAGAAAATCTTCTGCTTCACTATTCCCTGTTTTGTTCAACCAGTTTATTCCGCTAAAATTAAAGTCACCCATGACATAAATACTGTTAGATCTAGATGCTCTAGATATTTCATCCCATAGATGCTTTGCTTCCATTCTGTCTAAATTTGGTGGCCTATATATTACTCCTATTATAAAATTATTAGCTTTTTCGTTTAATTCAATCCAAATAGTTTCTGTGTGTGGCTCTGTTTTGATTCCCTCTTTGAGACTACATTTCAAATTGTCCCTAACATATATGGCTACTCCACCTCCTCGTCTAATATATCTATCTGTGTGAAATAGTTTAAATCCATATATTTGATATTCAGCTAATAGTTCTCTATTTTCTACATTCATCCACGTTTCGGTAAGTGCAATAATATCTATTTTTTCTGTGCAGACAAGAGCATTTAATTCGTTAATTTTATTTCTTAGACTTCTACTGTTAGTGTAATATACCCTAAGTGAATTGTTATTTTGCGGACCTTCTCTTTCCCTGATCGTTTTGCCAATTCCTTTCTCCCACAAACACATACTTTTATTACCTCCTTCCTCCAAATCAATTCCCATACCTCTATCTACTAACAGTTTAAACCCAAACAAACACCTCTAACCACTTCTTCTAGCGAGTTCGCAACAGCAACAACCCCAGCTCTCGATAGATGCACCCCATCACGAGCATACATTTCATTTCTTCCATAGAAGTGTTCCCAGTTGTCTATGAAAGATATTGCATTTGATTTGCAATATCTTTCCAGCCGGCAATTGACACCAAGTGCCCTCGATATCCATTCATTTCCCACTCCCTTTCTTGGAAGAATGCCACATATGATCGGGATTCCTCCCTTGCTCCTAACTAACTCTATGGCTGTTTTATACCTCTGAATCAGTTCCTCACTCCTGACTCGACCAACATCATTTCCTCCCACGCTAATGCAAATAATGGGATTGTTCCCATTACCAGCCATAATATCATTCATGTTGTTTATAATATCACCAATGCCAGCTCCGGGATAGCAAACCCTTAACCTGTTCCCCCTATCTCTAGCACAAAACGTTCTATCCAAATACCTTATCTGGGAATCTCCCACAACTAATGTTTGCTTAGGTACTTCCTTTACTTTCTGAGGGGCCTGCGCTTCCTTTCTCTTCGTTGCTTTCCCTTTTGCGCGATCCACAGTCTCTCCACAGCACTCGTCCTCCAAAACGTCATATGAATTTGAAGTTGCTATGGCGTTTGAAGGCGGCTTTATCAAAGTCTTCTTAAGGCCCCTGTCTTTCGCAACTCTCCAAGACGAGGTCCCTTTACTGCTGGTCTCCTCCTTCGTTACTTCTCGTTGTTTTTTAAGCTGACGCACCTCCTCCCGCAGAGAGTCCAACTCTGTCCTCAGGGCTCCCACTAGAGTCACCAGGTCCTTCACTACAACTTCCATATTGCTATGATAATATAACAACACTCAGGAGCTCCGGTTAACACAACCTCTCACTGTGACTTCACCTGACCTTCACATGTTGCTACTCAAACCTGAATCTAAATCATTTATATATATTATAAACAACAGAGGTCCCAGGACAGAGCCTTGAGGCACTCCACTTACAACATTTTCCCACTCTGACTTGATTCCATTTATACTAACTCTCTGTTTCCTTTGGTATAGCCATGCCCTAATCCAGCTTAATATAGCACCCCCAATACCATGAGACTCTACCTTTTTAATCAGTCTTTCATGTGGCACTGTATCAAAAGCTTTGCTAAAGTCAAGGTATACAACATCGCAATCCTTACCACTATCAACTGCCTCAACAATGCTAGAATAAAAAGATAACAAATTTGTTAAACATGAACGGCCATTTATAAAACCATATTGCGACTCAATTATTAATTTATGTTTTTCAAGATGAAGACGAATTTTATTTGCTATTATAGATTCGAGTAACTTTCCCACAATAGACGTTAGGCTAATTGGTCGATAGTTAGACGCAAGTGATCTATCTCCTTTCTTAAAAACTGGTATCACATTAGCAACTTTCCAAAACTCTGGCACTCTGCCTGACTCTATTGATTTATTAAATATGGTTGACAGTGGGTCACAAAGCTCCTCTTTGCATTCTTTAAGCACCCTGGCAAACACTTCATCCGGCCCTGGGGATTTGTTTGGTTTGAGTTTTACTATTTGTTTAAGAACATCCTCCCTGGTAACTGTTAAACTCGTCAACCTGTCCTCGTCCCCACCCACATAGACTTGTTCGGCTGAAGGCATATTGTTAAGTTCCTCTTTAGTAAATACAGATACAAAATATTTATTAAAAATACTACTCATCTCTTCATCACTATCTGTTATTTGACCTGTCTCAGTTTTTAATGGACCTATCCTTTCCCAAATCTTAGTACGATATAACTGAAAAAACCCTTTAGGATTTGTCTTTGCTTGCCCTGCTATGCGAACTTCATAGTTTCTTTTTGCTTTCCTTATCTCTTTTTTAACATTTCTAACCAGTTGTACGAATTCCTGTTCTAAAGTGACCTCCCCATTTTTAATCCTTTTGTACCAAGCTCTCTTTTTACCTATAAGGTTCTTCAAATTCTTTGTTATCCACTTTGGGTCATTAGTATTCGATCTATTCAATTTGTATGGTATACTACGTTCCTGTGCTTTGTTTAGAATATTCTTAAATAAGTTATATATTGAATCCACATCGAAATCCCCATTTAAGTCACCTATCGCTGGGTTCATGTCTCGCTCCAAGACCGGCCCACACCCCATACCCAAGACTTTCCAATCAATTTGACCCAAACAATTTCTTAGGCTATTAAAATCAGCTTTTCGAAAATCTGGCACTTTAACAGAATTTTCTCCTACTGGTCTATTCCATTCTATGCTAAATCTGATTTCTTTGTGATCACTGTTCCCTAGCTCACTCCCTATTTCGATGTCATTAATTTGCGTTTCCCTGTTAGTTAACACTAAATCTAAAATATTATTTTCCCGTGTTGGTTCCTTAATGTGTTGCGTAAGAAAGCAATCGTCAATTAATTCTAGAAAATCTTCTGCTTCACTATTCCCTGTTTTGTTCAACCAGTTTATTCCGCTAAAATTAAAGTCACCCATGACATAAATACTGTTAGATCTAGATGCTCTAGATATTTCATCCCATAGGTGCTTTGCTTCCATTCTGTCTAAATTTGGTGGCCTATATATTACTCCTATTATAATATTATTAGCTTTTTCGTTTAATTCTATCCAAATAGTTTCTGTGTGTGGCTCTGTTTTGATTCCCTCTTTGAGACTACATTTCAAATTGTCCCTAACATATATGGCTACTCCCCCTCCTCGTCTAATATATCTATCTGTGTGAAATAGTTTAAATCCATATATTTGATATTCAGCTAATAGTTCTCTATTTTCTACATTCATCCACGTTTCGGTAAGTGCAATAATATCTATTTTTTCTGTGCAGACAAGAGCATTTAATTCGTTAGTTTTATTTCTTAGACTTCTACTGTTAGTGTAATATACCCTAAGTGAATTGTTATTTTGAGGCCCTTCTCTTTCCCTGATCGTTTTGCCAATTCCTTTCTCCCACAAACACATACTTTTATTACCTCCTTCCTCCAAATCAATTCCCATACCTCTATCTACTAACAGTTTAAACCCAAACAAACACCTCTAACCACTTCTTCCAACGAGTTCGCAACAGCAACAACCCCAGCTCTCGATAGATGCACCCCATCACGAGCATACATTTCATTTCTTCCATAGAAGTGTTCCCAGTTGTCTATGAAAGATATTGCATTTGATTTGCAATATCTTTCCAGCCGGCAATTGACACCAAGTGCCCTCGATATCCATTCATTTCCCACTCCCTTTCTTGGAAGAAAGGGAGTGTTAATACATATGGTACGGTAATACGGTACCCCTACTCAAATCTCTGAATATGTTAGACATTAAGCCACTGCACATTCTCTCATGTATATTATACATATATAAAACACTAAACTGTAATGCCAATCCTGATCTCAAAAGCTTCATAGAAGGTTGTAACAGAACCCATGAGCACCACACCAGAAATAAATACAGTTTTGATATTCCTAGAGTACGACTTAATCAAACTAGAAATGCTCTACAAATCAAGGGGCCCAGAATGTGGAATGACCTTCCCAACCATGTTAAAGACTGTTCCTCTCTCAACCAGTTTAAGATAAAAACGAAGCTATACCAAATAAATTCCCTGTAACCTTCCTTACCCCTCTATTGTCAACCAATGTCTGTTTTTTTTTTTTAAAGAGCGCTGTTTGTCGACATAATTGTATTTGTGCTGCTTTTTCAGCTATATTTTCATTTCTTGTTTTCATTCTACTCATTATGCTCAATTAGTATAAAGCTTGTCATTTAAGTTTATCATGCCCGAAACGCTTTGCGTAATAGTAGCTTTAGGCATTGTATGTACTAGCTCTACCTATAAGTCAACCAATCTTTGTAAAAATTTATTGTATGTATGTACCTTACCTAAATAAACATTTTATTTTATTTTATTTTATTTTATTTTATTTTTATTTTTACATAGACACACAACTGAGTATTCCAAGAGTGAAGTTTTCTAAGACAGTGTAAAGGCTACACTGATCTGCTTCATCTTTTAACATAACATAAGAACATAAGAACAAAGGTAACTGCAGAAGGCCTATTGGCCCATACGAGGCAGCTCCTATTCTATAACCACCCAATCCCACTCATATACTTGTCCAACCCGTGCTTGAAACAATCGAGGGACCCCACCTCCACAATGTTACGTGGCAATTGGTTCCACAAATCAACAACCCTGTTACTGAACCAGTATTTACCCAAGTCTTTCCTAAATCTAAACTTATCCAATTTATATCCATTGTTTCGTGTTCTGTCCTGTGTTGATACTTTTAATACCCTATTAATATCCCCCCGGTTATGTCCATTCATCCACTTGTAAACCTCTATCATGTCACCCCTAACTCTTCGCCTTTCCAGTGAATGCAACTTAAGCTTTGTTAATCTTTCTTCATATGAAAGATTTCTAATTTGGGGAATTAACTTAGTCATCCTACGCTGGACACGTTCAAGTGAATTTATATCCATTCTATAATATGGCGACCAAAACTGAACTGCATAATCTAAATGGGGCCTAACTAGAGCAAGATATAGCTTGAGAACCACACCAGGTGTCTTGTTACTAACGCTGCGATTAATAAATCCAAGTGTCCGATTTGCCTTATTACGAACATTTATGCATTGATCCTTTTGTTTTAATTTCTTACTAATCATAACTCCCAGATCCCTTTCGCAATCCGACTTCGCAATCACAACACCATCTAGCTCGTATCTTGTAACTCTATCATCATTACCTAACCTCAGAACTTTACATTTATCAGCATTAAACTGCATCTGCCAATCCTTTGACCATTTCAAAACCCTATCTAGATCAACTTGAAGTGATAGTGAGTCCTCCTCCGAATTAATTTCCCTACCGATTTTCGTATCATCGGCAAATTTGCAAATGTTGCTACTCAAACCTGAATCTAAATCATTTATATATATTATAAACAACAGAGGTCCCAGGACAGAGCCTTGAGGCACTCCACTTACAACATTTTCCCACTCTGACTTGATTCCATTTATACTAACTCTAATTCCATTTATACTAACTCATAAACTTAAAGGATAAACTGACTTTTTTAGAAAGTCAGTTTATCCTTTCAAATCCAATCATTCAGTTCATCCAATCATTTAGCATTGGTTTGAGACATGTGAAATATAGCTTATTGGAGGGATCAGCGTACATTGAAAATAGTTGCCTTGCAACATATTTATCACAAGAGGAAAAAGCTATTTGGAAATAAGTTGTTAAAGAATCCCTCTAATCTAACAGCCGCTTTACACTACCGCTCCTTGCCAACCATCGTCTTCCTGACAAAGGTATTAACGGGTCCGTCTAATTACCACAAGCTACACAAGCTTCACAAAGCTTCAGAAAGCTTCCTGGCAATACGTTAGTAATGAATAAATATGATATGTTAGGTTAGGCTGACCTAACCTAAACTAACCTAACTTAAACAAACCAAACCTAACCTAACCGACGCTTGGATCGTCGACTTTATTTGGCGTCACCAGCTCTTTATTTTCGTCTAATTTCTTAATAAAAATATACTTTTTCAGATTAAAATTATGTTTTCTCGTGTTGTACATTCAGCACCAACATGAGTAAATATATCATATTTATTCATTACTAACATAAGCTTTCTGAAGCTTTGTGAAGCTTGTGTAGCCTGTGGTAATTAGACGGACTGGTATTAACTGTAAGGGATCTTTCCCATCATTTATCAATCTGTAAATTTCTAGATAACCTTCTCCCCTTAATGAAGATCTGTGGAACCAGGTGTAGCTTTTGGGATGAAGTATTAATAACAATTAAGGTTGGGAAATCTATTGCCCTTGGGGAGGATTACCTTGCCTTGCGGTTACTTTTTCTTTCGAAGGTTCCTAGGATCAATGTCCCCAGGGGGCCGGTCTGGGACCAGTCGGGTAAGTCAATCAGGCTGTTGGACGCGGCTGTGATTTGTACACATTATATTATTAAAGCATAAATAATCATCATTGAGAGTCTTAATATTAATAGTCCAAAGTAGCCCATATTGCTTTTAAACTAACCCAAAAACTCGCAAGTAGCGAAATGAAAATTTTGGAAGCGCGGGGCTCTCAAAAGTAGCCCAATTCGCTACTTGTAGCCCAATCTGGCAACCCTACGGCCAATACACTTGCCATATACTCTCACTAAACCATTACTAATCTTCTTTTAATGTTTAATCTTCATCTCATCCTCCGCAAAACTTGAGACCTAAACAGTGGTATTCTAACCATAATTAATAATAATAACAATAATATACTTATCAAGGGGATTAAAGCTTAAATGAGTTTGTCCAAATACAATTGGGCACTCGACGCCAGTGGGATCGTGACGTCTTTACCCTCATGGCCAATTCTTGGCCCTAGTAACCCACTAAATGGGTTTATAGACTAAAATGTTAATCTAAACACAGTACCCCTCGAGTATGCTAATTTGACCCTCAAGTATGGTGATTTGACCCCCAAGCGTAGGTTGAATTAGGGGTCTCGACTTATACCTATAGTTTTTCTTAAGTTTAGTTCATTTATTATGCACCCCATACCCATCTTGTGGGCGGTAGTAAAAAGGGTTACAGAGGCACATAATGGGATAAAGACTGATGAAGATTAAGCCACCCAAGAGGTGGCACGGGCATTAATAGCCCGTAACTATGGAAAAGTGATTGATTGATGAAGATTAAGCCACCCAAAAGGTGGCACGAGCATGAATAACCCGTAAGTGGTGGCCCTTTTGAGCCATTACCAGTATCAACTCTTGATACTGGAGATCTGTGGAGGATAGAGAAGTGTGGTCTAGTTCTTTATATCCCCGTCTACTAGCATTGTTGAGTTGCTGTACTCGTTGCGTGTAATGATGTCGCACAACATGACCCTTGTTGTGACCCAAATTTTAGATGTGAATAATTTCTCAGAGTACGATTGATTGATGATTGATGAAGATTAAGCCACCCAAAAGGTGGCACGGGCATGAATAGCCCGTAAGTGGTGGCCCTTTTAAGCCATTACCAGTATCAAGAGCTGATACTGGAGATCTGTGGAGGTGCGAATGCACCCTGCATGACGGGAGATGTCTCCCTTATGAATGTGTTAAGATGAAGATGAGGCACGGGCATAAATAGCCCGTAAGTGGTGGCCCTTTTGAGCCATTACCAGTATCAAGAGCTGATACTGGAGATCTGTGGAGGTGCGAGTGCACCCTGCGTGACGGGAGATGTCTCCCTTGTGAATGTGTTAAGATGAAAATGAAGCCACCCAAAAGGTGGCACGGGCATAAATAGCTCGTAAGTGGTGGCCCTTTTGAGCCATTACCAGTATCAATAGATGATACTGTGGAGGTGCGACTGCACCCTGCGTGACGGGAGATGTCTCCCGGACCAAATGGACGACGTCAGAGTACGGCAACGGAAGTGTTTATATAAGCATGGATGAGTATGTATGGGTCTCTGTGTGGAAGCAAACTGGGCAACGGCATCTGAGACGCTAGATGTCAGTGAACTCTAGTGTCGCCAGTCATGGGAGCCAGCCGGCACCACCTGGGACACAGGCAGGGGGTACTTCTAGGGCACCAGTGGTGGCTGAAAACTAGAGCTGGAAGCAGTCTTGCCCGCAAGAGTAGCCGTGGGCAGCGGGCAGGCTACAACAGTCAAGGAACACGTGGACACAGTTTATCTCCTGCTCCACCACGGTACTCGCCTGCAAGGGGCACAACAGAGTACCACCAGAACCAGGGTACCGGTAGATGGTATGCCCGGGGAATGGGGTACACAAGCTGCAGGTAATGTACCCCCATCACCGGGGAAGAGAATACACTATTACCTAGTATCCCAACCCGTCCTCTACTCAAGTCCATTACATCCAGCGGTCGACCCCACAGACGCATTCATAAATTTGTACATGCTGTTCACTCAAATGGGGAATCTAATCAAATATAAATTAATATTATAATATATTAGCAGATTGTGTATATATAGGCATAGGTTAGATTAGGTGTTTAGGTTTTGTTGGCGATTATTTGTATTTGTAGTACGTGGGTGAAGCATTTACAGCGTTGTGGTTCGAACAAAATTCGTCAGTGAGGCACTTGTTCCGGAAGTGTTCGAACGAAATCAGTTGTGAGTCGTGTGTTACATCCCGTCCTCCAAACAAAGATCCAAAAGTGATTCCATGCACCCGCCAAACCCCCTGTTTATGAATGAAAAACGGTTTACACACGACTCACAACTGATTTCGTTCGAACACTTCCGGAACAAGTGCTTTACTGACGAGTTTTGTTCGAACCACATCGCTATAAATGCTTCACCCACGTACTACATATGCAAATAATCACCAACCGAACCTAAACACCTAACCTAACCTAACCTATGCCTATATATGCACAATATGCTAATATATTTTAATATTAATTTATATTTGAGAAAATTCTTGTTCTGAATGAACAGCATGTTAAAATTTATGAATGCGTCTGTGGGGTCGACCTCTGGATGTAATGGACTTGAGTCGAGGACGGGTTGTGTGTAAACCGTTTTTCATTCATAAACAGGGGGTTTGGCGGGTGCATGGAATCACTTTTGGGTCTTTGTTTGGAGGACGGGCTGATCCCGGTAGTACAGTCGAGTTCGTTCTCGACTCACATTCGAGAATTCTGGGTTCGAATCCTTTGCCAGACCGAAATGGGTGGGTGCCTATCACCGAATGCGCCTGTTCACCTAACAGTAAATATAGGTACTCAGGAGATGGTCAGCTTGTTGTGGGGTTGCATCCTGGGCGCGGATGCAACCGCTGTAAATCTCCTGTTGTTAGGTATAAGCCTGACATCTGACCCTAACACACTGTGGCTCAGGATGGACACGGAAGCACCTGCGTCCACCAAGGTGGTATGTATTGTGCCATGTACCGTACACACTTGGTAATTAGGTGGGAGAAACAACTTACACTGCCAGGCCAAGTGACCGCCGTCACCACACAGCTTACACACCAAACAGCCAAAGCTCAACCCCCGCAAGCACAATTAGGTGAGTACACCAAAGTCCTCAAGGAAATTGACAGGGTAGACAAGGATGGGTTATTTAACACGGGTGGCACACGCACAAGGGGACACAGGTGGAAGCTCAGTACCCAAATGAGCCACAGACACATCAGAAAGAACTTTTTCAGTGAAAGAGTAGTTAGTAAATGGAATGCACTAGGAAGTGATGTGGTGGAGGCTGACTCCATACACAGTTTCAAATGTAGATATGATAGAGCTCGAGAAGCTCAGCAATCTGTACACTAGTAGATTGACGGTTGAGAGGCGGGACCACAACCCCCGCAAGTACAACTAGGTTAGTACACACACACACACACACACACACACACACACACACACACACACACACACACACACACACACACACACACACACACACACACACACACACACACACACAAACACACACACACACACACACACACACACACACACACACACACACACACACACACACACACACACACACACACACACACACACACACACACAGTTTGATAGTTTCACCTCATTGTGCTTCACTCACACTGTATCTTGTGCTACCCACTCGCCCAGTATTAGTACTTACGACATTCAACTTCACCAGAGTAATCAGTACCATCAGTTATTATGTTGAACTCAAATTTTGCTACAATATACCTATTAAAATCTTACCTTATGTTAGCTTAAGGACCTGCCCGAAACACTATGCGTCTTAGTGGCTTTACAAGAATGTAAGAACAATGTTATGTACTCTCACAACCCAATGCACCTTCTTGTATTTAAATAAATAAAATAAATAAATAAACATACGTTCCCTCCACCCCCCCCCCCCAGGCCGGTGCCACATGCAGCCAACAACAGCTGCCTGGGAGGCCAATGACCCAGATCTAAGTGCTTGAGTGACACTGAGAAGTCTAAGAAATAAAATTAACGAATTAAATGCTCTTGTCTGCACAGAAAAAAAGAATATTGCACATGCCGAAACATGGATGAATGTAGAAAATGGAGGACTATTAGCTGAACATAAAATAAATGGATTTAAACTATATCAGATACATTAGACGAGGGGGAGTAGCCATGTATGTTGGGGACAACTTGAAATGTAGTCTCAAAGAGGGAATAAAAACTGAGCCACACACAGAAACTATTTGGATAGAATTAAAATAAAGCAAATATTATAATAGGAGTTATATATAGGCCACCAAATTTAGACAGAATGGAAGCAAAGCATCTATGGAATGAAATATCTAGAGCATCTAGATCTAATAGTATTTGTCATAGGTGACTTTAACTTTAGTGGAATAAACTGGTTGAACAAAACGGAATAGTGAAGCAGAAGATTTTCTAGAATTAATTGAAGATTGTTTTCTTACGCAACACATTAAGGAACCAACGCGGGAAAATATTTTAGATTTAGTGTTAACTAACAGGGAAACACAAATTAATGACATCGAAATAGGGAGTGAGCTAGGGAACAGTGATCAGAGAAGTCAGATTTAGCATAGAATGGAATAGACCTGTAAGAGAAAATTCTGTTAAAGTGCCAGATTTTCGAAAAGCTGATTTTAACGTTAGACGAAACGGGACGCGCCGATGAGTCCGGATAGCGCGAAAGTGTTAAATTAAATTAAATTGTATTTGCAGGTGGTAAATTGTTTCGGCTGCTACAGCTCTCCAGCCCAAGTTGTTGACTGGCTAGTCTTTGACTGCCTCCTAACATGTTAGTGATGTCCTGAGCTGATGTACCCTATGGCGAAGAGTGAGGCACTAGTTTCCTGAAGTAATGTATAACATGAGATGGCACCCATTCTAAACAGCAGCCGGCACCAACTCTGGCCGACGTTGGAGTGGACAAGACCCAGATCCTGTGGGGAGGAAAAGTCTACACTAAACTGTAAAAGGTACAGATAATCTGACCCCTCCCCCCCTTGGCAGTTTCTCGGGTACCCCCTCTTTTCCATTTCCTTATTTTGTAAAGCTTTATCTTAAACGGCAGCAAAGCTTGGCACTCGTGGCTTTAGTGGGACTGTTCCATTGGATTGTAACTGTGGGTGGGGGATAAGCATCTCTAGTTTTGTTCTGCATTGTAGTCTCACTTTAAACCATTTTAATGTTGCACTTAACTTATTGTTCTTGACAGTTTTGCAAACTTATAGATTTTCAGTGTGAAGAAATTGGTACCATCCTGTCTGACTTGCAATGTACCGTTTTTATTAATAGCAGTTTCATAAAGAATGACTTATTGGCTGGTATTAAATATCCTCTAAAGCAGATAAAATCGGTAAAGTGTCCATGCCTTGGTATGATTAGTTGAGCGAATGAGTGTTGTATAACTGCTTTCTAAAGTGTAAACTTTTATTTTCAGGGTGTTGGTTGTTCTCACTGAAGCTACCACTCGTGCAATTTTGATTGGTGATTGTGACTTAGTCCTCCTCGTGATCTACGGCAAGGTAATATTTTTAGCATTTATATTATGCTGCACATGTTAAGCTTTAGTTTTAAATTAGCTTGTCTTCAAGTTACATGTGTTGATGACCATTTTTGTATGGGCTTCATACCCTTCACTTTAACATGAATTAACATCCTTAAGTCAGCCCAAAAAATAGAATATATGTTTCTGCGACGTTTAGTAAATTGTAAGACCTTTTCACTATTTTTAAACTATTGATTTTTATCCATTGTAAGTTATTAAATGTGCTTTAACTTACCAGTAGTGTGGTAGGTTTGGAAAGCTTTAAAAAAATCCATGTATCCAGAGTTGCTGGAGCTCCTATATTAGGAGCTTAATTTGCAAAGTAAATTTGCATGATAGCCTTGTTTATATAATTTTGGGGGAACCAACACTTTAAATATTTAATGGAAATGGTGACCGAATCCTACTTTAGATACCAAAAAATAACCAGAGCAAAGTGTACTTACAAAAGTAGGCAATTGTTCCATTAAATTTAGATAAAATTAATCAGTTTGGTAGTTCCAGGGAGATTTGTGTAGTCAGTCAGTCTTTACTATTGTGAAATGTAGTTTTATTAATTATGCCAATGCTACTTTTTATATTGCGAGTCTTTGCACCTGTTTCCTAAGATTGACAGCATGAGGTGAATCTTCCAGCTTCGGTCTTGGAAAGTTGTAAATAATTAGGTAATATAACTTTTATTTAAAAGAAAATGAAATTAAAGTGTAGCATAGGCTTGTATCTCCCTTGGGAGAGTTGTCAAACCCATAGATATTTCCTTGTCAAAATACTTTAAAGGTTGTAAGTTGTGCCTATTGTAATTTAGCATTAACGTATTGTCAGTCTTAAAGGGCATGACAATGATTAGGTTTATAATCTAGTATCTTGGCATAGACAACAAAATTGATTCTACTAAATTGTATAATTATCAATTAACATTGATGCACAATGAATGTGGTACTGCAGTTTAATAATTATGGTCCACAATTTTGTTAAAAATTTGAGTGAATATTTCCAGAAAGTTGATTGTGGCCATACCTGTTGGAGTAGTAAAGACAAACGTTCAAATTGCTCTTCTTGATGTAACCCCCAAGCTGTAGGCTGCTGTTATTTTAAGAGGTAATCTTATTTTACTTATGGAAAACTGGCCACTGTAATGATTAATCTCTACTCGATATACAGGCTCAATAGTCTCTGTAGTAATCATACTCTATTGTCAATGAAGTACACAAGTCTTAGGTGATCCATTGGCTGAGGAAAATCAATTCATTGAAATAAATTTATTGAGGTAAAATCCAACAAGGGATGAGGTAGCTAAGGCAGTTCATAACTTGTCCTTACTGGTAGTTCAGTAATTTTTTTAGCTAGTATGTTGCATAATAAAAATTAAATGGTTGTTAAAATGTTCGTTGCACACACCATAATGGCCGTCAGATGTTAAATGTCAGACCAAGGGGGTGAGATTAATGGTAAATGTGACATTGATCAGTGCAATGTTACTAGATTCTTGAAACTTTCCCTTGCATGGTCAAATTTATTATGTAATTATTTTAATTTGTATCTATTGGTTTGGTGTGCAAATGTTATTGTAAGTTTCATAAACTTTCTAATGCGACTTGTTATACTGAGAGCACTTTATGAATATTAAAGTACCAAAGTTCTCAATTTTTAAGCTTAATAGTAACAAAGTATACTAATATGTATTTATTTTCTCTTGACAGGTGGAGACGCATTATCTGAAATGGCTGTTGCAATGTATTGAAATTAAATTTTATTAAAAACTCTGGGTTAGTTGAAGTCACTTATTGTAAATAGTGATATTGTGGTGTTTTAGAGTAGTTTCTCTAATTTTATTGAAACGAGCTTTTTCAGTGTTTTGGAATGTTTAATAAGGTTCTTGGCACCATCTGTGTCTTGACTACAAATTTACTTGTTACTAGATTATAAATATATTGGTGTTCTGGGCAGTTTACCTTGTTTGAGCAACAAGGTGATGCAAGGCAGTTTTTTTCCCAACTTGGCTGTAGCTTTCAGTACTTGGCATATGTTGGGTATGAAAAGTTGTAATTTCAAACTGCGAATACATGCAGAGAGCCAGAATTTGGCTCCAAAATATGGCTCAGGCCTCGAAATTAGGATGTTTGGGATATTTTGAAAACTGCAGGGAGGTTTGGGACAAATGTGACCAAACGCCGCTTTCAGTACTTGGCATATGTTGGGAATAAAAATTCGTAATATCAAACTGTGAATACGTGCAGATAGCCAGAATTTGGCTCCAAAATATTGCTCAGGCCTCGAAATTGGGATATTTGTGATATTTCGAAAACTGCAGGGGAGTTTGGGCAAAATGTGACTCACTGCCGCTTTCAGGACTTGGCATATGTTGGGTATAAAAAGTCGTAATTTCAAACTGAGAATACGTGCATAAAGCCAGAATTTGTCTCCAAAATACGGCTCAGGCCTCGAAATTGGGATATTTGGGATATTTTGAAAACTGCAGGGAGGTTTGGGACAAATGTGACCAAACGCCGCTTTCAGTACTTGGCATATGTTAGGTATAAAAAGTCGTAATTTCAAACTGCAAATACGTGCAGAGAGCCAGAGTTTGGCTCCAAAATATGGCTCAGGCCTCGAAATTGGGATGTTTGGGATATTTTGAAAACTGCAGGGGAGTTTGTGCAAATTCTGACTCACTGCCGCTTTCAGGACATGGCATATGTTGGGTATAAAAAGTCATAATATCAAACTGCGAATACGTGCTGAGAGCCAAAATTTTGCTCCAAAATATGGCTCAGGCCTCGAAATTGGGATGTTTGGGATATTTTGAAAACTGTAAGAGGGGTTTGGGACAAATATGACCAAACGCCGCTTTCAGTACTTTGCATATGTTGGGTATAAAAAAGTCGTAATTTCAAACTGCGAATACGTGCAGAGAGCAAGAATTTGGCTCGAAAATATGGCTCAGGCCCCGATATTGGGATGTTTGGGATATTTTGAAAACTGCAGGGAGGTTTGGGACAAATGTGACTAAACGCCGCTTTCAGTACTTCTCATATGTTGGGTATAAAGTAGTCGTAATTTCAAACTGCGAATACGTGCAGAGAGCCAGAATTTGGCTCCAAAATATAGCTCAGGGCCTCGAAATTTGGATATTTGGGATATTTTGAAAACTGCAGGGGAGTTTGTGCAAAATGTGACTCACTGCCGCTTTTAGGACTTGGCATAGGTTGGGTATAATAAGTCGTAATTTAAAACTGCGCATACGTGCAGAGAGCCAGAATTTGGCTCTAAAATATGGCTCAGGTCTCGAAATTGGGAAGTTTGGGATATTTTGAAAACTGCAGGGGAGTTTGTGCAAAATGTGACTCATTACCGCTTTCAGTACTTGGCATATGTTGCGTATAATAAGTCGTAATTTCAAACTGCGAATACGTGCAGAGAGCCAGAATTTGGCTCCAAAATATGGCTCAGGCCTCGAAATTGGGATATTTGGGATATTTCGAAAACTGCAGGGGAGTTTGTGGAAAATGTGATTTACTGCCACTTTCAGGACTTGGCATATGTTGGGTATAAAAAGTCGTAATATCAAACTGCGAATACGTGCATAGAGCCAGAATTTGGCTCCAAAATATGGCTCAGGCCTCGAAATTGGGATGTTTGGGATATTTTGAAAACTGGAGGGAGGTTTAGGACAAATGTGACCAAATGCCGCTTTCAGTACTTGGTATATGTTGGGTATAAAAAGTCGTAATTTCAAACTGCGTATACGTGCATAGAGCCAGAATTTGGTTCAGGCCCCGTAATTGGGATGTTTGGGATATTTTGAAAACTGCAGTGGGATTGGGACATATATGACCCAGAGCCGCTTTCAGTACTTGGCATATGTTCCGTATAAAAAGTCGTAATTTCAAACAGCGAATACGTGCAGAGAGCCTGAATTTGGCTCCAAAATATGGCTCAGGCCTCGAAATTGGGATGTTTTGGTTATTTTGAAAACTGCAGGGGGGATTGGGACAAATGTGTCCAAACGCTGCTTTCACTACTTTACATATGTTGGGTAGAAAAAAGTCGCAATTTCAAACTGCGAATACGTGCAGAGAGCCAGAATTTGGCTCCAAAATATAGCTGACGCCTCGAAATTGGGATATTTGGGATATTTCGAAAACTGCAGGGGAGTTTGTGCAAAATGTGACTCACTGCCGCATTCAGGACTTCGCATATGTTGGGTATAAAAAGTCGTAATTTCAAACTGCGAATACGTGCAGAGAGCCTGAATTTGGCTCCAAAATATGGCTCAGGCCTCGAAATTGGAATGTTTGGGATATTTTGAAAAAAGCAGGGGAGTTTGTTCAAAATTTGACTCATTGCCGCATTCAGTACTTGGCATATGTTGGGTATAAAAAGTCGTAATTTCAAACTTCGAATAAGTACAGAGAGCCAGAATTTGGATCCAAAATATGGCTCAGTCATCGAAATTGGGATGTTTGGGATATTTTGAAAACTGCAGGGAGGTTTGGGACAAATGTGACCAAATGCTGCTTTCAGTACTTGGCATATGTTGGGTATAAAAAGTCGTAACTTCAAACTGCGAATACGTGCAAAGAGCCTGAATTTGGCTCTAAAATATGGCTCAGGCCTCAAAATTGGGATGTTTTGGATATTTTGAAAACTGCAGGGGAGGTTGTGTAAAATGTGACTTATTGCCGCTTTCAGTACTTGGCATATGTTGGGTATAATAAGCCGTAATTTCAAAGTGCGAATACGCGCAGAGAGCCTGAATTTGGCTCCAAAATATGGCTCAGGCCTCGAAATTGGGATGTTTTGGATATTTTGTAAACTGCAGGGGAGGTTGTGTAAAATGTGACTTATTGCCGCTTTCAGTACTTGGCATATGTTGGGTATAAAAAGTCGTAATATCAAACTGCGAATACGTGCAGAGAGCCAGAATTTGGCTCCAAAATAAGGCTCAGGCCTCGAAATTGGGATATTTGGGATATTTTGAAAACTGCAGGGAGGTTTGGGACAAATGTGACCAAATGCCGCTTTCAGTACTTGGCATATGTTGGGTATAAAAAGTCGTAATTTTAAACTGCGAATACGTGCAGAGAGCGTGAATTTGGCTCCAAAATATGGCTCAAGCCTCGAAATTAGGATGTTTTGGATATTTTGAAAACTGTAGGGGAGGTTGTGCAAAATGTGACGTATTGGCGCTTTCAGTACTTGGCAAATGTTGGGTATAATAAGTCGTAATTTCAAACTGCGAATACGTGCAGAGAGCCAGAATTTGGCTGCAAAATATGGCTCAGGCCTCGATATTGAGATGTTTTAGATATTTTGAAAACTGCAAAGGGGATTGGGACAAATGTGACCAAACGCCGCTTTCAGTACTTGGCATATGTTGGGTATAAAAAAGTCACAATTTCAAACTGCGAATACGTGCAGAGAGCCAGAATTTGGCTCCAAAATTTGGTTCAGGCCTCGAAATTGGGATATTTGGAATATTTCGAAACTGCAGGGGAGTTTGTGCAAATTGTGACTCACTGCCGCTTTCAGGACTTAGCGTATGTTGGTATAAAAAGTCGTAATATCAAACTGCGAATACGTGCAGAGAGCTAGAATTTGGCTCTAAAATATGGCTCTGGCCTCGAAATTGGGAAGTTTGGGATATTTTGAAAACTACAGGGATGTTTGGGACAAATATTACCTAACGCCCCTTATAGTACTTGGCATATGTTGGGTATAAAAAAGTCGGAATTTCAAACTGCGAATACATGCAGAGAGCCACAATTTGGCTCCAAAATATGGCCCAGGCCTCGAAATTGGGATGTTTGGGATATTTTGAAAACTGCAGGGAGGTTTGGGACAAATGTGACCAAACGCCGCTTTCAGTACTTGGCATAAGTTGGGTATAAAAAGTCGTAATTTCAAACTGCGAATACGTGCAGAGATCCGAAACAAGGCTCAGGCCTCGAAATTGGGATATTTTGGATATTTTGAAAACTGCAGGGGAGTTTGTGGAAAATGTGATTTACTGCCGTTTTCAGGACTTGGCATATGTTGGGTATAAAAAGTCGTAATATCAGACTGCGAATACGTGCATAGAGCCAGAATTTGGCTCCAAAATATGGCTCATGCCTCGAAATTGGGATGTTTGGGATATTTCGAAAACTGCAGGGGAGTTTGTGGAAAATGTGATTTACTGCCGTTTTCAGGACTTGGCATATGTTGGGTATAAAAAGTCGTAATATCAAACTGCGAATACGTGCATAGAGCCAGAATTTGGCTCCAAAATATGGCTCAGGCCTCGAAATTGGGATGTTTGGGATATTTTGAAAACTGCAGTGGGATTGGGACATATATGACCAAGAGCCGCTTTCAGTACTTGGCATATGTTCCGTATAAAAAGTCGTAATTTCAAACTACGAATACGTGCAGAGAGCCTGAATTTGGCTCCTAAATATGGCTCAGGCCTCGAAATTGGAATGTTTGGGATATTTTGAAAAAAGCAGGGGAGTTTGTTCAAAATTTGACTCATTGCCGCATTCAGTACTTGGCATATGTTGGGTATAAAAAGTCGTAATTTCAAACTTCGAATAAGTACAGAGAGCCAGAATTTGGATCCAAAATATGGCTCAGTCATCGAAATTGGGATGTTTGGGATATTTTGAAAACTGCAGGGAGGTTTGGGACAAATGTGACCAAATGCTGCTTTCAGTACTTGGCATATGTTGAGTATAAAAAGTCGTAACTTCAAACTGCGAATACGTGCAAAGAGCCTGAATTTGGCTCTAAAATATGGCTCAAGCCTCAAAATTGGGATGTTTTGGATATTTTGAAAACTGCAGGTGAGGTTGTGTAAAATGTGACTTATTGCCGCTTTCAGTACTTGGCATATGTTGGGTATAAAAAGTCGCAATATCAAACTGCGAATACGTGCAGAGAGCCAGAATTTGGCTCCAAAATATGGCTCAGGCCTCGAAATTGGGATATTTGTGATATTTTGAAAACTGCAGGGAGGTTTGGGACAAATGTGACCAAATGCCGCTTTCAGTACTTGGCATATGTTGGGTATAAAAAGTCGTAATTTCAAACTGCGAATACGTGCAGAGAGCGTGAATTTGGCTCCAAAATATGGCTCAGGCCTCGATATTAGGATGTTTTGGATATTTTGAAAACTGCAGGGGAGGTTGTGCAAAATGTGACGTATTGGCGCTTTCAGTACTTGGCATATGTTGGGTATAAAAAAGTCGTAATTTCAAACTGAGAATACGTGCATAAAGCCAGAATTTGTCTCCAAAATATGGCTCAGGCCTCGAAATTGGGATATTTGGGATATTTTGAAAACTGCAGGGAGGTTTGGGACAAATGTGACCAAACGCCGCTTTCAGTACTTGGCATATGTTAGGTATAAAAAGTCGTAATTTCAAACTGCAAATACGTGCAGAGAGCCAGAGTTTGGCTCCAAAATATGGCTCAGGCCTCGAAATTGGGATGTTTGGGATATTTTGAAAACTGCAGGGGAGTTTGTGCAAATTCTGACTCACTGCCGCTTTCAGGACATGGCATATGTTGGGTATAAAAAGTCATAATATCAAACTGCGAATACGTGCATAAAGCCAGAATTTGTCTCCAAATATGGCTCAGGCCTCGAAATTGGGATATTTGGGATATTTTGAAAACTGCAGGGAGGTTTGGGACAAATGTGACCAAACGCCGCTTTCAGTACTTGGCATATGTTAGGTATAAAAAGTCGTAATTTCAAACTGCAAATACGTGCAGAGAGCCAGAGTTTGGCTCCAAAATATGGCTCAGGCTTCGAAATTGGGATGTTTGGGATATTTTGAAAACTGCAGGGGAGTTTGTGCAAAATGTGACTCACTGCCGCTTTCAGGACATGGCATATGTTGGGTATAAAAAGTCGTAATTTCAAACTGCGAATACGTGCAGAGAGCCAGAATTTGGCTCCAAAATATGGCTCAGGCCTCGAAATTGGGATATTTGGGATATTTCGAAAACTGCAGGGGAGTTTGTGGAAAATGTGATTTACTGCCGCTTTCAGGACTTGGCATATGTTGGGTATAAAAAGTCGTAATATGAAACTGCGAATACGTGCATAGAGCCAGAATTTGGCTCCAAAATATGGCTCAGGCCTCGAAATTGGGATGTTTGGGATATTTTGAAAACTGGAGGGAGGTTTAGGACAAATGTGACCAAACGCCGCTTTCAGTACTTGGTATATGTTGGGTATAAAAAGTCGTAATTTCAAACTGCGTATACGTGCATAGAGCAAGAATTTGGTTCAGGCCTCGTAATTGGGATGTTTGGGATATTTTGAAAACTTCAGTGGGATTGGGACATATATGACCAAGAGCCGCTTTCAGTACTTGGCATATGTTCCGTATAAAAAGTCGTAATTTCAAAGTACGAATACGTGCAGAGAGCCTGAATTTGGCTCCTAAATATGGCTCAGGCCTCGAAATTGGAATGTTTGGGATATTTTGAAAAAAGCAGGGGAGTTTGTTCAAAATTTGACTCATTGCCGCATTCAGTACTTGGCATATGTTGGGTATAAAAAGTCGTAATTTCAAACTTCGAATAAGTACAGAGAGCCAGAATTTGGATCCAAAATATGGCTCAGTCATCGAAATTGGGATGTTTGGGATATTTTGAAAACTGCAGGGAGGTTTGGGACAAATGTGACCAAATGCTGCTTTCAGTACTTGGCATATGTTGAGTATAAAAAGTCGTAACTTCAAACTGCGAATACGTGCAAAGAGCCTGAATTTGGCTCTAAAATATGGCTCAGGCCTCAAAATTGGGATGTTTTGGATATTTTGAAAACTGCAGGGGAGGTTGTGTAAAATGTGACTTATTGCCGCTTTCAGTACTTGGCATATGTTGGGTATAATAAGCCGTAATTTCAAAGTGCGAATATGCGCAGAGAGCCTGAATTTGGCTCCAAAATATGGCTCAGGCCTCGAAATTGGGATGTTTTGGATATTTTGTAAACTGCATGGGAGTTTGTGTAAAATTGTACTTATTGCCGCTTTCAGTACTTGGCATATGTTGGGTATAAAAAGTCGCAATATCAAACTGCGAATACGTGCAGAGAGCCAGAATTTGGCTCCAAAATATGGCTCAGGCCTCGAAATTGGGATATTTGGGATATTTTGAAAACTGCAGGGAGGTTTGGGACAAATGTGACCAAATGCCGCTTTCAGTACTTGGCATATGTTGGGTATAAAAAGTCGTAATTTCAAACTGCGAATACGTGCAGAGAGCGTGAATTTGGCTCCAAAATATGGCTCAGGCCTCGAAATTAGGATGTTTTGGATATTTTGAAAACTGCAGGGGAGGTTGTGCAAAATGTGACGTATTGGCGCTTTCAGTACTTGGCATATGTTGGGTATAAAAAGTCGTAATTTCAAACTGAGAATACGTGCATAAAGCCAGAATTTGTCTCCAAAATATGGCTCAGGCCTCGAAATTGGGATATTTGGGATATTTTGAAAACTGCAGGGAGGTTTGGGACAAATGTGACCAAACGCCGCTTTCAGTACTTGGCATATGTTAGGTATAAAAAGTCGTAATTTCAAACTGCAAATACGTGCAGAGAGCCAGAGTTTGGCTCCAAAATATGGCTCAGGCCTCGAAATTGGGATGTTTGGGATATTTTGAAAACTGCAGGGGAGTTTGTGCAAATTCTGACTCACTGCCGCTTTCAGGACATGGCATATGTTGGGTATAAAAAGTCATAATATCAAACTGCGAATACGTGCTGAGAGCCAAAATTTGGCTCCAAAATATGGCTCAGGCCTCGAAATTGGGATGTTTGGGATATTTTGAAAACTGTAAGAGGGGTTTGGGACACATATGACCAAACGCCACTTTCAGAACTTTGCATATGTTGGGTATAAAAAAGTCGTAATTTCAAACTGCGAATACGTGCAGAGAGCAAGAATTTGGCTCGAAAATATGGCTCAGGCCCCGATATTGGGATGTTTGGGATATTTTGAAAACTGCAGGGAGGTTTGGGACAAATGTGACTAAACGCCGCTTTCAGTACTTCTCATATGTTGGGTATAAAGTAGTCGTAATTTCAAACTGCGAATACGTGCAGAGAGCCAGAATTTGGCTCCAAAATATAGCTCAGGGCCTCGAAATTTGGATATTTGGGATATTTTGAAAACTGCAGGGGAGTTTGTGCAAAATGTGACTCACTGCCGCTTTTAGGACTTGGCATAGGTTGGGTATAATAAGTCGTAATTTAAAACTGCGCATAGGTGCAGAGAGCCAGAATTTGGCTCTAAAATATGGCTCAGGTCTCGAAATTGGGAAGTTTGGGATATTTTGAAAACTGCAGGGGAGTTTGTGCAAAATGTGACTCATTACCACTTTCAGTACTTGGCATATGTTCCGTATAAAAAGTCGTAATTTCAAACTGCGAATACGTGCAGAGAGCCTGAATTTGGCTCCAAAATATGGCTCAGGCCTCGAAATTGGGATGTTTTGGTTATTTTGAAAACTGCAGGGGGGATTGGGACAAATGTGTCCAAACGCTGCTTTCACTACTTTACATATGTTGGGTGGAAAAAAGTCGCAATTTCAAACTGCGAATACGTGCAGAGAGCCAGAATTTGGCACCAAAATATTGCTGACGCCTCGAAATTGGGATATTTGGGATATTTCGAAAACTGCAGGGGAGTTTGTGCAAAATGTGACTCACTGCCGCTTTCAGGACTTCGCATATGTTGGGTATAAAAAGTCGTAATTTCAAACTATGAATACGTGCAGAGAGCCTGAATTTGGCTCCAAAATATGGCTCAGGCCTCGAAATTGGAATGTTTGGGTTATTTTGAAAAAAGCAGGGGAGTTTGTTCAAAATTTGACTCATTGCCGCATTCAGTACTTGGCATATGTTGGGTATAAAAAGTCGTAATTTCAAACTTCGAATAAGTACAGAGAGCCAGAATTTGGATCCAAAATATGGCTCAGTCATCGAAATTGGGATGTTTGGGATATTTTGAAAACTGCAGGGAGGTTTGGGACAAATGTGACCAAATGCTGCTTTCAGTACTTGGCATATGTTGGGTATAAAAAGTCGTAACTTCAAACTGCGAATACGTGCAAAGAGCCTGAATTTGGCTCTAAAATATGGCTCAGGCCTCAAAATTGGGATGTTTTGGATATTTTGAAAACTGCAGGGGAGGTTGTGTAAAATGTGACTTATTGCCGCTTTCAGTACTTGGCATATGCTGGGTATAATAAGCCGTAATTTCAAAGTGCGAATACGCGCAGAGAGCCTGAATTTGGCTCCAAAATATGGCTCAGGCCTCGAAATTGGGATGTTTTGGATATTTTGTAAACTGCAGGGGAGTTTGTGTAAAATTGTACTTATTGCCGCTTTCAGTACTTGGCATATGTTGGGTATAAAAAGTCGTAATATCAAACTGCGAATACGTGCAGAGAGCCAGAATTTGGCTCCAAAATATGGCTCAGGCCTTGAAATTGGGATATTTGGGATATTTTGAAAACTGCAGGGAGGTTTGGGACAAATGTGACCAAATGCCGCTTTCAGTACTTGGCATATGTTGGGTATAAAAAGTCGTAATTTCAAACTGCGAATACGTGCAGAGAGCGTGAATTTGGCTCCAAAATATGGCTCAGGCCTCGAAATTAGGATGTTTTGGATATTTTGAAAACTGCAGGGGAGGTTGTGCAAAATGTGATGTATTGGCGCTTTCAGTACTTGGCAAATGTTGGGTATAATAAGTCGTAATTTCAAACTGCGAATACGTGCAGAGAGCCAGAATTTGGCTGCAAAATATGGCTCAGGCCTCGATATTGAGATGTTTGGGATATTTTGAAAACTGCAAAGGGGATTGGGACAAATGTGACCAAACGCCGCTTTCAGTACTTGGCATATGTTGGGTATAAAAAAGTCACAATTTCAAACTGCGAATACGTGCAGAGAGCCAGAATTTGGCTCCAAAATTTGGTTCAGGCCTCGAAATTGGGATATTTGGAATATTTCGAAACTGCAGGGGAGTTTGTGCAAATTGTGACTCACTGCCGCTTTCAGGACTTGGCATATGTTGGGTATAAAAAGTCGTAATATCAAACTGCGAATACGTGCAGAGAGCTAGAATTTGGCTCTAAAATATGGCTCTGGCCTCGAAATTGGGATGTTTGGGATATTTTGAAAACTACAGGGATGTTTGGGACAAATATTACCTAACGCCGCTTATAGTACTTGGCATATGTTGGGTATAAAAAAGTCGCAATTTCAAACTGCGAATACATGCAGAGAGCCACAATTTGGCTCCAAAATATGGCCCAGGCCTCGAAATTGGGATATTTGGGATATTTTGAAAACTGCAGGGAGGTTTGGGACAAATGTGACCAAACGCCGCTTTCAGTACTTTGCATATGTTCCGTATAAAAAGTCGTAATTTCAAACTGCGAATACGTGCAGAGAGCCAGAATTTTTCTCCAAAATATGGCTCAGGCCTCGAAATTGGGATATTTAGGATATTTTGAAAACTGCAGGGGAGGTTTGGGACAAATGTGACCAAACGCCGCTTTCAGTACTTGGCATGAGTTGGGTATAAAAAGTCGTAATTTCAAACTGCGAATACGTGCAGAGATCCGAAACAAGGCTCAGGCCTCGAAATTGGGATATTTTGGATATTTTGAAAACTGCAGGGGAGTTTGTGCAAAATGTGACTCACTGCCGCTTTCAGGACATGGCATATGTTGGGTATAAAAACTCGTAATTTCAAACTGCGAATACGTGCAGAGAGCCAGAATTTGGCTCCAAAATATGGCTCAGGCCTCGAAATTGGGATATTTGGGATATTTCGAAAACTGCAGGGAAGTTTGTGGAAAATGTGATTTACTGCCGCTTTCAGGACTTGGCATATGTTGGGTATAAAAAGTCGTAATATCAAACTGCGAATACGTGCATAGAGCCAGAATTTGGCTCCAAAATATGGCTCAGGCCTCGAAATTGGGATGTTTGGGATATTTTGAAAACTGGAGGGAGGTTTAGGACAAATGTGACCAAACGCCGCTTTCAGTACTTGGTATATGTTGGGTATAAAAAGTCGTAATTTCAAACTGCGTATACGTGCATAGAGCAAGAATTTGGTTCAGGCCTCGTAATTGGGATGTTTGGGATATTTTGAAAACTGCAGTGGGATTGGGACATATATGACCAAGAGCCGCTTTCAGTACTTGGCATATGTTCCGTATAAAAAGTCGTAATTTCAAACTACGAATACGTGCAGAGAGCCTGAATTTGGCTCCTAAATATGGCTCAGGCCTCGAAATTGGAATGTTTGGGATATTTTGAAAAAAGCAGGGGAGTTTGTTCAAAATTTGACTCATTGCCGCATTCAGTACTTGGCATATGTTGGGTATAAAAAGTCGTAATTTCAAACTTCGAATAAGTACAGAGAGCCAGAATTTGGATCCAAAATTTGGCTCAGTCATCGAAATTGGGATGTTTGGGATATTTTGAAAACTGCAGGGAGGTTTGGGACAAATGTGACCAAATGCTGCTTTCAGTACTTGGCATATGTTGGGTATAAAAAGTCGTAACTTCAAACTGCGAATACGTGCAAAGAGCCTGAATTTGGCTCTAAAATATGGCTCAGGCCTCAAAATTGGGATGTTTTGGATATTTTGAAAACTGCAGGGGAGGTTGTGTAAAATGTGACTTATTGCCGCTTTCAGTACTTGGCATATGCTGGGTATAATAAGCCGTAATTTCAAAGTGCGAATACGCGCAGAGAGCCTGAATTTGGCTCCAAAATATGGCTCAGGCCTCGAAATTGGGATGTTTTGGATATTTTGTAAACTGCAGGGGAGTTTGTGTAAAATTGTACTTATTGCCGCTTTCAGTACTTGGCATATGTTGGGTATAAAAAGTCGTAATATCAAACTGCGAATACGTGCAGAGAGCCAGAATTTGGCTCCAAAATATGGCTCAGGCCTCGAAATTGGGATATTTGGGATATTTTGAAAACTGCAGGGAGGTTTAGGACAAATGTGACCAAATGCCGCTTTCAGTACTTGGCATATGTTGGGTATAAAAAGTCGTAATTTCAAACTGCGAATACGTGCAGAGAGCGTGAATTTGGCTCCAAAATATGGCTCAGGCCTCGAAATTAGGATGTTTTGGATATTTTGAAAACTGCAGGGGAGGTTGTGCAAAATGTGACGTATTGGCGCTTTCAGTACTTGGCAAATGTTGGGTATAATAAGTCGTAATTTCAAACTGCGAATACGTGCAGAGAGCCAGAATTTGGCTGCAAAATATGGCTCAGGCCTCGATATTGAGATGTTTGGGATATTTTGAAAACTGCAAAGGGGATTGGGACAAATGTGACCAAACGCCGCTTTCAGTACTTTGCATATGTTGGGTATAAAAAAGTCACAATTTCAAACTGCGAATACGTGCAGAGAGCCAGAATTTGGCTCCAAAATTTGGTTCAGGCCTCGAAATTGGGATATTTGGAATATTTCGAAACTGCAGGGGAGTTTGTGCAAATTGTGACTCACTGCCGCTTTCAGGACTTGGCATATGTTGGGTATAAAAAGTCGTAATATCAAACTGCGAATACGTGCAGAGAGCTAGAATTTGGCTCTAAAATATGGCTCTGGCCTCGAAATTGGGAAGTTTGGGATATTTTGAAAACTACAGGGATGTTTGGGACAAATATTACCTTACGCCGCTTATAGTACTTGGCATATGTTGGGTATAAAAAAGTCGCAATTTCAAACTGCGAATACATGCAGAGAGCCACAATTTGGCTCCAAAATATGGCCCAGGCCTCGAAATTGGGATGTTTGGGATATTTTGAAAACTGCAGGGAGGTTTGGGACAAATGTGACCAAACGCCGCTTTCAGTACTTTGCATATGTTCCGTATAAAAAGTCGTAATTTCAAACTGCGAATACGTGCAGAGAGCCAGAATTTTTCTCCAAAATATGGCTCAGGCCTCGAAATTGGGATATTTAGGATATTTTGAAAACTGCAGGGGAGGTTTGGGACAAATGTGACCAAACGCCGCTTTCAGTACTTGGCATAAGTTGGGTATAAAATGTCGTAATTTCAAACTGCGAATACGTGCAGAGATCCGAAACAAGGCTCAGGCCTCGAAATTGGGATATTTTGGATATTTTGAAAACTGCAGGGGAGTTTGTGCAAAATGTGACTCACTGCCGCTTTCAGGACATGGCATATGTTGGGTATAAAAAGTCGTAATTTCAAACTGCGAATACGTGCAGAGAGCCAGAATTTGGCTCCAAAATATGGCTCAGGCCTCGAAATTGGGATATTTGGGATATTTCGAAAACTGCAGGGGAGTTTGTGGAAAATGTGATTTACTGCCGCTTTCAGGACTTGGCATATGTTGGGTATAAAAAGTCGTAATATCAAACTGCGAATACGTGCATAGAGCCAGAATTTGGCTCCAAAATATGGCTCAGGCCTCGAAATTGGGATGTTTGGGATATTTTGAAAACTGGAGGGAGGTTTAGGACAAATGTGACCAAACGCCGCTTTCAGTACTTGGTATATGTTGGGTATAAAAAGTCGTAATTTCAAACTGCGTATACGTGCATAGAGCAAGAATTTGGTTCAGGCCTCGTAATTGGGATGTTTGGGATATTTTGAAAACTGCAGTGGGATTGGGACATATATGACCAAGAGCCGCTTTCAGTACTTGGCATATGTTCCGTATAAAAAGTCGTAATTTCAAACTACGAATACGTGCAGAGAGCCTGAATTTGGCTCCTAAATATGGCTCAGGCCTCGAAATTGGAATGTTTGGGATATTTTGAAAAAAGCAGGGGAGTTTGTTCAAAATTTGACTCATTGCCGCATTCAGTACTTGGCATATGTTGGGTATAAAAAGTCGTAATTTCAAACTTCGAATAAGTACAGAGAGCCAGAATTTGGATCCAAAATATGGCTCAGTCATCGAAATTGGGATGTTTGGGATATTTTGAAAACTGCAGGGAGGTTTGGGACAAATGTGACCAAATGCTGCTTTCAGTACTTGGCATATGTTGGGTATAAAAAGTCGTAACTTCAAACTGCGAATACGTGCAAAGAGCCTGAATTTGGCTCTAAAATATGGCTCAGGCCTCAAAATTGGGATGTTTTGGATATTTTGAAAACTGCAGGGGAGGTTGTGTAAAATGTGACTTATTGCCGCTTTCAGTACTTTGCATATGTTGGGTATAATAAGGTGTAATTTCAAAGTGCGGATACGCGCAGAGAGCCTGAATTTGGCTCCAAAATATGGCTCAGGCCTCGAAATTGGGATGTTTTGGATATTTTGTAAACTGCAGGGGAGTTTGTGTAAAATTGTACTTATTGCCGCTTTCAGTACTTGGCATATGTTGGGTATAAAAAGTCGTAATATCAAACTGCGAATACGTGCAGAGAGCCAGAATTTGGCTCCAAAATATGGCTCAGGCCTCGAAATTGGGATATTTGGGATATTTTGAAAACTGCAGGGAGGTTTAGGACAAATGTGACCAAATGCCGCTTTCAGTACTTGGCATATGTTGGGTATAAAAAGTCGTAATTTCAAACTGCGAATACGTGCAGAGAGCGTGAATTTGGCTCCAAAATATGGCTCAGGCCTCGAAATTAGGATGTTTTGGATATTTTGAAAACTGCAGGGGAGGTTGTGCAAAATGTGACGTATTGGCGCTTTCAGTACTTGGCAAATGTTGGGTATAATAAGTCGTAATTTCAAACTGCGAATACGTGCAGAGACCCAGAATTTGGCTGCAAAATATGGCTCAGGCCTCGATATTGAGATGTTTGGGATATTTTGAAAACTGTAAAGGGGATTGGGACAAATGTGACCAAACGCCGCTTTCAGTACTTTGCATATGTTGGGTATAAAAAAGTCACAATTTCAAACTGCGAATACGTGCAGAGAGCCAGAATTTGGCTACAAAATTTGGTTCAGGCCTCGAAATTGGGATATTTGGAATATTTCGAAACTGCAGGGGAGTTTGTGCAAATTGTGACTCACTGCCGCTTTCAGGACTTGGCATATGTTGGGTATAAAAAGTCGTAATATCAAACTGCGAATACGTGCAGAGAGCTAGAATTTGGCTCTAAAATATGGCTCTGGCCTCGAAATTGGGAAGTTTGGGATATTTTGAAAACTACAGGGATGTTTGGGACAAATATTACCTTACGCCGCTTATAGTACTTGGCATATGTTGGGTATAAAAAAGTCGCAATTTCAAACTGCGAATACATGCAGAGAGCCACAATTTGGCTCCAAAATATGGCCCAGGCCTCGAAATTGGGATGTTTGGGATATTTTGAAAACTGCAGGGAGGTTTGGGACAAATGTGACCAAACGCCGCTTTCAGTACTTTGCATATGTTCCGTATAAAAAGTCGTAATTTCAAACTGCGAATACGTGCAGAGAGCGTGAATTTGGCTCCAAAATATGGCTCAGGCCTCGAAATTAGGATGTTTTGGATATTTTGAAAACTGCAGGGGAGGTTGTGCAAAATGTGACGTATTGGCGCTTTCAGTACTTGGCAAATGTTGGGTATAATAAGTCGTAATTTCAAACTGCGAATACGTGCAGAGACCCAGAATTTGGCTGCAAAATATGGCTCAGGCCTCGATATTGAGATGTTTGGGATATTTTGAAAACTGCAAAGGGGATTGGGACAAATGTGACCAAACGCCGCTTTCAGTACTTTGCATATGTTGGGTATAAAAAAGTCACAATTTCAAACTGCGAATACGTGCAGAGAGCCAGAATTTGGCTCCAAAATTTGGTTCAGACCTCGAAATTGGGATATTTGGAATATTTCGAAACTGCAGGGGAGTTTGTGCAAATTGTGACTCACTGCCGCTTTCAGGACTTGGCATATGTTGGGTATAAAAAGTCGTAATATCAAACTGCGAATACGTGCAGAGAGCTAGAATTTGGCTCTAAAATATGGCTCTGGCCTCGAAATTGGGAAGTTTGGGATATTTTGAAAACTACAGGGATGTTTGGGACAAATATTACCTTACGCCGCTTATAGTACTTGGCATATGTTGGGTATAAAAAAGTCGCAATTTCAAACTGCGAATACATGCAGAGAGCCACAATTTGGCTCCAAAATATGGCCCAGGCCTCGAAATTGGGATGTTTGGGATATTTTGAAAACTGCAGGGAGGTTTGGGACAAATGTGACCAAACGCCGCTTTCAGTACTTTGCATATGTTCCGTATAAAAAGTCGTAATTTCAAACTGCGAATACGTGCAGAGAGCCAGAATTTTTCTCCAAAATATGGCTCAGGCCTCGAAATTGGGATATTTAGGATATTTTGAAAACTGCAGGGGAGGTTTGGGACAAATGTGACCAAACGCCGCTTTCAGTACTTGGCATAAGTTGGGTATAAAAAGTCGTAATTTCAAACTGCGAATACGTGCAGAGATCCGAAACAAGGCTCAGGCCTCGAAATTGGGATATTTTGGATATTTTGAAAACTGCAGGGGAGTTTGTGCAAAATGTGACTCACTGCCGCTTTCAGGACATGGCATATGTTGGGTATAAAAACTCGTAATTTCAAACTGCGAATACGTGCAGAGAGCCAGAATTTGGCTCCAAAATATGGCTCAGGCCTCGAAATTGGGATATTTGGGATATTTCGAAAACTGCAGGGAAGTTTGTGGAAAATGTGATTTACTGCCGCTTTCAGGACTTGGCATATGTTGGGTATAAAAAGTCGTAATATCAAACTGCGAATACGTGCATAGAGCAAGAATTTGGCTCCAAAATATGGCTCAGGCCTCGAAATTGGGATGTTTGGGATATTTTGAAAACTGGAGGGAGGTTTAGGACAAATGTGACCAAACGCCGCTTTCAGTACTTGGTATATGTTGGGTATAAAAAGTCGTAATTTCAAACTGCGTATACGTGCATAGAGCAAGAATTTGGTTCAGGCCTCGTAATTGGGATGTTTGGGATATTTTGAAAACTGCAGTGGGATTGGGACATATATGACCAAGAGCCGCTTTCAGTACTTGGCATATGTTCCGTATAAAAAGTCGTAATTTCAAACTACGAATACGTGCAGAGAGCCTGAATTTGGCTCCTAAATATGGCTCAGCCCTCGAAATTGGAATGTTTGGGATATTTTGAAAAAAGCAGGGGAGTTTGTTCAAAATTTGACTCATTGCCGCATTCAGTACTTGGCATTTGTTGGGTATAAAAAGTCGTAATTTCAAACTTCGAATAAGTACAGAGAGCCAGAATTTGGATCCAAAATTTGGCTCAGTCATCGAAATTGGGATGTTTGGGATATTTTGAAAACTGCAGGGAGGTTTGGGACAAATGTGACCAAATGCTGCTTTCAGTACTTGGCATATGTTGGGTATAAAAAGTCGTAACTTCAAACTGCGAATACGTGCAAAGAGCCTGAATTTGGCTCTAAAATATGGTTCAGGCCTCAAAATTGGGATGTTTTGGATATTTTGAAAACTGCAGGGGAGGTTGTGTAAAATGTGACTTATTGCCGCTTTCAGTACTTGGCATATGTTGGGTATAATAAGCCGTAATTTCAAAGTGCGAATACGCGCAGAGAGCCTGAATTTGGCTCCAAAATATGGCTCAGGCCTCGAAATTGGGATGTTTTGGATATTTTGTAAACTGCAGGGGAGTTTGTGTAAAATTGTACTTATTGCCGCTTTCAGTACTTGGCATATGTTGGGTATAAAAAGTCGTAATATCAAACTGCGAATACGTGCAGAGAGCCAGAATTTGGCTCCAAAATATGGCTCAGGCCTCGAAATTGGGATATTTGGGATATTTTGAAAACTGCAGGGAGGTTTGGGACAAATGTGACCAAATGCCGCTTTCAGTACTTGGCATATGTTGGGTATAAAAAGTCGTAATTTCAAACTGCGAATACGTGCAGAGAGCGTGAATTTGGCTCCAAAATATGGCTCAGGCCTCGAAATTAGGATGTTTTGGATATTTTGAAAACTGCAGGGGAGGTTGTGCAAAATGTGATGTATTGGCGCTTTCAGTACTTGGCAAATGTTGGGTATAATAAGTCGTAATTTCAAACTGCGAATACGTGCAGAGAGCCAGAATTTGGCTGCAAAATATGGCTCAGGCCTCGATATTGAGATGTTTGGGATATTTTGAAAACTGCAAAGGGGATTGGGACAAATGTGACCAAACGCCGCTTTCAGTACTTGGCATATGTTGGGTATAAAAAAGTCACAATTTCAAACTGCGAATACGTGCAGAGAGCCAGAATTTGGCTCCAAAATTTGGTTCAGGCCTCGAAATTGGGATATTTGGAATATTTCGAAACTGCAGGGGAGTTTGTGCAAATTGTGACTCACTGCCGCTTTCAGGACTTGGCATATGTTGGGTATAAAAAGTCGTAATATCAAACTGCGAATACGTGCAGAGAGCTAGAATTTGGCTCTAAAATATGGCTCTGGCCTCGAAATTGGGATGTTTGGGATATTTTGAAAACTACAGGGATGTTTGGGACAAATATTACCTAACGCCGCTTATAGTACTTGGCATATGTTGGGTATAAAAAAGTCGCATTTTTAAACTGCGAATACATGCAGAGAGCCACAATTTGGCTCCAAAATATGGCCCAGGCCTCGAAATTGGGATATTTGGGATATTTTGAAAACTGCAGGGAGGTTTGGGACAAATGTGACCAAACGCCGCTTTCAGTACTTTGCATATGTTCCGTATAAAAAGTCGTAATTTCAAACTGCGAATACGTGCAGAGAGCCAGAATTTTTCTCCAAAATATGGCTCAGGCCTCGAAATTGGGATATTTAGGATATTTTGAAAACTGCAGGGGAGGTTTGGGACAAATGTGACCAAACGCCGCTTTCAGTACTTGGCATGAGTTGGGTATAAAAAGTCGTAATTTCAAACTGCGAATACGTGCAGAGATCCGAAACAAGGCTCAGGCCTCGAAATTGGGATATTTTGGATATTTTGAAAACTGCAGGGGAGTTTGTGCAAAATGTGACTCACTGCCGCTTTCAGGACATGGCATATGTTGGGTATAAAAACTCGTAATTTCAAACTGCGAATACGTGCAGAGAGCCAGAATTTGGCTCCAAAATATGGCTCAGGCCTCGAAATTGGGATATTTGGGATATTTCAAAAACTGCAGGGAAGTTTGTGGAAAATGTGATTTACTGCCGCTTTCAGGACTTGGCATATGTTGGGTATAAAAAGTCGTAATATCAAACTGCGAATACGTGCATAGAGCCAGAATTTGGCTCCAAAATATGGCTCAGGCCTCGAAATTGGGATGTTTGGGATATTTTGAAAACTGGAGGGAGGTTTAGGACAAATGTGACCAAACGCCGCTTTCAGTACTTGGTATATGTTGGGTATAAAAAGTCGTAATTTCAAACTGCGTATACGTGCATAGAGCAAGAATTTGGTTCAGGCCTCGTAATTGGGATGTTTGGGATATTTTGAAAACTGCAGTGGGATTGGGACATATATGACCAAGAGCCGCTTTCAGTACTTGGCATATGTTCCGTATAAAAAGTCGTAATTTCAAACTACGAATACGTGCAGAGAGCCTGAATTTGGCTCCTAAATATGGCTCAGGCCTCGAAATTGGAATGTTTGGGATATTTTGAAAAAAGCAGGGGAGTTTGTTCAAAATTTGACTCATTGCCGCATTCAGTACTTGGCATATGTTGGGTATAAAAAGTCGTAATTTCAAACTTCGAATAAGTACAGAGAGCCAGAATTTGGATCCAAAATTTGGCTCAGTCATCGAAATTGGGATGTTTGGGATATTTTGAAAACTGCAGGGAGGTTTGGGACAAATGTGACCAAATGCTGCTTTCAGTACTTGGCATATGTTGGGTATAAAAAGTCGTAACTTCAAACTGCGAATACGTGCAAAGAGCCTGAATTTGGCTCTAAAATATGGCTCAGGCCTCAAAATTGGGATGTTTTGGATATTTTGAAAACTGCAGGGGAGGTTGTGTAAAATGTGACTTATTGCCGCTTTCAGTACTTGGCATATGCTGGGTATAATAAGCCGTAATTTCAAAGTGCGAATACGCGCAGAGAGCCTGAATTTGGCTCCAAAATATGGCTCAGGCCTCGAAATTGGGATGTTTTGGTTATTTTGTAAACTGCAGGGGAGTTTGTGTAAAATTGTACTTATTGCCGCTTTCAGTACTTGGCATATGTTGGGTATAAAAAGTCGTAATATCAAACTGCGAATACGTGCAGAGAGCCAGAATTTGGCTCCAAAATATGGCTCAGGCCTCGAAATTGGGATATTTGGGATATTTTGAAAACTGCAGGGAGGTTTAGGACAAATGTGACCAAATGCCGCTTTCAGTACTTGGCATATGTTGGGTATAAAAAGTCGTAATTTCAAACTGCGAATACGTGCAGAGAGCGTGAATTTGGCTCCAAAATATGGCTCAGGCCTCGAAATTAGGATGTTTTGGATATTTTGAAAACTGCAGGGGAGGTTGTGCAAAATGTGACGTATTGGCGCTTTCAGTACTTGGCAAATGTTGGGTATAATAAGTCGTAATTTCAAACTGCGAATACGTGCAGAGAGCCAGAATTTGGCTGCAAAATATGGCTCAGGCCTCGATATTGAGATGTTTGGGATATTTTGAAAACTGCAAAGGGGATTGGGACAAATGTGACCAAACGCCGCTTTCAGTACTTTGCATATGTTGGGTATAAAAAAGTCACAATTTCAAACTGCGAATACGTGCAGAGAGCCAGAATTTGGCTCCAAAATTTGGTTCAGGCCTCGAAATTGGGATATTTGGAATATTTCGAAACTGCAGGGGAGTTTGTGCAAATTGTGACTCACTGCCGCTTTCAGGACTTGGCATATGTTGGGTATAAAAAGTCGTAATATCAAACTGCGAATACGTGCAGAGAGCTAGAATTTGGCTCTAAAATATGGCTCTGGCCTCGAAATTGGGAAGTTTGGGATATTTTGAAAACTACAGGGATGTTTGGGACAAATATTACCTTACGCCGCTTATAGTACTTGGCATATGTTGGGTATAAAAAAGTCGCAATTTCAAACTGCGAATACATGCAGAGAGCCACAATTTGGCTCCAAAATATGGCCCAGGCCTCGAAATTGGGATGTTTGGGATATTTTGAAAACTGCAGGGAGGTTTGGGACAAATGTGACCAAACGCCGCTTTCAGTACTTTGCATATGTTCCGTATAAAAAGTCGTAATTTCAAACTGCGAATACGTGCAGAGAGCCAGAATTTTTCTCCAAAATATGGCTCAGGCCTCGAAATTGGGATATTTAGGATATTTTGAAAACTGCAGGGGAGGTTTGGGACAAATGTGACCAAACGCCGCTTTCAGTACTTGGCATAAGTTGGGTATAAAATGTCGTAATTTCAAACTGCGAATACGTGCAGAGATCCGAAACAAGGCTCAGGCCTCGAAATTGGGATATTTTGGATATTTTGAAAACTGCAGGGGAGTTTGTGCAAAATGTGACTCACTGCCGCTTTCAGGACATGGCATATGTTGGGTATAAAAAGTCGTAATTTCAAACTGCGAATACGTGCAGAGAGCCAGAATTTGGCTCCAAAATATGGCTCAGGCCTCGAAATTGGGATATTTGGGATATTTCGAAAACTGCAGGGGAGTTTGTGGAAAATGTGATTTACTGCCGCTTTCAGGACTTGGCATATGTTGGGTATAAAAAGTCGTAATATCAAACTGCGAATACGTGCATAGAGCCAGAATTTGGCTCCAAAATATGGCTCAGGCCTCGAAATTGGGATGTTTGGGATATTTTGAAAACTGGAGGGAGGTTTAGGACAAATGTGACCAAACGCCGCTTTCAGTACTTGGTATATGTTGGGTATAAAAAGTCGTAATTTCAAACTGCGTATACGTGCATAGAGCAAGAATTTGGTTCAGGCCTCGTAATTGGGATGTTTGGGATATTTTGAAAACTGCAGTGGGATTGGGACATATATGACCAAGAGCCGCTTTCAGTACTTGGCATATGTTCCGTATAAAAAGTCGTAATTTCAAACTACGAATACGTGCAGAGAGCCTGAATTTGGCTCCTAAATATGGCTCAGGCCTCGAAATTGGAATGTTTGGGATATTTTGAAAAAAGCAGGGGAGTTTGTTCAAAATTTGACTCATTGCCGCATTCAGTACTTGGCATATGTTGGGTATAAAAAGTCGTAATTTCAAACTTCGAATAAGTACAGAGAGCCAGAATTTGGATCCAAAATATGGCTCAGTCATCGAAATTGGGATGTTTGGGATATTTTGAAAACTGCAGGGAGGTTTGGGACAAATGTGACCAAATGCTGCTTTCAGTACTTGGCATATGTTGGGTATAAAAAGTCGTAACTTCAAACTGCGAATACGTGCAAAGAGCCTGAATTTGGCTCTAAAATATGGCTCAGGCCTCAAAATTGGGATGTTTTGGATATTTTGAAAACTGCAGGGGAGGTTGTGTAAAATGTGACTTATTGCCGCTTTCAGTACTTTGCATATGTTGGGTATAATAAGGTGTAATTTCAAAGTGCGGATACGCGCAGAGAGCCTGAATTTGGCTCCAAAATATGGCTCAGGCCTCGAAATTGGGATGTTTTGGATATTTTGTAAACTGCAGGGGAGTTTGTGTAAAATTGTACTTATTGCCGCTTTCAGTACTTGGCATATGTTGGGTATAAAAAGTCGTAATATCAAACTGCGAATACGTGCAGAGAGCCAGAATTTGGCTCCAAAATATGGCTCAGGCCTCGAAATTGGGATATTTGGGATATTTTGAAAACTGCAGGGAGGTTTAGGACAAATGTGACCAAATGCCGCTTTCAGTACTTGGCATATGTTGGGTATAAAAAGTCGTAATTTCAAACTGCGAATACGTGCAGAGAGCGTGAATTTGGCTCCAAAATATGGCTCAGGCCTCGAAATTAGGATGTTTTGGATATTTTGAAAACTGCAGGGGAGGTTGTGCAAAATGTGACGTATTGGCGCTTTCAGTACTTGGCAAATGTTGGGTATAATAATTCGTAATTTCAAACTGCGAATACGTGCAGAGACCCAGAATTTGGCTGCAAAATATGGCTCAGGCCTCGATATTGAGATGTTTGGGATATTTTGAAAACTGTAAAGGGGATTGGGACAAATGTGACCAAACGCCGCTTTCAGTACTTTGCATATGTTGGGAATAAAAAAGTCACAATTTCAAACTGCGAATACGTGCAGAGAGCCAGAATTTGGCTACAAAATTTGGTTCAGGCCTCGAAATTGGGATATTTGGAATATTTCGAAACTGCAGGGGAGTTTGTGCAAATTGTGACTCACTGCCGCTTTCAGGACTTGGCATATGTTGGGTATAAAAAGTCGTAATATCAAACTGCGAATACGTGCAGAGAGCTAGAATTTGGCTCTAAAATATGGCTCTGGCCTCGAAATTGGGAAGTTTGGGATATTTTGAAAACTACAGGGATGTTTGGGACAAATATTACCTTACGCCGCTTATAGTACTTGGCATATGTTGGGTATAAAAAAGTCGCAATTTCAAACTGCGAATACATGCAGAGAGCCACAATTTGGCTCCAAAATATGGCCCAGGCCTCGAAATTGGGATGTTTGGGATATTTTGAAAACTGCAGGGAGGTTTGGGACAAATGTGACCAAAGGCCGCTTTCAGTACTTTGCATATGTTCCGTATAAAAAGTCGTAATTTCAAACTGCGAATACGTGCAGAGAGCGTGAATTTGGCTCCAAAATATGGCTCAGGCCTCGAAATTAGGATGTTTTGGATATTTTGAAAACTGCAGGGGAGGTTGTGCAAAATGTGACGTATTGGCGCTTTCAGTACTTGGCAAATGTTGGGTATAATAAGTCGTAATTTCAAACTGCGAATACGTGCAGAGACCCAGAATTTGGCTGCAAAATATGGCTCAGGCCTCGATATTGAGATGTTTGGGATATTTTGAAAACTGCAAAGGGGATTGGGACAAATGTGACCAAACGCCGCTTTCAGTACTTTGCATATGTTGGGTATAAAAAAGTCACAATTTCAAACTGCGAATACGTGCAGAGAGCCAGAATTTGGCTCCAAAATTTGGTTCAGGCCTCGAAATTGGGATATTTGGAATATTTCGAAACTGCAGGGGAGTTTGTGCAAATTGTGACTCACTGCCGCTTTCAGGACTTGGCATATGTTGGGTATAAAAAGTCGTAATATCAAACTGCGAATACGTGCAGAGAGCTAGAATTTGGCTCTAAAATATGGCTCTGGCCTCGAAATTGGGAAGTTTGGGATATTTTGAAAACTACAGGGATGTTTGGGACAAATATTACCTTACGCCGCTTATAGTACTTGGCATATGTTGGGTATAAAAAAGTCGCAATTTCAAACTGCGAATACATGCAGAGAGCCACAATTTGGCTCCAAAATATGGCCCAGGCCTCGAAATTGGGATGTTTGGGATATTTTGAAAACTGCAGGGAGGTTTGGGACAAATGTGACCAAACGCCGCTTTCAGTACTTTGCATATGTTCCGTATAAAAAGTCGTAATTTCAAACTGCGAATACGTGCAGAGAGCCAGAATTTTTCTCCAAAATATGGCTCAGGCCTCGAAATTGGGATATTTAGGATATTTTGAAAACTGCAGGGGAGGTTTGGGACAAATGTGACCAAACGCCGCTTTCAGTACTTGGCATAAGTTGGGTATAAAAAGTCGTAATTTCAAACTGCGAATACGTGCAGAGATCCGAAACAAGGCTCAGGCCTCGAAATTGGGATATTTTGGATATTTTGAAAACTGCAGGGGAGTTTGTGCAAAATGTGACTCACTGCCGCTTTCAGGACATGGCATATGTTGAGTATAAAAACTCGTAATTTCAAACTGCGAATACGTGCAGAGAGCCAGAATTTGGCTCCAAACTATGGCTCAGGCCTCGAAATTGGGATATTTGGGATATTTCGAAAACTGCAGGGAAGTTTGTGGAAAATGTGATTTACTGCCGCTTTCAGGACTTGGCATATGTTGGGTATAAAAAGTCGTAATATCAAACTGCGAATACGTGCATAGAGCCAGAATTTGGCTCCAAAATATGGCTCAGGCCTCGAAATTGGGATGTTTGGGATATTTTGAAAACTGGAGGGAGGTTTAGGACAAATGTGACCAAACGCCGCTTTCAGTACTTGGTATATGTTGGGTATAAAAAGTCGTAATTTCAAACTGCGTATACGTGCATAGAGCAAGAATTTGGTTCATGCCTCGTAATTGGGATGTTTGGGATATTTTGAAAACTGCAGTGGGATTGGGACATATATGACCAAGAGCCGCTTTCAGTACTTGGCATATGTTCCGTATAAAAAGTCGTAATTTCAAACTACGAATACGTGCAGAGAGCCTGAATTTGGCTCCTAAATATGGCTCAGCCCTCGAAATTGGAATGTTTGGGATATTTTGAAAAAAGCAGGGGAGTTTGTTCAAAATTTGACTCATTGCCGCATTCAGTACTTGGCATTTGTTGGGTATAAAAAGTCGTAATTTCAAACTTCGAATAAGTACAGAGAGCCAGAATTTGGATCCAAAATTTGGCTCAGTCATCGAAATTGGGATGTTTGGGATATTTTGAAAACTGCAGGGAGGTTTGGGACAAATGTGACCAAATGCTGCTTTCTGTACTTGGCATATGTTGGGTATAAAAAGTCGTAACTTCAAACTGCGAATACTTGCAAAGAGCCTGAATTTGGCTCTAAAATATGGCTCAGGCCTCAAAATTGGGATGTTTTGGATATTTTGAAAACTGCAGGGGAGGTTGTGTAAAATGTGACTTATTGCCGCTTTCAGTACTTGGCATATGCTGGGTATAATAAGCCGTAATTTCAAAGTGCGAATACGCGCAGAGAGCCTGAATTTGGCTCCAAAATATGGCTCAGGCCTCGAAATTGGGATGTTTTGGATATTTTGTAAACTGCAGGGGAGTTTGTGTAAAATTGTACTTATTGCCGCTTTCAGTACTTGGCATATGTTGGGTATAAAAAGTCGCAATATCAAACTGCGAATACGTGCAGAGAGCCAGAATTTGGCTCCAAAATATGGCTCAGGCCTCGAAATTGGGATATTTGGGATATTTTGAAAACTGCAGGGAGGTTTAGGACAAATGTGACCAAATGCCGCGTTCAGTACTTGGCATATGTTGGGTATAAAAAGTCGTAATTTCAAACTGCGAATACGTGCAGAGAGCGTGAATTTGGCTCCAAAATATGGCTCAGGCCTCGAAATTAGGATGTTTTGGATATTTTGAAAACTGCAGGGGAGGTTGTGCAAAATGTGACGTATTGGCGCTTTCAGTACTTGGCAAATGTTGGGTATAATAAGTCGTAATTTCAAACTGCGAATACGTGCAGAGAGCCAGAATTTGGCTGCAAAATATGGCTCAGGCCTCGATATTGAGATGTTTGGGATATTTTGAAAACTGCAAAGGGGATTGGGACAAATGTGACCAAACGCCGCTTTCAGTACTTTGCATATGTTGGGTATAAAAAAGTCACAATTTCAAACTGCGAATACGTGCAGAGAGCCAGAATTTGGCTCCAAAATTTGGTTCAGGCCTCGAAATTGGGATATTTGGAATATTTCGAAACTGCAGGGGAGTTTGTGCAAATTGTGACTCACTGCCGCTTTCAGGACTTGGCATATGTTGGGTATAAAAAGTCGTAATATCAAACTGCGAATACGTGCAGAGAGCTAGAATTTGGCTCTAAAATATGGCTCTGGCCTCGAAATTGGGAAGTTTGGGATATTTTGAAAACTACAGGGATGTTTGGGACAAATATTACCTTACGCCGCTTATAGTACTTGGCATATGTTGGGTATAAAAAAGTCGCAATTTCAAACTGCGAATACATGCAGAGAGCCACAATTTGGCTCCAAAATATGGCCCAGGCCTCGAAATTGGGATGTTTGGGATATTTTGAAAACTGCAGGGAGGTTTGGGACAAATGTGACCAAACGCCGCTTTCAGTACTTTGCATATGTTCCGTATAAAAAGTCGTAATTTCAAACTGCGAATACGTGCAGAGAGCCAGAATTTTTCTCCAAAATATGGCTCAGGCCTCGAAATTGGGATATTTAGGATATTTTGAAAACTGCAGGGGAGGTTTGGGACAAATGTGACCAAACGCCGCTTTCAGTACTTGGCATAAGTTGGGTATAAAATGTCGTAATTTCAAACTGCGAATACGTGCAGAGATCCGAAACAAGGCTCAGGCCTCGAAATTGGGATATTTTGGATATTTTGAAAACTGCAGGGGAGTTTGTGCAAAATGTGACTCACTGCCGCTTTCAGGACATGGCATATGTTGGGTATAAAAAGTCGTAATTTCAAACTGCGAATACGTGCAGAGAGCCAGAATTTGGCTCCAAAATATGGCTCAGGCCTCGAAATTGGGATATTTGGGATATTTCGAAAACTGCAGGGGAGTTTGTGGAAAATGTGATTTACTGCCGCTTTCAGGACTTGGCATATGTTGGGTATAAAAAGTCGTAATATCAAACTGCGAATACGTGCATAGAGCCAGAATTTGGCTCCAAAATATGGCTCAGGCCTCGAAATTGGGATGTTTGGGATATTTTGAAAACTGGAGGGAGGTTTAGGACAAATGTGACCAAACGCCGCTTTCAGTACTTGGTATATGTTGGGTATAAAAAGTCGTAATTTCAAACTGCGTATACGTGCATAGAGCAAGAATTTGGTTCAGGCCTCGTAATTGGGATGTTTGGGATATTTTGAAAACTGCAGTGGGATTGGGACATATATGACCAAGAGCCGCTTTCAGTACTTGGCATATGTTCCGTATAAAAAGTCGTAATTTCAAACTACGAATACGTGCAGAGAGCCTGAATTTGGCTCCTAAATATGGCTCAGGCCTCGAAATTGGAATGTTTGGGATATTTTGAAAAAAGCAGGGGAGTTTGTTCAAAATTTGACTCATTGCCGCATTCAGTACTTGGCATATGTTGGGTATAAAAAGTCGTAATTTCAAACTTCGAATAAGTACAGAGAGCCAGAATTTGGATCCAAAATATGGCTCAGTCATCGAAATTGGGATGTTTGGGATATTTTGAAAACTGCAGGGAGGTTTGGGACAAATGTGACCAAATGCTGCTGTCAGTACTTGGCATATGTTGGGTATAAAAAGTCGTAACTTCAAACTGCGAATACGTGCAAAGAGCCTGAATTTGGCTCTAAAATATGGCTCAGGCCTCAAAATTGGGATGTTTTGGATATTTTGAAAACTGCAGGGGAGGTTGTGTAAAATGTGACTTATTGCCGCTTTCAGTACTTTGCATATGTTGGGTATAATAAGCCGTAATTTCAAAGTGCGAATACGCGCAGAGAGCCTGAATTTGGCTCCAAAATATGGCTCAGGCCTCGAAATTGGGATGTTTTGGATATTTTGTAAACTGCAGGGGAGTTTGTGTAAAATTGTACTTATTGCTGCTTTCAGTACTTGGCATATGTTGGGTATAAAATGTCGTAATATCAAACTGCGAATACGTGCAGAGAGCCAGAATTTGGCTCCAAAATATGGCTCAGGCCTCGAAATTGGGATATTTGGGATATTTTGAAAACTGCAGGGAGGTTTAGGACAAATGTGACCAAATGCCGCTTTCAGTACTTGGCATATGTTGGGTATAAAAAGTCGTAATTTCAAACTGCGAATACGTGCAGAGAGCGTGAATTTGGCTCCAAAATATGGCTCAGGCCTCGAAATTAGGATGTTTTGGATATTTTGAAAACTGCAGGGGAGGTTGTGCAAAATGTGACGTATTGGCGCTTTCAGTACTTGGCAAATGTTGGGTATAATAAGTCGTAATTTCAAACTGCGAATACATGCAGAGACCCAGAATTTGGCTGCAAAATATGGCTCAGGCCTCGATATTGAGATGTTTGGGATATTTTGAAAACTGCAAAGGGGATTGGGACAAATGTGACCAAACGCCGCTTTCAGTACTTTGCATATGTTGGGTATAAAAAAGTCACAATTTCAAACTGCGAATACGTGCAGAGAGCCAGAATTTGGCTCCAAAATTTGGTTCAGGCCTCGAAATTGGGATATTTGGAATATTTCGAAACTGCAGGGGAGTTTGTGCAAATTGTGACTCACTGCCGCTTTCAGGACTTGGCATATGTTGGGTATAAAAAGTCGTAATATCAAACTGCGAATACGTGCAGAGAGCTAGAATTTGGCTCTAAAATATGGCTCTGGCCTCGAAATTGGGAAGTTTGGGATATTTTGAAAACTACAGGGATGTTTGGGACAAATATTACCTTACGCCGCTTATAGTACTTGGCATATGTTGGGTATAAAAAAGTCGCAATTTCAAACTGCGAATACATGCAGAGAGCCACAATTTGGCTCCAAAATATGGCCCAGGCCTCGAAATTGGGATGTTTGGGATATTTTGAAAACTGCAGGGAGGTTTGGGACAAATGTGACCAAACGCCGCTTTCAGTACTTTGCATATGTTCCGTATAAAAAGTCGTAATTTCAAACTGCGAATACGTGCAGAGAGCCAGAATTTTTCTCCAAAATATGGCTCAGGCCTCGAAATTGGGATATTTAGGATATTTTGAAAACTGCAGGGGAGGTTTGGGACAAATGTGACCAAACGCCGCTTTCAGTACTTGGCATAAGTTGGGTATAAAAAGTCGTAATTTCAAACTGCGAATACGTGCAGAGATCCGAAACAAGGCTCAGGCCTCGAAATTGGGATATTTTGGATATTTTGAAAACTGCAGGGGAGTTTGTGCAAAATGTGACTCACTGCCGCTTTCAGGACATGGCATATGTTGGGTATAAAAAGTCGTAATTTCAAACTGCGAATATGTGCAGAGAGCCAGAATTTGGCTCCAAAATATGGCTCAGGCCTCGAAATTAGGATATTTGGGATATTTCGAAAACTGCAGGGGAGTTTGTGGAAAATGTGATTTACTGCCGCTTTCAGGACTTGGCATATGTTGGGTATAAAAAGTCGTAATATCAAACTGCGAATACGTGCATAGAGCCAGAATTTGGCTCCAAAATATGGCTCAGGCCTCGAAATTGGGATGTTTGGGATATTTTGAAAACTGGAGGGAGGTTTAGGACAAATGTGACCAAACGCCGCTTTCAGTACTTGGTATATGTTGGGTATAAAAAGTCGTAATTTCAAACTGCGTATACGTGCATAGAGCAAGAATTTGGTTCAGGCCTCGTAATTGGGATGTTTGGGATATTTTGAAAACTGCAGTGGGATTGGGACATATATGACCAAGAGCCGCTTTCAGTACTTGGCATATGTTCCGTATAAAAAGTCGTAATTTCAAACTACGAATACGTGCAGAGAGCCTGAATTTGGCTCCTAAATATGGCTCAGGCCTCGAAATTGGGATGTTTTGGTTATTTTGAAAACTGCAGGGGGGATTGGGACAAATGTGTCCAAACGCTGCTTTCACTACTTTACATATGTTGGGTAGAAAAAAGTCGCAATTTCAAACTGCGAATACGTGCAGAGAGCCAGAATTTGGCTCCAAAATATTGCCCACGCCTCGAAATTGGGATATTTGGGATATTTCGAAAACTGCAGGGGAGTTTGTGCAAAATGTGACTCAATGCCGCTTTCAGGACTTCGCATATGTTGGGTATAAAAAGTCGTAATTTCAAACTACGAATACGTGCAGAGAGCCTGAATTTGGCTCCAAAATATGGCTCAGGCCTCGAAATTGGGATATTTGGGATATTTTGAAAACTGCAGGGAGGTTTGGGACAAATGTGACCAAATGCCGCTTTCAGTACTTGGCATATGTTGGGTATAAAAAGACGTAATTTCAAACTGCGAATACGTGCAGAGAGCGTGAATTTGGCTCCAAAATATGGCTCAGGCCTCGAAATTAGGATGTTTTGGATATTTTGAAAACTGCAGGGGAGGTTGTGCAAAATGTGACGTATTGGCGCTTTCAGTACTTGGCAAATGTTGGTTATAATAAGTCGTAATTTCAAACTGCGAATACGTGCAGAGAGCCAGAATTTGGCTGCAAAATATGGCTCAGGCCTCGATATTGAGATGTTTGGGATATTTTGAAAACTGCAAAGGGGATTGCGACAAATGTGACCAAACGCCGCTTTCAGTACTTGGCATATGTTGGGTATAAAAAAGTCACAATTTCAAACTGCGAATACGTGCAGAGAGCCAGAATTTGGCTCCAAAATTTGGTTCAGGCCTCGAAATTGGGATATTTGGAATATTTCGAAACTGCAGGGGAGTTTGTGCAAATTGTGACTCACTGCCGCTTTCAGGACTTGGCATATGTTGGGTATAAAAAGTCGTAATATCAAACTGCGAATACGTGCAGAGAGCTAGAATTTGGCTCTAAAATATGGCTCTGGCCTCAAAATTGGGAAGTTTGGGATATTTTGAAAACTACAGGGATGTTTGGGACAAATATTACCTAACGCCGCTTATAGTACTTGGCATATGTTGGGTATAAAAAAGTCGCAATTTCAAACTGCGAATACATGCAGAGAGCCACAATTTGGCTCCAAAATATGGCCCAGGCCTCGAAATTGGGATGTTTGGGATATTTTGAAAACTGCAGGGAGGTTTGGGACAAATGTGACCAAACGCCGCTTTCAGTACTTTGCATATGTTCCGTATAAAAAGTCGTAATTTCAAACTGTGAATACGTGCAGAGAGCCAGAATTTTTCTCCAAAATATGGCTCAGGCCTCGAAATTGGGATATTTAGGATATTTTGAAAACTGCAGGGGAGGTTTGGGACAAATGTGACCAAACGCCGCTTTCAGTACTTGGCATAAGTTGGGTATAAAAAGTCGTAATTTCAATCTGTGAATACGTGCAGAGAGCCAGAATTTGGCTCCAAAACAAGGCTCAGGCCTCGAAATTGGGATATTTTGGATATTTTGAAAACTGCAGGGGAGTTTGTGCAAAATGTGACTCACTGCCGCTTTCAGTACTTGGCATATGTTGGGTACAAAAAGTCGCAATTTCAAACTGCGAATACGTGCATAGAGTTAGAATTTGCTCCAAAATATGGCTCAGGGCTCGAAATTGGGAAGTTTGGAATATGTTGAAAACTGCAGGGAGGTTTGAGACATATGTGACCAAATGCCGCTTTCAGTACTTGGCATATGTTGGGTATAAAAAGTCGTAATTTCAAACTGCGAATACGTGCAGAGAGCCTGAATTTGGCTCCAAAATATGGCTCAGGCCTCGAAATTGGGATGTTTTTGATATTTTGAAAACTGCAGGGGAGTTTGTGTAAAATGTGACTTATTGCCGCTTTCAGTACTTGGCATATGTTGGGTATAATAAGTCGTAATTTCAAACTGCGAATACGTGCAGAGAGCCTGAATTTGGCTCTAAAATATGGCTCAGGCCTCGAAATTGGGATGTTTGGAATATTTTGAAAACTGCAGGGAAGTTTGTCCAAAATGTGACTTACTGCCGTTTTCAGGACATGGTATAAGTTGGGTATAAAAAGTCGTAATATCAAATTGCGAATACGTGCAGAGAGCCAGAATTTGGCTCCAAAATATGGCTCAGGCTTCGAAATTGGGATATTTAGGATATTTTGAAAATTGCAGGGAGGTTTGGGACAAATTTGACCAAATGCCGTTTTCAGTACTTGGAATATGTTGGGTATAAAAAGTCGTAATTTCAAACTACGAATACGTGCAAAGAGTCAGAATTTGGCTCCAAAATATGGCTCAGGCCTCGAAATTTGGATATTTGGGATATTTCGAAAACTGCAGGGGAGTTTGTGCAAAATGTGACTCACTGCCGCTTTCAGGACTTCGCATATGTTGGGTATAAAAAGTCGTAATTTCAAACGGCGAATACGTGCATAGAGACAGAATTTGGCTCCAAAATATGGCTCAGGCCTCGAAATTGGGATGTTTGACATATTTTGAAAACTGCTGGGGGGTTTGGGACAAATATGACCAAACGCCGCTTTCAGTACTTTGCATATGTTCCGTTTAAAAAGTTGTAATTTCAAACTGCGAATACGTGCAGAGAGCCAGAATTTGGCTCCAAAAAATGGCTCAGGCCTCGATATTGGGATGTTTGGGATATTTTGAAAACTGCAGGGAGGTTTGGGACAAATGTGACCAAACGCCGCTTTCAGTACTTCGCATATGTTGGGTATTAAAAAGTCGTAATTTCAAACTGCGAATACGTGCAGAGAGCCAGAATTTTACTCCAAAATATGGCTCAGGCCTCGAAATTGGGATGTTTGACATATTTTGAAAACTGCTGGGGGGTTTGGGACAAATATGACCAAATGCCGCTTTCAGTACTTTGCATATGTTACGTATAAAATGTCGTAGTATCAAATTGCGAACAATTACTGAGAGCCAAAATTTGGCTCCAAAATATGGCTCAGGCTTCGAAATTGGGATATTTGGGATATTTCGAAAACTGCAGGGGAGTTTGTGCAAAATGTGACTCTCTGCCGCTTTCAGTACTTGGCATATGTTGGGTATAAAAAGTCTTAATTTCAAAGTGTGAATACGTGCAGAGAGCCTGAATATGGCTCGAAAATATTGCTCAGGTCTCGAAATTGGGATGTTTGGGATATTTTGAAAACTGCGTGGGGGGATTGGGACAAATGTGACCAAACGCCGCTTTCAGTACTTGGCATATGGTTGGTATAAAAAAGTAGCAATTTCAAACTGCGAATACGTGCAGAGAGCCAGAATTTGGCTCTAAAATATGGCTCCGGCCTCGAAATTGGGATATTTTGGATATTTCAAAAGTGCAGGGGAGTTTGTTCAAAGTGTGACTTACTGCCGTTTTCAGGACTTGGCATATGTTGGAAATAATAAGTCGTAATTTCAATCTGCGAATACGTGCATAGAGCCAGAATTTGGCTCCAAATTATGGCTCAGGCCTCCAAATTGGAATGTTTGAGATATTTTGAAAACTGCAGGGAATTTTGGGACAAATGTGACCAAACGCCACTTTCAGTACTTGGCATATGTTGGGTATAAAAAGTCGTAATTTCAAACTGCGAATACATGCAGAGAGCCTGAATTTGGCTCCAAAATATGGCTCAGGCCTCGGAATTGGGATGTGTTATAAAAATAGATGTGGGGGCTATGGGGTACTGGTACTATTAAGGGGTAAGGGTAGTTAGAAGACAAGAGTATCAAATATGGGAGAGCTAAAAGGCCCGGCCCCCAAAATAAACTATCCACAGTAGTAATAACTTGCTACTAGACCATATATGTTAGTCTAAGGGTTGATCAATGCGCTCCCACATAGGAAAAAGGGATACTCTGTAATTCATGTACTTATTTATTAACCCCTTAACAACCCCCCATATACACTCACACCAATAACAATAATAATAATAACTTTACCACACTATCTTACGTTAAAAGCCTTGGTCCACGTAGGCAGGATACAAGGTTTACACTAAACAAGCTAGGGTAAAGTACTACTGGATAAGCACTGAAGCTGGGTGCAGCTTAGGGTAGTGAGACCATGTGGTACCCTAATACAAAACACAACACTTAGGGGTACCCAAAACACTGGCAAATACTAACCCCAGGTCTCACCAATATTTACTACCAGAGTAGGCACACTTAACACCATATTATACTTAACTTAAGGGTACAGGAACTTCAGGTAAGGGAAATAAGTAAGAGGAGAAGGGAGAAGAGTAGGGGTGCAGCCACAGAGTAGGTCTTATCCGCACGAACACCAGCCAGAGAAGAGAGAGCTCCTCGCGACCAGCTGGCCTCCCTCATGTCATGGTGCCGGAAGGAGCCTAATTGATCGTGCAGCTAAGCCCATTAAAGATCTTCCCCTATGCAACGTATTGTTACTCTATGAATGATTAGAAAGTATTAGTAAGCAAAGTTGGTGCCTATGTTATTATTTAATAATCAACCCCCAGCTCAGTCTTTAAATGCTCTTTGAGAAACAATAATAGTCTTACGTCTGGCAGGGAAGATACAAACAATTGCCGTTCAAGATGCACTTAACTGTACTACTAGAAAGTTTAATAGCTCAATTTTGACCTCTGGTTTCTACTGGAGAACCCAGGGTCGTAACAGGATGTTTTGGATATTTTGAAAACTGCAGAGAGTTTGTGTAAAATGTGACTTATTGCCGGTTTCAGAACTTTGCATATGTTGGGTATAAAAAGTCGTAATATCAAACTGCGAATACGTGCAGAGAGCCAGAATTTGGCTCCAAAATATGGCTCAGGCCGTGAAATTGGGATATTTGGGATATTTTTAAAACTGCAGGGAGGTTTGGGACAAATGTGACTAAACGCCGCTTTCAGTACTTGGCATATGTTGGGTATAAAAAGTAGTAATTTCAAACTGCGAATACGTGCAGAGAGCCAGAATTTGGTTCCAAAATATAGCTCAGGCCTCGATATTGGGATGTTTGGGATATTTTGAAAACTGCAAAGGGGATTGGGACAAATGTGACCAAACGCCGCTTTCAGTACTTGGCATATGTTGGGTAAAAAAAGTCACAATTTCAAACTGCGAATACGTGCAGAGAGCCAGAATTTGGCTCCAAAATTTGGTTCAGGCCTCGAAATTGGGATATTTGGAATATTTTGAAAACTGCAGGGGAGTTTGTGCAAAATGTGACTCACTGCCGCTTTCTGTACTTGGCATATGGTGGGTATAAAAAGTCCTAATTTCAAACTGCGAATACGTGCATAGAGCCAGAATTTGGCTCCAAAATATGGCTCAGGGCTCGAAATTGGGATGTTTGGGATATTTTGAAAACTGCAGGGTGGTTTGGGACAAGTGTGACTAAACGCCGCTTTCAGTACTTGGCATATGTTACGTATAAAATGTCGTAGTATCAAATTGCGAACAATTACTGAGAGCCAAAATTTGGCTCCAAAATATGGCTCAGGCTTCGAAATTGGGATATTTGGGATATTTCGAAAACTGCAGGGGAGTTTGTGCAAAATGTGACTCTCTGCCGCTTTCAGTACTTGGCATATGTTGGGTATAAAAAGTCTTAATTTCAAAGTGTGAATACGTGCAGAGAGCCTGAATATGGCTCGAAAATATTGCTCAGGTCTCGAAATTGGGATGTTTGGGATATTTTGAAAACTGCGTGGGGGGATTGGGACAAATGTGACCAAACGCCGCTTTCAGTACTTGGCATATGGTTGGTATAAAAAAGTAGCAATTTCAAACTGCGAATACGTGCAGAGAGCCAGAATTTGGCTCTAAAATATGGCTCCGGCCTCGAAATTGGGATATTTTGGATATTTCAAAAGTGCAGGGGAGTTTGTTCAAAGTGTGACTTACTGCCGTTTTCAGGACTTGGCATATGTTGGAAATAATAAGTCGTAATTTCAATCTGCGAATACGTGCATAGAGCCAGAATTTGGCTCCAAATTATGGCTCAGGCCTCCAAATTGGAATGTTTGAGATATTTTGAAAACTGCAGGGAATTTTGGGACAAATGTGACCAAACGCCACTTTCAGTACTTGGCATATGTTGGGTATAAAAAGTCGTAATTTCAAACTGCGAATACATGCAGAGAGCCTGAATTTGGCTCCAAAATATGGCTCAGGCCTCGGAATTGGGATGTGTTATAAAAATAGATGTGGGGGCTATGGGGTACTGGTACTATTAAGGGGTAAGGGTAGTTAGAAGACAAGAGTATCAAATATGGGAGAGCTAAAAGGCCCGGCCCCCAAAATAAACTATCCACAGTAGTAATAACTTGCTACTAGACCATATATGTTAGTCTAAGGGTTGATCAATGCGCTCCCACATAGGAAAAAGGGATACTCTGTAATTCATGTACTTATTTATTAACCCCTTAACAACCCCCCATATACACTCACACCAATAACAATAATAATAATAACTTTACCACACTATCTTACGTTAAAAGCCTTGGTCCACGTAGGCAGGATACAAGGTTTACACTAAACAAGCTAGGGTAAAGTACTACTGGATAAGCACTGAAGCTGGGTGCAGCTTAGGGTAGTGAGACCATGTGGTACCCTAATACAAAACACAACACTTAGGGGTACCCAAAACACTGGCAAATACTAACCCCAGGTCTCACCAATATTTACTACCAGAGTAGGCACACTTAACACCATATTATACTTAACTTAAGGGTACAGGAACTTCAGGTAAGGGAAATAAGTAAGAGGAGAAGGGAGAAGAGTAGGGGTGCAGCCACAGAGTAGGTCTTATCCGCACGAACACCAGCCAGAGAAGAGAGAGCTCCTCGCGACCAGCTGGCCTCCCTCATGTCATGGTGCCGGAAGGAGCCTAATTGATCGTGCAGCTAAGCCCATTAAAGATCTTCCCCTATGCAACGTATTGTTACTCTATGAATGATTAGAAAGTATTAGTAAGCAAAGTTGGTGCCTATGTTATTATTTAATAATCAACCCCCAGCTCAGTCTTTAAATGCTCTTTGAGAAACAATAATAGTCTTACGTCTGGCAGGGAAGATACAAACAATTGCCGTTCAAGATGCACTTAACTGTACTACTAGAAAGTTTAATAGCTCAATTTTGACCTCTGGTTTCTACTGGAGAACCCAGGGTCGTAACAGGATGTTTTGGATATTTTGAAAACTGCAGAGAGTTTGTGTAAAATGTGACTTATTGCCGGTTTCAGAACTTTGCATATGTTGGGTATAAAAAGTCGTAATATCAAACTGCGAATACGTGCAGAGAGCCAGAATTTGGCTCCAAAATATGGCTCAGGCCGTGAAATTGGGATATTTGGGATATTTTTAAAACTGCAGGGAGGTTTGGGACAAATGTGACCAAACGCCGCTTTCAGTACTTCGCATATGTTGGGTATTAAAAAGTCGTAATTTCAAACTGCGAATACGTGCAGAGAGCCAGAATTTTACTCCAAAATATGGCTCAGGCCTCGAAATTGGGATGTTTGACATATTTTGAAAACTGCTGGGGGGTTTGGGACAAATATGACCAAATGCCGCTTTCAGTACTTTGCATATGTTACGTATAAAATGTCGTAGTATCAAATTGCGAACAATTACTGAGAGCCAAAATTTGGCTCCAAAATATGGCTCAGGCTTCGAAATTGGGATATTTGGGATATTTCGAAAACTGCAGGGGAGTTTGTGCAAAATGTGACTCTCTGCCGCTTTCAGTACTTGGCATATGTTGGGTATAAAAAGTCTTAATTTCAAAGTGTGAATACGTGCAGAGAGCCTGAATATGGCTCGAAAATATTGCTCAGGTCTCGAAATTGGGATGTTTGGGATATTTTGAAAACTGCGTGGGGGGATTGGGACAAATGTGACCAAACGCCGCTTTCAGTACTTGGCATATGGTTGGTATAAAAAAGTAGCAATTTCAAACTGCGAATACGTGCAGAGAGCCAGAATTTGGCTCTAAAATATGGCTCCGGCCTCGAAATTGGGATATTTTGGATATTTCAAAAGTGCAGGGGAGTTTGTTCAAAGTGTGACTTACTGCCGTTTTCAGGACTTGGCATATGTTGGAAATAATAAGTCGTAATTTCAATCTGCGAATACGTGCATAGAGCCAGAATTTGGCTCCAAATTATGGCTCAGGCCTCCAAATTGGAATGTTTGAGATATTTTGAAAACTGCAGGGAATTTTGGGACAAATGTGACCAAACGCCACTTTCAGTACTTGGCATATGTTGGGTATAAAAAGTCGTAATTTCAAACTGCGAATACATGCAGAGAGCCTGAATTTGGCTCCAAAATATGGCTCAGGCCTCGGAATTGGGATGTGTTATAAAAATAGATGTGGGGGCTATGGGGTACTGGTACTATTAAGGGGTAAGGGTAGTTAGAAGACAAGAGTATCAAATATGGGAGAGCTAAAAGGCCCGGCCCCCAAAATAAACTATCCACAGTAGTAATAACTTGCTACTAGACCATATATGTTAGTCTAAGGGTTGATCAATGCGCTCCCACATAGGAAAAAGGGATACTCTGTAATTCATGTACTTATTTATTAACCCCTTAACAACCCCCCATATACACTCACACCAATAACAATAATAATAATAACTTTACCACACTATCTTACGTTAAAAGCCTTGGTCCACGTAGGCAGGATACAAGGTTTACACTAAACAAGCTAGGGTAAAGTACTACTGGATAAGCACTGAAGCTGGGTGCAGCTTAGGGTAGTGAGACCATGTGGTACCCTAATACAAAACACAACACTTAGGGGTACCCAAAACACTGGCAAATACTAACCCCAGGTCTCACCAATATTTACTACCAGAGTAGGCACACTTAACACCATATTATACTTAACTTAAGGGTACAGGAACTTCAGGTAAGGGAAATAAGTAAGAGGAGAAGGGAGAAGAGTAGGGGTGCAGCCACAGAGTAGGTCTTATCCGCACGAACACCAGCCAGAGAAGAGAGAGCTCCTCGCGACCAGCTGGCCTCCCTCATGTCATGGTGCCGGAAGGAGCCTAATTGATCGTGCAGCTAAGCCCATTAAAGATCTTCCCCTATGCAACGTATTGTTACTCTATGAATGATTAGAAAGTATTAGTAAGCAAAGTTGGTGCCTATGTTATTATTTAATAATCAACCCCCAGCTCAGTCTTTAAATGCTCTTTGAGAAACAATAATAGTCTTACGTCTGGCAGGGAAGATACAAACAATTGCCGTTCAAGATGCACTTAACTGTACTACTAGAAAGTTTAATAGCTCAATTTTGACCTCTGGTTTCTACTGGAGAACCCAGGGTCGTAACAGGATGTTTTGGATATTTTGAAAACTGCAGAGAGTTTGTGTAAAATGTGACTTATTGCCGGTTTCAGAACTTTGCATATGTTGGGTATAAAAAGTCGTAATATCAAACTGCGAATACGTGCAGAGAGCCAGAATTTGGCTCCAAAATATGGCTCAGGCCGTGAAATTGGGATATTTGGGATATTTTTAAAACTGCAGGGAGGTTTGGGACAAATGTGACTAAACGCCGCTTTCAGTACTTGGCATATGTTGGGTATAAAAAGTAGTAATTTCAAACTGCGAATACGTGCAGAGAGCCAGAATTTGGTTCCAAAATATAGCTCAGGCCTCGATATTGGGATGTTTGGGATATTTTGAAAACTGCAAAGGGGATTGGGACAAATGTGACCAAACGCCGCTTTCAGTACTTGGCATATGTTGGGTAAAAAAAGTCACAATTTCAAACTGCGAATACGTGCAGAGAGCCAGAATTTGGCTCCAAAATTTGGTTCAGGCCTCGAAATTGGGATATTTGGAATATTTTGAAAACTGCAGGGGAGTTTGTGCAAAATGTGACTCACTGCCGCTTTCTGTACTTGGCATATGGTGGGTATAAAAAGTCCTAATTTCAAACTGCGAATACGTGCATAGAGCCAGAATTTGGCTCCAAAATATGGCTCAGGGCTCGAAATTGGGATGTTTGGGATATTTTGAAAACTGCAGGGTGGTTTGGGACAAGTGTGACTAAACGCCGCTTTCAGTACTTGGCATATGTTGGCTATAAAAAGTAGTAATTTCACACTGCGAATACGTGCAGAGAGCCAGAATTTGGTTCCAAAATATAGCTCAGGCCTCGATATTGGGATGTTTGGGATATTTTGAAAACTGCAAAGGGGATTGGGACAAATGTGACCAAACGCCGCTTTCAGTACTTGGCATATGTTGGTTAAAAAAAGTCACAATTTCAAACTGCGAATACGTGCAGAGAGCCAGAATTTGGCTCCAAAATTTGGTTCAGGCCTCGAAATTGGGATATTTGGAATATTTTGAAAACTGCAGGGGAGTTTGTGCAAAATGTGACTCACTGCCACTCTCTGTACTTGGCATATGTTGGGTATAAAAAGTCGTAATTTCAAACTGCGAATACGTGCAGAGAGCCAGAATTTGGCTCCAAAATATGGCTCAGGCCTCGAAATTAGGATATTTGCGATTTTTGGGATATTTCGAAAACTGAAGGGGAGTTTGTTCAAAATGTGACTCACTGCCGCTTTCAGTACTTGGCATATGTTGGGTATAAAAAGTCGTAATTTCAAAGTGCGAATACGTGCAGAGAGCCTGAATTTGGCTCCAAAATATGGCTCAGGCCTCGAAATTGGGATGTTAGGGATATTTTGAAAACTGCGTGGGGGGATTGGGACAAATATGACCAAACGCCGCTTTCAGTACTTGGCATATGGTGGGTACAAAAAAGTCGCAATTTCAAACTGTGAATAAGTGCAGAGAGCCAGATTTTGGCTCCAAAATATGGCTCATGCCTCAAAATTGGGATGATTTGGATATTTTGAAAACTGCAGGGGAGTTTGTGTAAAATGTGACTTATTGCCGCTTTCAGTGCTTGACATATGTTGGGTATAAAAAGTCGTAATATCAAACTGCGAATACGTGCAGAGAGCCAGAATTTGGCTCCAAAATATGGCTCAGGCCTCGAAATTGGGATATTTGGGATATTTTGTAAACTGCAGGGAGGTTTGGGACAAATGTGACTAAACGCCGCTTTCAGTACTTGGCATATGTTGGGTATAAAAAGTCGAAATTTCAAACTGCGAATACGTGCTGAGAGCCAGAATTTGTATCCAAAATATGGATCTGGCCTCGAAATTGGGATATTTGGGATATTTTGAAAACTGCAGGGGAGTTTGTGCAAAATGTGACTCACGGCCGCTTTCAGTACTTGGCATATGGTGGGTATAAAAATTCCTAATTTCAAACTGCGAATACGTGCATCGAGCCAGAATTTGGCTCCAAAATATGGCTCAGGGCTCGAAATTGGGATGTTTGGGATATTTTGAAAACTGCAGGGAGGTTTGGGACAAATGTGACCAAACGTTGGTTTCAGTACTTGGCTTATGTTGGGTATCAAAAAGTTGCAATTTCAAACTGCGAATACCTGCAGAGAGCCAGAATTTAGCTCCAAAATATGGCTCAGGCCTCGATATTGGGATGTTTTTGATATATTGAAAACTGCAGGGAGGATTGGGACAAATGTAACCTAATGCCGGTTTCCATACTTGGCATATGTTGGGTATAAAAAAGTCGCAATTTCAAACTGCGAATACGTGAAGAGAGATAGAATTTGGCTCCAAAATTTGGTTCAGACCTTGAAATTGGGATATTTGGGATATTTTGAAAACTGCAGGGGAGTTTGTGCAAGATATGACTCACTGCCGCTTTCAGGACTTGGCATATGTTGGGTATAAAAAATCGTAATTTCAAACTGCGAATACGTGCAGAGAGCCAGAATATGGCTCCAAAATATGGCTCAGGCCTCGAAATTAGGATATTTGGGATATTTCGAAAACTGGAGGGGAGTTTGTGAAAAATGTGACTCACTGCCGCTTTCAGTACTTGGCATATGTTGGGTATAAAAAGTCGTAATTTCAAACGGCGAATACGTGCACAGAGCCAGAATTTGGCTCGAAAATATGGCTCAGGCCACGAAATTAGGATGTTTGGGATATTTTGAAAACTGCGGGGGGGTTTGGGACAAATATGACCAAACGCTGCTTTCAGTACTTTGCATATGTTCCGTATAAAAAGTCGTAATTTCAAACTGCGAATACGTGCAGAGACCCAGAATTTGGCTCAAGCCTCGAAATTGGGATGTTTGGGATATTTTGAAAACTGCAGGGGAGTTTGTGCAAAATGTGACTCACTGCCGCTTTCAGTACTTGGCATATGTTGGGTATAAAAAGTCCTAATTTCAAACTGTGAATACGTGCATAGAGCCAGAATTTGGCTCCAAAATATGGCTTTGGGCTCGAAATTGGGATGTTTGGGATATTTTAAAAACTGCAGGGAGGTTTGGGACAAATGTGACCAAACGCCGCTTTCAGTACTTAGCATAAGTTGGGAATAAAAAAGTCGCAATTTCAAACTGCGAATACGTGCAGAGAGCCAGAATTTGGCTCCAAAATTTGGTTCAGACCTCGAAATTGGGATATTTGGGATATTTTGAAAACTGCAGGGGAGTTTGTGCAAAATATGACTCACTGCCTCTTTCAGGACTTGGCATATGTTGGTTATAAAAAGTCGTAATTTCAAACGGCGAATAAGTGCATAAAGCCAGAATTTGGCTCCAAAATATGGCTCAGGCCACGAAATTGGGATGTTTGGGATATTTTGAAAACTGCAGTGGGGTTTGGGACAAAAATGACCAAACGCCGCTTTCAGTACTTTGCATATGTTCCGTATAAAAAGTAGTAATATCAAACTGCGAATACATGCAGAGAGCCAGAATTTGGCTCCAAAATATGGCTCAGGCCTAGATATTGAGATGTTTGGGATATTTTGAAAACTGCAGGGAGGATTGAGACAAATGTGACCAAACGCCGCTTTCAGTACTTGGCATGTGTTGGGTATAAAAAAGTCGCAATTTCAAACTGCGAATACGTGCAGAGAGCCAGAATTTGGCTCCAAAATATGGCTCAGGCCTCGAATTTGGGATGTTTGGGATATTTTGAAAAATGCAGGGGGGATTGGGACAAATGTTACCAAACGCCGCTTTCAGTACTTGGCATATGTTGAGTTTAAAAAATTCGTAATTTCAAACTGCGAATACGTGCAGAGAGCCAGAATTTGGCTCCAAAATATGGCTCAGGCCACGAAATTAGGATATTTGGGATATTTTGAAAACTGCAGGAGAGTTTGTGCAATATGTCACTCACTGCCGCTTTCAGGACTTGGCATATGTTGGGTATAAAAAGTCGTAATTTAAAACTGCGAATACGTGCAGAGAGCCAGAATTTGGCTCCAAAATATGATTCAGGCCTCGAAATTGGGTTGTTTGGGATATTTTGAAACTGCAGGGGACTTTGGGACAAATATGACTAAACGGCGCTTTCAGTACTTGGCATATGTTGGGTATAAAAAGTCGTAATATCAAACTGCGAATACGTGCAGAGAGCCAGAATTTGTCACTAAAATATGGCTCAAGACCTCGAAATTGGGATATTTGGGATATTTTGAAAACTACAGGGGAGTTTGTGCAAAATATGACTCACTGCCGCTTTCAGGACTTGGCATATGTTGGGTGTAAAAATTCTTAATTTCAAACTGCGAATACGTACAGAGAGCCTGAATTTGGCTCCAAAATATGGCTCAGGCCTCGAAATTGGGATGTTTGGGATATTTTGAAAACTGCTGGGGAGTTTGTGCAAAATGTGACTCATTGCCTATTTCAGTACTTGGCATATGTTGGGTATAATAAGTCATAATTTCAAACTGCGAATACGTGCAGAGAGCCAGAATTTGGCTCCAAAATATGACTCAGGCCTCGAAATTGGGAAATTTGGGATATTTTGAAAACTGCAGGGGAGTTTGGGACAAATATGACCAAATGCTGCTTTCAGTACTTGGCATATGTTGGGTATAAAAAAGTCGTAATTTAAAACAGCGAATACGTGCAGAGAGCCAGAATTTGGCTCCAAAATATGGCTCAGGCCTCGAAATTGGGATGTTTGGGATATTTTGAAAATTGCAGGGGGGATTGGGACAAATGTGACCAAACGCCCCTTTTAGTACTTGGCATATGTTGCGTATAAAAAAGTCGTAATTTAAAACAGCGAATACGTGCAGAGAGCCAGAATTTGGCTCCAAAATATGGCTCAGGCCTCGAAATTAGGATGTTTGGGATATTTTGAACACTGCCGGGAGGTTTGCGACAAATGTGACCAAACGCTGCTTTCAGTACTTCGTATATGTTGGGTATAAAAAGTCGTAATTTCAAACTGCGAATACGTGCAGAGAGCCAGAATTTGGCTCCAAAATATGGCTCAGGCGTCGAATTTGGGATGTTTGGGATATTTTGAAAAATGCAGGGGGGATTGGGACAAATGTTACCAAACGCCGCTTTCAGTACTTGGCATATGTTGGGTTTAAAAAATTCGTAATTTCAAACTGCGAATACGTGCAGAGAGCCAGAATTTGGCTCCAAAATATGGCTCAGGCCTCGAAATTAGGATATTTGGAATATTTTGAAAACTGCAGGAGAGTTTGTGCAATATGTCACTCACTGCCGCATTCAGGACTTAGCATATGTTGGGTATAAAAAGTCGTAATTTCAAACTGCGAATACGTGCAGAGAGCCTGAATTTGGCTCCAAAATATGGCTCAGGCCTCGAAATAGGGATATTTAGAATATTTTGAAAATTGCAGGGGAGTTTGGGACAAATATGACCAAATGCCGCTTTCAGTACTTGGCATATGTTGGGTATAAAAAAGTTTAATTTCAAACAGCGAATACGTGCAGAGAGCCAAAATTTGGCTCCAAAATATGGCTCAGGCCTCGAAATTGGGATGTTTTGGATATTTCGAAAACTGCAGGGTAGTTTGGGACAAATATGACCAAACGCCGCTTTCAGTACTTGGCATATGTTGGGTATAAAATGTCGTAATTTCAAACTGTGAATACGTACAGAGAGCCTGAATTTGGCTCCAAAATATATCTCAGGCCTCGAGATTGGGATGTTTAGGATATTTTGAAAACTGCAGGAAGGTTTGGGACAAATATGACCAAACGCCGCTTTCAGTACTTGGCATATGTTGGGTATAAAAAGTCGTAATTTCAAACTGCGAATACGTACAGAGAGCCTGAATTTGGCTCCAAAATATGTCTCAGGCCTCGAAATTGGGATGTTTGGGATATTTAAAAAACTGCAGGGAGGTTTGGGACAAATGTGACCAAACGCCGCTTTCAGTACTTCGCATATGTTGGGTATAAAAAGTCGTAATTTCAAACTGCGAATACGTGCAGAGAACCAGAATTTGGCTCCAAAATATGGCTCAGGCCTGGAAATTGGGATGTTTGGGATATTTTGAAAACTGCAGGAAGGTTTGAGCCAAATGTGACCAAATGCCGCTTTCAGTACTTGGCATATGTTGGGTATAAAAAAGTCGTAATTTCAAACAACGAATACGTGCAGAGAGCCAGGATTTGGCTCGAAAATATTGCTCAGGCCTCGAAATTGGGATGTTTGGAATATTTTGAAAACTGCAAGGGAGTTTGTGCAAAATGTGACTCACTGCCGCTTTCAGGACTTGGCATATGTTGGGTATAAAAATTCGTAATATCAAACTGCGAATACGTGCATAGAGCCAGAATTTGGCTCCAAAATATGGCTCAGGCCTTGAAATTGGGATGTTTGGGATATTTTGAAAACTGCAGGGAGGTTTGGGACAAATGTGACCAAACTCCTCATTCAATACTTGGCATATGTTGGTATAAAAAAGTCGCAATTTCAAACTGCGAATATGTGCATAGAGCCAGAATTTGGCTAGAAAATATGACTCAGGCCTCGAAATTGGGAAATTTGGGATATTTTGAAAACTGCAGGGGACTTTGTGACATATATGACTAAACGCCGCTTTCAGTACTTGGTATATGTTGGGTATAAAAAAGTCGCAATTTCAAACTGCGAATACGTACATAGAACCAGAATTTGTCTCCAAAATATGGATCAGGCCTCGAAATTGAGATATTTGGGATATTTCGCAAGCTGAAGGGGAGTTTGTGCAAAATATCACTCACTGCCGCTTTCAGGACTTGGCATATGTTGAGTATAAAAAGTCGTAATTTCAAACTGCGAAAACTTGCAGAGAGCCAGAATTAGGCTCCAAAATATGGCTCAGGCCTGGAAATTGGGATGTTTTGGATATTTTGAAAATTGCAGGGGGGACTGGGACAAATGTGACCAAACGCCCCTTTTAGTACTTGGCATATGTTGGGTATAAAAAAGTCGTAATTTAAAACAGCGAATGCGTGCAGAGAGCCAGAATTTGGCTCCAAAATATGGCTCAGGCCTCGAAATTAGGATGTTTGGGATATTTTGAAAATTGCAGGGGGGATTGGGACAAATGTGACCAAACGCTGCTTTCAGTACTTCGCATATGTTGGGTATAAAAAGTCGTAATTTCAAACTGCGAATACGTGCAGAGAGCCAGAATTTGGCTCCAAAATATGGCTCAGGCCTCGAATTTGGGATGTTTGGGATATTTTGAAAAATGCAGGGGGGATTGGGACAATTGTGACCAAACGCCGCTTTCAGTACTTGGCATATGTTGGGTATAAAAAATTCGTAATTTCAAACTGCGAATACGTGCAGAGAGCCAGAATTTGGCTCCAAAATATGGCTCAGGCCTCGAAATTAGGATATTTGGGATATTTCGAAAACTGCAGGAGAGTTTGTGCAATATGTCACTCACTGCCGCTTTCAGGACTTGGCATATGTTGGGTATAAAAAGTCGTAATTTCAAACTGCGAATACTTGAATAGAGCCAGAATTTGGCTCCAAAATATGGCTCAGGCCTTGAAATTGGGATGTTTGGGATATTTTGAAAACTGCAGGGGGGTTTGGGACAAATGTGACCAATTTCCGCTTTCAGTTCTTGGCATATGTTGGGTTTGAAAAGTCGTATTTCAAACTGCGAATACGTGCAGAGAGCCTGAATTTGGCTCCAAAATATGGCTCAGGCCTCGAAATTGGGATATTTAGAATATTTTGAAAATTGCAGGGGAGTGTGGGACAAATATGACCAAACGCCGCTTTCAGTACTTGGCATATGTTGGGTATAAAAAAGTCACAATTTCAAACTGCGAATACGTGCAGAGAGCCAGAATTCGGTTCCAAAATATGGCTCAGGCCTCGAAATTGGGATATTTAGAATATTTTGAAAATTGCAGGGGTGATTGGGACAAATGTGACCAAACGCCCCTTTTAGTACTTGGCATATGTTGGGTATAAAAAAGTGTAATTTCAAACAGCGAATACGCGCAGAGAGCCAGAATTTGGCTCCAAAATATGGCTCAGGCATCGAAATTGGGATATTTGGGATATTTCGAAAACTGCAGGGGATTTTGTGCAAAATGTCACTCACTACCGCTTTCAGGACTTGGCATATGTTGGGTATAAAAAGTCGTAATTTCAAACTGCGAATACGTGCATAGAGCAAGAACATGGCTCCAAAATATGGCTCAGGCCTAGATATTGTGATGTTTGGGATATTTTGAAAACTGCAGGGTAGTTTGGGACAAATATGACCAAACGCCGCTTTCAGTACTTGGCATATGTTGGGTATAAAAAGTCGTAATTTCAAACTGCGAATACGTACAGAGAGCCTGAATTTGGCTCCAAAATATATCTCAGGCCTCGAGATTGGGATATTTAGGATATTTTGAAAACTGCAGGAAGCTTTGGGACAAATATGACCAAACGCCGCTATCAGTACTTGGCATATGTTGGGTATAAAAAGTCGTAATTTCAAACTGCGAATACGTACAGAGAGCCTGAATTTGGCTCCAAAATATGTCTCAGGCCTCGAAGTTGGGATGTTTGGGATATTTAAAAAACTGCAGGGAGGTTTGGGATAAATGTGACCAAACGCCGCTTTCAGTACTTCGCATATGTTGGGTATAAAAAGTCGTAATTTCAAACTGCGAATACGTGCAGAGAGCCAGAATTTGGCTCCAAAATATGGCTCAGGCCTCGAAATTGGGATGTTTGGGATATTTTGAAAATTGCAGGGGGGATTGGGACAAATGTGACCAAATGCCACTTTCAGTACTTGGCATATGTTGGGTATAAAAAATTCGTAATTTGAAACTGCGAATACGTGCAGAGAGCCAGAATTTGGCTTCAAAATATGGCTCAGGCCTCGAAATTGGGATATTTGGGATATTTCGAAAACTGCAGGAGAGTTTGTGCAAAATGTCACTCACTGCCACTTTCAGGACTTGGCATATGTTGGGTATAAAAAATTCGTAATTTGAAACTGCGAATACATGCAGAGAGCCAGAATTTGGCTCCAAAATATGGCTCAGGCCTAGATATTGAGATGTTTGGGATATTTTGAAAACTGCAGGGAGGATTGAGACAAATGTGACCAAACGCCGCTTTCAGTACTTGGCATATGTTGGGTATAAAAAAGTCGCAATTTCAAACTGCGAATACGTGCAGAGAGCCAGAATTTGGCTCCAAAATATGGCTCAGGCCTCGAATTTGGGATGTTTGGGATATTTTGAAAAATGCAGGGGGGATTGGGACAAATGTTACCAAACGCCGCTTTCAGTACTTGGCATATGTTGAGTTTAAAAAATTCGTAATTTCAAACTGCGAATACGTGCAGAGAGCCAGAATTTGGCTCCAAAATATGGCTCAGGCAACGAAATTAGGATATTTGGGATATTTTGAAAACTGCAGGAGAGTTTGTGCAATATGTCACTCACTGCCGCTTTCAGGACTTGGCATATGTTGGGTATAAAAAGTCGTAATTTAAAACTGCGAATACGTGCAGAGAGCCAGAATTTGGCTCCAAAATATGATTCAGGCCTCGAAATTGGGTTGTTTGGGATATTTTGAAACTGCAGGGGACTTTGGGACAAATATGACTAAACGCCGCTTTCAGTACTTGGCATATGTTGGGTATAAAAAGTCGTAATATCAAACTGCGAATACGTGCAGAGAGCCAGAATTTGTCACTAAAATATGGCTCAAGGCCTCGAAAGTGGGATATTTGGGATATTTTGAAAACTACAGGGGAGTTTGTGCAAAATGTGACTCACTGCCGCTTTCAGGACTTGGCATATGTTGGGTGTAAAAATTCTTAATTTCAAACTGCGAATACGTACAGAGAGCCTGAATTTGGCTCCAAAATATGGCTCAGGCCTCGAAATTGGGATGTTTGGGATATTTTGAAAACTGCCGGGGAGTTTGTGCAAAATGTGACTCATTGCCTATTTCAGTACTTGGCATATGTTGGGTATAATAAGTCGTAATTTCAAACTGCGAATACTTGAATAGAGCCAGAATTTGGCTCCAAAATATAGCTCAGGCCTTGAAATTGGGATGTTTGGGATATTTTGAAAACTGCAGGGGGGTTTGGGACAAATGTGACCAATTTCCGCTTTCAGTTCTTGGCATATGTTGGGTTTGAAAAGTCGTATTTCAAACTGCGAATACGTGCAGAGAGCCTGAATTTGGCTCCAAAATATGGCTCAGGCCTCGAAATTGGGATATTTAGAATATTTTGAAAATTGCAGGGGAGTGTGGGACAAATATGACCAAACGCCGCTTTCAGTACTTGGCATATGTTGGGTATAAAAAAGTCACAATTTCAAACTGCGAATACGTGCAGAGAGCCAGAATTCGGTTCCAAAATATGGCTCAGGCCTCGAAATTGGGATATTTAGAATATTTTGAAAATTGCAGGGGTGATTGGGACAAATGTGACCAAACGCCCCTTTTAGTACTTGCAATATGTTGGGTATAAAAAAGTGTAATTTCAAACAGCGAATACGCGCAGAGAGCCAGAATTTGGCTCCAAAATATGGCTCAGGCATCGAAATTGGGATATTTGGGATATTTCGAAAACTGCAGGGGATTTTGTGCAAAATGTCACTCACTCCTGCTTTCAGGACTTGGCATATGTTGGGTATAAAAAGTCGTAATTTCAAACTGCGAATACGTGCATAGAGCAAGAACATGGCTCCAAAATATGGCTCAGGCCTAGATATTGTGATGTTTGGGATATTTTGAAAACTGCAGGGTAGTTTGGGACAAATATGACCAAACGCCGCTTTCAGTACTTGGCATATGTTGGGTATAAAAAGTCGTAATTTCAAACTGCGAATACGTACAGAGAGCCTGAATTTGGCTCCAAAATATATCTCAGGCCTCGAGATTGGGATATTTAGAATATTTTGAAAACTGCAGGAAGCTTTGGGACAAATATGACCAAACGCCGCTATCAGTACTTGGCATATGTTGGGTATAAAAAGTCGTAATTTCAAACTGCGAATACGTACAGAGAGCCTGAATTTGGCTCCAAAATATGTCTCAGGCCTCGAAGTTGGGATGTTTGGGATATTTAAAAAACTGCAGGGAGGTTTGGGATAAATGTGACCAAACGCCGCTTTCAGTACTTCGCATATGTTGGGTATAAAAAGTCGTAATTTCAAACTGCGAATACGTGCAGAGAGCCAGAATTTGGCTCCAAAATATGGCTCAGGCCTCGAAATTGGGATGTTTGGGATATTTTGAAAATTGCAGGGGGGATTGGGACAAATGTGACCAAATGCCACTTTCAGTACTTGGCATATGTTGGGTATAAAAAATTCGTAATTTGAAACTGCGAATACGTGCAGAGAGCCAGAATTTGGCTTCAAAATATGGCTCAGGCCTCGAAATTGGGATATTTGGGATATTTCGAAAACTGCAGGAGAGTTTGTGCAAAATGTCACTCACTGCCACTTTCAGGACTTGGCATATGTTGGGTATAAAAAATTCGTAATTTGAAACTGCGAATACATGCAGAGAGCCAGAATTTGGCTCAAAAATATGGCTCAGGCCTAGATATTGAGATGTTTGGGATATTTTGAAAACTGCAGGGAGGATTGAGACAAATGTGACCAAACGCCGCTTTCAGTACTTGGCATATGTTGGGTATAAAAAAGTCGCAATTTCAAACTGCGAATACGTGCAGAGAGCCAGAATTTGGCTCCAAAATATGGCTCAGGCCTCGAATTTGGGATGTTTGGGATATTTTGAAAAATGCAGGGGGGATTGGGACAAATGTTACCAAACGCCGCTTTCAGTACTTGGCATATGTTGAGTTTAAAAAATTCGTAATTTCAAACTGCGAATACGTGCAGAGAGCCAGAATTTGGCTCCAAAATATGGCTCAGGCAACGAAATTAGGATATTTGGGATATTTTGAAAACTGCAGGAGAGTTTGTGCAATATGTCACTCACTGCCGCTTTCAGGACTTGGCATATGTTGGGTATAAAAAGTCGTAATTTAAAACTGCGAATACGTGCAGAGAGCCAGAATTTGGCTCCAAAATATGATTCAGGCCTCGAAATTGGGTTGTTTGGGATATTTTGAAACAGCAGGGGACTTTGGGACAAATATGACTAAACGCCGCTTTCAGTACTTGGCATATGTTGGGTATAAAAAGTCGTAATATCAAACTGCGAATACGTGCAGAGAGCCAGAATTTGTCACTAAAATATGGCTCAAGGCCTCGAAATTGGGATATTTCGGATATTTTGAAAACTACAGGGGAGTTTGTGCAAAATGTGACTCACTGCCGCTTTCAGGACTTGGCATATGTTGGGTGTAAAAATTCTTAATTTCAAACTGCGAATACGTACAGAGAGCCTGAATTTGGCTCCAAAATATGGCTCAGGCCTCGAAATTGGGATGTTTGGGATATTTTGAAAACTGCCGGGGAGTTTGTGCAAAATGTGACTCATTGCCTATTTCAGTACTTGGCATATGTTGGGTATAATAAGTCGTAATTTCAAACTGCGAATACATGCAGAGAGCCAGAATTTGGCTCCAAAATATGACTCAGGCCTCGAAATTGGGAAATTTGGGATATTTTGAAAACTGCAGGGGAGTTTGGGACAAATATGACCAAATGCTGCTTTCAGTACTTGGCATATGTTGGGTATAAAAAAGTCGTAATTTAAAACAGCGAATACGTGCAGAGAGCCAGAATTTGGCTCCAAAATATGGCTCAGGCCTCGAAATTGGGATGTTTGGGATATTTTGAAAATTGCAGGGGGGATTGGGACAAATGTGACCAAACGCCCCTTTTAGTACTTGGCATATGTTGGGTATAAAAAAGTCGTAATTTAAAACAGCGAATACGTGCAGAGAGCCAGAATTTGGCTCCAAAATATGGCTCAGGCCTCGAAATTAGGATGTTTGGGATATTTTGAACACTGCCGGGAGGTTTGGGACAAATGTGACCAAACGCTGCTTTCAGTACTTTGTGTATGTTGGGTATAAAAAGTCGTAATTTCAAACTGCGAATACGTGCAGAGAGCCAGAATTTGGCTCCAAAATATGGCTCAGGCCTCGAATTTGGGATGTTTGGGATATTTTGAAAAATGCAGGGGGGATTGGGACAAATGTTACCAAACGCCGCTTTCAGTACTTGGCATATGTTGGGTTTAAAAAAATCGTAATTTCAAACTGCGAATACGTGCAGAGAGCCAGAATTTGGCTCCAAAATATGGCTCAGGCCTCGAAATTAGGATATTTGGAATATTTTGAAAACTGCAGGAGAGTTTGTGCAATATGTCACTCACTGCCGCATTCAGGACTTGGCATATGCTGGGTATAAAAAGTCGTAATTTCAAACTGCGAATACGTGCAGAGAGCCTGAATTTGGCTCCAAAATATGGCTCAGGCCTCGAAATAGGGATATTTAGAATATTTTGAAAATTGCAGGGGAGTTTGGGACAAATATGACCAAATGCCGCTTTCAGTACTTGGCATATGTTGGGTATAAAAAAGTTTAATTTCAAACAGCGAATACGTGCAGAGAGCCAAAATTTGGCTCCAAAATATGGCTCAGGCCTCGAAATTGGGATGTTTTGGATATTTCGAAAACTGCAGGGTAGTTTGGGACAAATATGACCAAACGCCGCTTTCAGTACTTGGCATATATTGGGTATAAAATGTCGTAATTTCAAACTGTGAATACGTACAGAGAGCCTGAATTTGGCTCCAAAATATATCTCAGGCCTCGAGATTGGGATGTTTAGGATATTTTGAAAACTGCAGGAAGGTTTGGGACAAATATGACCAAACGCCGCTTTCAGTACTTGGCATATGTTGGGTATAAAAAGTCGTAATTTCAAACTGCGAATACGTGCAGAGAGCCAGAATTTGGCTCCAAAATATGGCTCAGGCCTGGAAATTGGGATGTTTGGGATATTTTGAAAACTGCAGGAAGGTTTAAGCCAAATGTGACCAAATGCCGCTTTCAGTACTTGGCATATGTTGGGTATAAAAAAGTCGTAATTTCAAACAACGAATACGTTCAGAGAGCCAGGATTTGGCTCGAAAATATTGCTCAGGCCTCGAAATTGGGATGTTTGGAATATTTTGAAAACTGCAAGGGAGTTTGTGCAAAATGTGACTCACTGCCGCTTTCAGGACTTGGCATATGTTGGGTATAAAAATTCGTAATATCAAACTGCGAATACGTGCATAGAGCCAGAATTTGGCTCCAAAATATGGCTCAGGCCTTGAAATTGGGATGTTTGGGATATTTTGAAAACTGCAGGGAGGTTTGGGACAAATGTGACCAAACTCCTCATTCAATACTTGGCATATGTTGGTATAAAAAAGTCGCAATTTCAAACTGCGAATATGTGCATAGAGCCAGAATTTGGCTCCAAAATATGACTCAGGCCTCGAAATTGGGAAATATGGGATATTTTGAAAACTGCAGGGGACTTTGTGACATATATGACTAAACGCCGCTTTCAGTACTTGGTATATGTTGGGTATAAAAAAGTCGCAATTTCAAACTGCGAATACGTACATAGAACCAGAATTTGTCTCCTAAATATGGATCAGGCCTCGAAATTGAGATATTTGGGATATTTCGCAAGCTGCAGGGGAGTTTGTGCAAAATATCACTCACTGCCGCTTTCAGGACTTGGCATATGTTGAGTATAAAAAGTCGTAATTTCAAACTGCGAAAACTTGCAGAGAGCCAGAATTCGGCTCCAAAATATGGCTTAGGCCTGGAAATTGGGATGTTTTGGATATTTTGAAAATTGCAGGGGGGATTGGGACTAATGTGACCAAACGCCCCTTTTAGTACTTGGCATATGTTGGGTATAAAAAAGTCGTAATTTAAAACAGCGAATGCGTGCAGAGAGCCAGAATTTGGCTCCAAAATATGGCTCAGGCCTCGAAATTAGGATGTTTGGGATATTTTGAAAATTGCAGGGGGGATTGGGACAAATGTGACCAAACGCTGCTTTCAGTACTTCGCATATGTTGGGTATAAAAAGTCATAATTTCAAACTGCGAATACGTGCAGAGAGCCAGAATTTGGCTCCAAAATATGGCTCAGGCCTCGAATTTGGGATGTTTGGGATATTTTGAAAAATGCAGGGGGGATTGGGACAATTGTGACCAAACGCCGCTTTCAGTACTTGGCATATGTTGGGTATAAAAAATTCGTAATTTCAAACTGCGAATACGTGCAGAGAGCCAGAATTTGGCTCCAAAATATGGCTCAGGCCTCGAAATTAGGATATTTGGGATATTTCGAAAACTGCAGGAGAGTTTGTGCAATATGTCACTCACTGCCGCTTTCAGGACTTGGCATATGTTGGGTATAAAAAGTCGTAATTTCAAACTGCGAATACTTGAATAGAGCCAGAATTTGGCTCCAAAATATGGCTCAGGCCTTGAAATTGGGATGTTTGGGATATTTTGAAAACTGCAGGGGGGTTTGGGACAAATGTGACCAATTTCCGCTTTCAGTTCTTGGCATATGTTGGGTTTGAAAAGTCGTATTTCAAACTGCGAATACGTGCAGAGAGCCTGAATTTGGCTCCAAAATATGGCTCAGGCCTCGAAATTGGGATATTTAGAATATTTTGAAAATTGCAGGGGAGTGTGGGACAAATATGACCAAACGCCGCTTTCAGTACTTGGCATATGTTGGGTATAAAAAAGTCACAATTTCAAACTGCGAATACGTGCAGAGAGCCAGAATTCGGTTCCAAAATATGGCTCAGGCCTCGAAATTGGGATATTTAGAATATTTTGAAAATTGCAGGGGTGATTGGGACAAATGTGACCAAACGCCCCTTTTAGTACTTGGCATATGTTGGGTATAAAAAAGTGTAATTTCAAACAGCGAATACGCGCAGAGAGCCAGAATTTGGCTCCAAAATATGGCTCAGGCATCGAAATTGGGATAATTGGGATATTTCGAAAACTGCAGGGGATTTTGTGCAAAATGTCACTCACTACCGCTTTCAGGACTTGGCATATGTTGGGTATAAAAAGTCGTAATTTCAAACTGCGAATACGTGCATAGAGCAAGAACATGGCTCCAAAATATGGCTCAGGCCTAGATATTGTGATGTTTGGGATATTTTGAAAACTGCAGGGTAGTTTGGGACAAATATGACCAAACGCCGCTTTCAGTACTTGGCATATGTTGGGTATAAAAAGTCGTAATTTCAAACTGCGAATACGTACAGAGAGCCTGAATTTGGCTCCAAAATATATCTCAGGCCTCGAGATTGGGATATTTAGGATATTTTGAAAACTGCAGGAAGCTTTGGGACAAATATGACCAAACGCCGCTATCAGTACTTGGCATATGTTGGGTATAAAAAGTCGTAATTTCAAACTGCGAATACGTACAGAGAGCCTGAATTTGGCTCCAAAATATGTCTCAGGCCTCGAAGTTGGGATGTTTGGGATATTTAAAAAACTGCAGGGAGGTTTGGGATAAATGTGACCAAACGCCGCTTTCAATACTTCGCATATGTTGGGTATAAAAAGTCGTAATTTCAAACTGCGAATACGTGCAGAGAGCCAGAATTTGGCTCCAAAATATGGCTCAGGCCTCGAAATTGGGATGTTTGGGATATTTTGAAAATTGCATTGGGGATTGGGACAAATGTGACCAAATGCCACTTTCAGTACTTGGCATATGTTGGGTATAAAAAATTCGTAATTTGAAACTGCGAATACGTGCAGAGAGCCAGAATTTGGCTTCAAAATATGGCTCAGGCCTCGAAATTGGGATATTTGGGATATTTCGAAAACTGCAGGAGAGTTTGTGCAAAATGTCACTCACTGCCACTTTCAAGACTTGGCATATGTTGGGTATAAAAAATTCGTAATTTGAAACTGCGAATACATGCAGAGAGCCAGAATTTTGCTCCAAAATATGGCTCAGGCCTAGATATTGAGATGTTTGGGATATTTTGAAAACTGCAGGGAGGATTGAGACAAATGTGACCAAACGCCGCTTTCAGTACTTGGCATATGTTGGGTATAAAAAAGTCGCAATTTCAAACTGCGAATACGTGCAGAGAGCCAGAATTTGGCTCCAAAATATGGCTCAGGCCTCGAATTTGGGATGTTTGGGATATTTTGAAAAATGCAGGGGGGATTGGGACAAATGTTACCAAACGCCGCTTTCAGTACTTGGCATATGTTGAGTTTAAAAAATTCGTAATTTCAAACTGCGAATACGTGCAGAGAGCCAGAATTTGGCTCCAAAATATGGCTCAGGCCACGAAATTAGGATATTTGGGATATTTTGAAAACTGCAGGAGAGTTTGTGCAATATGTCACTCACTGCCGCTTTCAGGACTTGGCATATGTTGGGTATAAAAAGTCGTAATTTAAAACTGCGAATACGTGCAGAGAGCCAGAATTTGGCTCCAAAATATGATTCAGGCCTCGAAATTAGGTTGTTTGGGATATTTTGAAACTGCAGGGGACTTTGGGACAAATATGACTAAACGCCGCTTTCAGTACTTGGCATATGTTGGGTATAAAAAGTCGTAATATCAAACTGCGAATACGTGCAGAGAGCCAGAATTTGTCACTAAAATATGGCTCAAGGCCTCGAAATTGGGATATTTGGGATATTTTGAAAACTACAGGGGAGTTTGTGCAAAATGTGACTCACTGCCGCTTTCAGGACTTGGCATATGTTGGGTGTAAAAATTCTTAATTTCAAACTGCGAATACGTACAGAGAGCCTGAATTTGGCTCCAAAATATGGCTCAGGCCTCGAAATTGGGATGTTTGGGATATTTTGAAAACTGCCGGGGAGTTTGTGCAAAATGTGACTCATTGCCTATTTCAGTACTTGGCATATGTTGGGTATAATAAGTCGTAATTTCAAACTGCGAATACATGCAGAGAGCCAGAATTTGGCTCCAAAATATGACTCAGGCCTCGAAATTGGGAAATTTGGGATATTTTGAAAACTGCAGGGGAGTTTGGGACAAATATGACCAAATGCTGCTTTTAGTACTTGGCATATGTTGGGTATAAAAAAGTCGTAATTTAAAACAGCGAATACGTGCAGAGAGCCAGAATTTGGCTCCAAAATATGGCTCAGGCCTCGAAATTGGGATGTTTGGGATATTTTGAAAATTGCAGGGGGGATTGGGACAAATGTGACCAAACGCCCCTTTTAGTACTTGGCATATGTTGGGTATAAAAAAGTCGTAATTTAAAACAGCGAATACGTGCAGAGAGCCAGAATTTGGCTCCAAAATATGGCTCAGGCCTCGAAATTAGGATGTTTGGGATATTTTGAACACTGCCGGGAGGTTTGGGACAAATGTGACCAAACGCTGCTTTCAGTACTTTGTATATGTTGGGTATAAAAAGTCGTAATTTCAAACTGCGAATACGTGCAGAGAGCCAGAATTTGGCTCCAAAATATGGCTCAGGCCTCGAATTTGGGATGTTTGGGATATTTTGAAAAATGCAGGGGGGATTGGGACAAATGTTACCAAACGCCGCTTTCAGTACTTGGCATATGTTGGGTTTAAAAAATTCGTAATTTCAAACTGCGAATACGTGCAGAGAGCCAGAATTTGGCTCCAAAATATGGCTCAGGCCTCGAAATTAGGATATTTGGAATATTTTGAAAACTGCAGGAGAGTTTGTGCAATATGTCACTCACTGCCGCATTCAGGACTTGGCATATACTGGGTATAAAAAGTCGTAATTTCAAACTGCGAATACGTGCAGAGAGCCTGAATTTGGCTCCAAAATATGGCTCAGGCCTCGAAATAGGGATATTTAGAATATTTTGAAAATTGCAGGGGAGTTTGGGACAAATATGACCAAATGCCGCTTTCAGTACTTGGCATATGTTGGGTATAAAAAAGTTTAATTTCAAACAGCGAATACGTGCAGAGAGCCAAAATTTGGCTCCAAAATATGGCTCAGGCCTCGAAATTGGGATGTTTTGGATATTTCGAAAACTGCAGGGTAGTTTGGGACAAATATGACCAAACGCCGCTTTCAGTACTTGGCATATGTTGGGTATAAAATGTCGTAATTTCAAACTGTGAATACGTACCGAGAGCCTGAATTTGGCTCCAAAATATATCTCAGGCCTCGAGATTGGGATGTTTAGGATATTTTGAAAACTGCAGGAAGGTTTGGGACAAATATGACCAAACGCCGCTTTCAGTACTTGGCATATGTTGGGTATAAAAAGTCGTAATTTCAAACTGCGAATACGTACAGAGAGCCTGAATTTGGCTCCAAAATATGTCTCAGGCCTCGAAATTGGGATGTTTGGGATATTTAAAAAACTGCAAGGAGGTTTGGGACAAATGTGACCAAACGCCGCTTTCAGTACTTCGCATATGTTGGGTATAAAAAGTCGTAATTTCAAACTGCGAATACGTGCAGAGAGCCAGAATTTGGCTCCAAAATATGGCTCAGGCCTGGAAATTGGGATGTTTGGGATATTTTGAAAACTGCAGGAAGGTTTGAGCCAAATGTGACCAAATGCCGCTTTCAGTGCTTGGCATATGTTGGGTATAAAAAAGTCGTAATTTCAAACAACGAATACGTGCAGAGAGCCAGGATTTGGCTCGAAAATATTGCTCAGGCCTCGAAATTGGGATGTTTGGAATATTTTGAAAACTGCAAGGGAGTTTGTGCAAAATGTGACTCACTGCCGCTTTCAGGACTTGGCATATGTTGGGTATAAAAATTCGTAATATCAAACTGCGAATACGTGCATAGAGCCAGAATTTGGCTCCAAAATATGGCTCAGGCCTTGAAACTGGGATGTTTGGGATATTTTGAAAACTGCAGGGAGGTTTGGGACAAATGTGACCAAACTCCTCATTCAATACTTGGCATATGTTGGTATAAAAAAGTCGCAATTTCAAACTGCGAATATGTGAATAGAGCCAGAATTTGGCTCCAAAATATGACTCAGGCCTCGAAATTGGGAAATTTGGGATATTTTGAAAACTGCAGGGGACTTTGTGACATATATGACTAAACGCCGCTTTCAGTACTTGGTATATATGTTGGGTATAAAAAAGTCGCAATTTCAAACTGCGAATACGTACATAGAACCAGAATTTGTCTCCAAAATATGGATCAGGCCTCGAAATTGAGATATTTGGGATATTTCGCAAGCTGCAGGAGAGTTTGTGCAAAATATCACTCACTGCCGCTTTCAGGACTTAATTGGCATATGTTGAGTATAAAAAGTCGTAATTTCATACTGCGAAAACTTGCAGAGAGCCAGAATTCGGCTCCAAAATATGGCTCAGGCCTGGAAATTGGGATGTTTTGGATATTTTGAAAATTGCAGGGAGGATTGGGACAAATGTGACCAAACGCCCCTTTTAGTACTTGGCATATGTTGGGTATAAAAAAGTCGTAATTTAAAACAGCGAATGCGTGCAGAGAGCCAGAATTTGGCTCCAAAATATGGCTCAGGCCTCGAAATTAGGATGTTTGGGATATTTTGAAAATTGCAGGGGGGATTGGGACAAATGTGACCAAACGCTGCTTTCAGTACGTCGCATATGTTGGGTATAAAAAGTCGTAATTTCAAACTGCGAATACGTGCAGAGAGCCAGAATTTGGCTCCAAAATATGGCTCAGGCCTCGAATTTGGGATGTTTGGGATATTTTGAAAAATGCAGGGGGGATTGGGACAATTGTGACCAAACGCCGCTTTCAGTACTTGGCATATGTTGGGTATAAAAAATTCGTAATTTCAAACTGCGAATACGTGCAGAGAGCCAGAATTTGGCTCCAAAATATGGCTCAGGCCTCGAAATTGGGATATTTGGGATATTTCGAAAACTGCAGGAGAGTTTGTGCAATATGTCACTCACTGCCGCTTTCAGGACTTGGCATATGTTGGGTATAAAAAGTCGTAATTTCAAACTGCGAATACTTGAATAGAGCCAGAATTTGGCTCCAAAATATGGCTCAGGCCTTGAAATTGGGATGTTTGGGATATTTTGAAAACTGCAGGGGGGTTTGGGACAAATGTGACCAATTTCCGCATTCAGTTCTTGGCATATGTTGGGTTTGAAAAGTCGTATTTCAAACTGCGAATACGTGCAGAGAGCCTGAATTTGGCTCCAAAATATGGCTCAGGCCTCGATATTGGGATATTTAGAATATTTTGAAAATTGCAGGGGAGTGTGGGACAAATATGACCAAACGCCGCTTTCAGTACTTGGCATATGTTGGGTATAAAAAAGTCACAATTTCAAACTGCGAATACGTGCAGAGAGCCAGAATTCGGTTCCAAAATATGGCTCAGGCCTCGAAATTGGGATATTTAGAATATTTTGAAAATTGCAGGGGTGATTGGGACAAATGTGACCAAACGCCCCTTTTAGTACTTGGCATATGTTGGGTATAAAAAAGTGTAATTTCAAACAGCGAATACGCGCAGAGAGCCAGAATTTGGCTCCAAAATATGGCTCAGGCATCGAAATTGGGATATTTGGGATATTTCGAAAACTGCAGGGGATTTTGTGCAAAATGTCACTCACTACCGCTTTCAGGACTTGGCATATGTTGGGTATAAAAAGTCGTAATTTCAAACTGCGAATACGTGCATAGAGCAAGAACATGGCTCCAAAATATGGCTCAGGCATAGATATTGTGATGTTTGGGATATTTTGAAAACTGCAGGGTAGTTTGGGTCAAATATGACCAAACGCCGCTTTCAGTACTTGGCATATGTTGGGTATAAAAAGTCGTAATTTCAAACTGCGAATACGTACAGAGAGCCTGAATTTGGCTCCAAAATATATCTCAGGCCTCGAGATTGGGATATTTAGGATATTTTGAAAACTGCAGGAAGCTTTGGGACAAATATGACCAAACGCCGCTATCAGTACTTGGCATATGTTGGGTATAAAAAGTCGTAATTTCAAACTGCGAATACGTACAGAGAGCCTGAATTTGGCTCCAAAATATGTCTCAGGCCTCGAAGTTGGGATGTTTGGGATATTTAAAAAACTGCAGGGAGGTTTGGGATAAATGTGACCAAACGCCGCTTTCAGTACTTCGCATATGTTGGGTATAAAAAGTCGTAATTTCAAACTGCGAATACGTGCAGAGAGCCAGAATTTGGCTCCAAAATATGGCTCAGGCCTCGAAATTGGGATGTTTGGGATATTTTGAAAATTGCATTGGGGATTGGGACAAATGTGACCAAATGCCACTTTCAGTACTTGGCATATGTTGGGTATAAAAAATTCGTAATTTGAAACTGCGAATACGTGCAGAGAGCCAGAATTTGGCTTCAAAATATGGCTCAGGCCTCGAAATTGGGATATTTGGGATATTTCGAAAACTGCAGGAGAGTTTGTGCAAAATGTCATGCACTCACTGCCACTTTCAGGACTTGGCATATGTTGGGTGTAAAAATTCTTAATTTCAAACTGCGAATACGTACAGAGAGCCTGAATTTGGCTCCAAAATATGGCTCAGGCCTCGAAATTGGGATGTTTGGGATATTTTGAAAACTGCCGGGGAGTTTGTGCAAAATGTGACTCATTGCCTATTTCAGTACTTGGCATATGTTGGGTATAATAAGTCGTAATTTCAAACTGCGAATACGTGCAGAGAGCCAGAATTTGGCTCCAAAATATGACTCAGGCCTCGAAATTGGGAAATTTGGGATATTTTGAAAACTGCAGGGGAGTTTGGGACAAATATGACCAAATGCTGCTTTCAGTACTTGGCATATGTTGGGTATAAAAAAGTCGTAATTTAAAACAGCGAATACGTGCAGAGAGCCAGAATTTGGCTCCAAAATATGGCTCAGGCCTCGAAATTGGGATGTTTGGGATATTTTGAAAATTACAGGGGGGATTGGGACAAATGTGACCAAACGCCCCTTTTAGTACTTGGCATATGTTGGGTATAAAAAAGTCGTAATTTAAAACAGCGAATACGTGCAGAGAGCCAGAATTTGGCTCCAAAATATGGCTCAGGCCTCGAAATTAGGATGTTTGGGATATTTTGAACACTGCCGGGAGGTTTGGGACAAATGTGACCAAACGCTGCTTTCAGTACTTTGTATATGTTGGGTATAAAAAGTCGTAATTTCAAACTGCGAATACGTGCAGAGAGCCAGAATTTGGCTCCAAAATATGGCTCAGGCCTCGAATTTGGGATGTTTGGGATATTTTGAAAAATGCAGGGGGGATTGGGACAAATGTTACCAAACGCCGCTTTCAGTACTTGGCATATGTTGGGTTTAAAAAATTCGTAATTTCAAACTGCGAATACGTGCAGAGAGCCAGAATTTGGCTCCAAAATATGGCTCAGGCCTCGAAATTAGGATATTTGGAATATTTTGAAAACTGCAGGAGAGTTTGTGCAATATGTCACTCACTGCCGCATTCAGGACTTGGCATATGTTGGGTATAAAAAGTCGTAATTTCAAACTGCGAATACGTGCAGAGAGCCTGAATTTGGCTCCAAAATATGGCTCAGGCCTCGAAATAGGGATATTTAGAATATTTTGAAAATTGCAGGGGAGTTTGGGACAAATATGACCAAATGCCGCTTTCAGTACTTGGCATATGTTGGGTATAAAAAAGTTTAATTTCAAACAGCGAATACGTGCAGAGAGCCAAAATTTGGCTCCAAAATATGGCTCAGGCCTCGAAATTGGGATGTTTTGGATATTTCGAAAACTGCAGGGTAGTTTGGGACAAATATGACCAAACGCCGCTTTCAGTACTTGGCATATGTTGGGTATAAAATGTCGTAATTTCAAACTGTGAATACGTACAGAGAGCCTGAATTTGGCTCCAAAATATATCTCAGGCCTCGAGATTGGGATGTTTAGGATATTTTGAAAACTGCAGGAAGGTTTGGGACAAATATGACCAAATGCCGCTTTCAGTTCTTGGCATATGTTGGGTATAAAAAGTCGTAATTTCAAACTGCGAATACGTACAGAGAGCCTGAATTTGGCTCCAAAATATGTCTCAGGCCTCGAAATTGGGATGTTTGGGATATTTAAAAAACTGCAGGGAGGTTTGGGACAAATGTGACCAAACGCCGCTTTCAGTACTTTGTATATGTTGGGTATAAAAAGTCGTAATTTCAAACTGCGAATACGTGCAGAGAGCCAGAATTTGGCTCCAAAATATGGCTCAGGCCTCGAATTTGGGATGTTTGGGATATTTTGAAAAATGCAGGGGGGATTGGGACAAATGTTACCAAACGCCGCTTTCAGTACTTGGCATATGTTGGGTTTAAAAAATTCGTAATTTCAAACTGCGAATACGTGCAGAGAGCCAGAATTTGGCTCCAAAATATGGCTCAGGCCTCGAAATTAGGATATTTGGAATATTTTGAAAACTGCAGGAGAGTTTGTGCAATATGTCACTCACTGCCGCATTCAGGACTTGGCATATGTTGGGTATAAAAAGTCGTAATTTCAAACTGCGAATACGTGCAGAGAGCCTGAATTTGGCTCCAAAATATGGCTCAGGCCTCGAAATAGGGATATTTAGAATATTTTGAAAATTGCAGGGGAGTTTGGGACAAATATGACCAAATGCCGCTTTCAGTACTTGGCATATGTTGGGTATAAAAAAGTTTAATTTCAAACAGCGAATACGTGCAGAGAGCCAAAATTTGGCTCCAAAATATGGCTCAGGCCTCGAAATTGGGATGTTTTGGATATTTCGAAAACTGCAGGGTAGTTTGGGACAAATATGACCAAACGCCGCTTTCAGTACTTGGCATATGTTGGGTATAAAATGTCGTAATTTCAAACTGTGAATACGTACAGAGAGCCTGAATTTGGCTCCAAAATATATCTCAGGCCTCGAGATTGGGATGTTTAGGATATTTTGAAAACTGCAGGAAGGCTTGGGACAAATATGACCAAATGCCGTTTTCAGTACTTGGCATATGTTGGGTATAAAAAGTCGTAATTTCAAACTGCGAATACGTACAGAGAGCCTGAATTTGGCTCCAAAATATGTCTCAGGCCTCGAAATTGGGATGTTTGGGATATTTTGAAAACTGCAGGGAAGTTTGTCCAAAATGTGACTTACTGCCGTTTTCAGGACATGGTATAAGTTGGGTATAAAAAGTCGTAATATCAAACTGCGAATACGTGCAGAGAGCCAGAATTTGGCTCCAAAATATGGCTCAGGCCTCGAAATTGGGATATTTGGGATATTTTGAAAACTGCAGGGAGGTTTAGGACAAATGTGACCAAATGCCGCTTTCAGTACTTGGCATATGTTGGGTATAAAAAGTCGTAATTTCAAACTGCGAATACGTGCAGAGAGCGTGAATTTGGCTCCAAAATATGGCTCAGGCCTCGAAATTAGGATGTTTTGGATATTTTGAAAACTGCAGGGGAGGTTGTGCAAAATGTGACGTATTGGCGCTTTCAGTACTTGGCAAATGTTGGGTATAATAAGTCGTAATTTCAAACTGCGAATACGTGCAGAGACCCAGAATTTGGCTGCAAAATATGGCTCAGGCCTCGATATTGAGATGTTTGGGATATTTTGAAAACTGTAAAGGGGATTGGGACAAATGTGACCAAACGCCGCTTTCAGTACTTTGCATATGTTGGGTATAAAAAAGTCACAATTTCAAACTGCGAATACGTGCAGAGAGCCAGAATTTGGCTACAAAATTTGGTTCAGGCCTCGAAATTGGGATATTTGGAATATTTCGAAACTGCAGGGGAGTTTGTGCAAATTGTGACTCACTGCCGCTTTCAGGACTTGGCATATGTTGGGTATAAAAAGTCGTAATATCAAACTGCGAATACGTGCAGAGAGCTAGAATTTGGCTCTAAAATATGGCTCTGGCCTCGAAATTGGGAAGTTTGGGATATTTTGAAAACTACAGGGATGTTTGGGACAAATATTACCTTACGCCGCTTATAGTACTTGGCATATGTTGGGTATAAAAAAGTCGCAATTTCAAACTGCGAATACATGCAGAGAGCCACAATTTGGCCCAGGCCTCGAAATTGGGATGTTTGGGATATTTTAAAAACTGCAGGGAGGTTTGGGACAAATGTGACCAAACGCCGCTTTCAGTACTTTGCATATGTTCCGTATAAAAAGTCGTAATTTCAAACTGCGAATACGTGCAGAGAGCGTGAATTTGGCTCCAAAATATGGCTCAGGCCTCGAAATTAGGATGTTTTGGATATTTTGAAAACTGCAGGGGAGGTTGTGCAAAATGTGACGTATTGGCGCTTTCAGTACTTGGCAAATGTTGGGTATAATAAGTCGTAATTTCAAACTGCGAATACGTGCAGAGACCCAGAATTTGGCTGCAAAATATGGCTCAGGCCTCGATATTGAGATGTTTGGGATATTTTGAAAACTGCAAAGGGGATTGGGACAAATGTGACCAAACGCCGCTTTCAGTACTTTGCATATGTTGGGTATAAAAAAGTCACAATTTCAAACTGCGAATACGTGCAGAGAGCCAGAATTTGGCTCCAAAATTTGGTTCAGGCCTCGAAATTGGGATATTTGGAATATTTCGAAACTGCAGGGGAGTTTGTGCAAATTGTGACTCACTGCCGCTTTCAGGACTTGGCATATGTTGGGTATAAAAAGTCGTAATATCAAACTGCGAATACGTGCAGAGAGCTAGAATTTGGCTCTAAAATATGGCTCTGGCCTCGAAATTGGGAAGTTTGGGATATTTTGAAAACTACAGGGATGTTTGGGACAAATATTACCTTACGCCGCTTATAGTACTTGGCATATGTTGGGTATAAAAAAGTCGCAATTTCAAACTGCGAATACATGCAGAGAGCCACAATTTGGCTCCAAAATATGGCCCAGGCCTCGAAATTGGGATGTTTGGGATATTTTGAAAACTGCAGGGAGGTTTGGGACAAATGTGACCAAACGCCGCTTTCAGTACTTTGCATATGTTCCGTATAAAAAGTCGTAATTTCAAACTGCGAATACGTGCAGAGAGCCAGAATTTTTCTCCAAAATATGGCTCAGGCCTCGAAATTGGGATATTTAGGATATTTTGAAAACTGCAGGGGAGGTTTGGGACAAATGTGACCAAACGCCGCTTTCAGTACTTGGCATAAGTTGGGTATAAAAAGTCGTAATTTCAAACTGCGAATACGTGCAGAGATCCGAAACAAGGCTCAGGCCTCGAAATTGGGATATTTTGGATATTTTGAAAACTGCAGGGGAGTTTGTGCAAAATGTGACTCACTGCCGCTTTCAGGACATGGCATATGTTGGGTATAAAAACTCGTAATTTCAAACTGCGAATACGTGCAGAGAGCCAGAATTTGGCTCCAAAATATGGCTCAGGCCTCGAAATTGGGATATTTGGGATATTTCGAAAACTGCAGGGAAGTTTGTGGAAAATGTGATTTACTGCCGCTTTCAGGACTTGGCATATGTTGGGTATAAAAAGTCGTAATATCAAACTGCGAATACGTGCATAGAGCCAGAATTTGGCTCCAAAATATGGCTCAGGCCTCGAAATTGGGATGTTTGGGATATTTTGAAAACTGGAGGGAGGTTTAGGACAAATGTGACCAAACGCCGCTTTCAGTACTTGGTATATGTTGGGTATAAAAAGTCGTAATTTCAAACTGCGTATACGTGCATAGAGCAAGAATTTGGTTCAGGCCTCGTAATTGGGATGTTTGGGATATTTTGAAAACTGCAGTGGGATTGGGACATATATGACCAAGAGCCGCTTTCAGTACTTGGCATATGTTCCGTATAAAAAGTCGTAATTTCAAACTACGAATACGTGCAGAGAGCCTGAATTTGGCTCCTAAATATGGCTCAGCCCTCGAAATTGGAATGTTTGGGATATTTTGAAAAAAGCAGGGGAGTTTGTTCAAAATTTGACTCATTGCCGCATTCAGTACTTGGCATTTGTTGGGTATAAAAAGTCGTAATTTCAAACTTCGAATAAGTACAGAGAGCCAGAATTTGGATCCAAAATTTGGCTCAGTCATCGAAATTGGGATGTTTGGGATATTTTGAAAACTGCAGGGAGGTTTGGGACAAATGTGACCAAATGCTGCTTTCAGTACTTGGCATATGTTGGGTATAAAAAGTCGTAACTTCAAACTGCGAATACGTGCAAAGAGCCTGAATTTGGCTCTAAAATATGGCTCAGGCCTCAAAATTGGGATGTTTTGGATATTTTGAAAACTGCAGGGGAGGTTGTGTAAAATGTGACTTATTGCCGCTTTCAGTACTTGGCATATGCTGGGTATAATAAGCCGTAATTTCAAAGTGCGAATACGCGCAGAGAGCCTGAATTTGGCTCCAAAATATGGCTCAGGCCTCGAAATTGGGATGTTTTGGATATTTTGTAAACTGCAGGGGAGTTTGTGTAAAATTGTACTTATTGCCGCTTTCAGTACTTGGCATATGTTGGGTATAAAAAGTCGCAATATCAAACTGCGAATACGTGCAGAGAGCCAGAATTTGGCTCCAAAATATGGCTCAGGCCTCGAAATTGGGATATTTGGGATATTTTGAAAACTGCAGGGAGGTTTAGGACAAATGTGACCAAATGCCGCGTTCAGTACTTGGCATATGTTGGGTATAAAAAGTCGTAATTTCAAACTGCGAATACGTGCAGAGAGCGTGAATTTGGCTCCAAAATATGGCTCAGGCCTCGAAATTAGGATGTTTTGGATATTTTGAAAACTGCAGGGGAGGTTGTGCAAAATGTGACGTATTGGCGCTTTCAGTACTTGGCAAATGTTGGGTATAATAAGTCGTAATTTCAAACTGCGAATACGTGCAGAGAGCCAGAATTTGGCTGCAAAATATGGCTCAGGCCTCGATATTGAGATGTTTGGGATATTTTGAAAACTGCAAAGGGGATTGGGACAAATGTGACCAAACGCCGCTTTCAGTACTTTGCATATGTTGGGTATAAAAAAGTCACAATTTCAAACTGCGAATACGTGCAGAGAGCCAGAATTTGGCTCCAAAATTTGGTTCAGGCCTCGAAATTGGGATATTTGGAATATTTCGAAACTGCAGGGGAGTTTGTGCAAATTGTGACTCACTGCCGCTTTCAGGACTTGGCATATGTTGGGTATAAAAAGTCGTAATATCAAACTGCGAATACGTGCAGAGAGCTAGAATTTGGCTCTAAAATATGGCTCTGGCCTCGAAATTGGGAAGTTTGGGATTTTTTGAAAACTGCAGGGAGGTTTGGGACAAATGTGACCAAACGCCGCTTTCAGTACTTGGCATATGTTGGGTATAAAAAAGTCGCAATTTCAAACTGCGAATACATGCAGAGAGCCACAATTTGGCTCCAAAATATGGCCCAGGCCTCGAAATTGGGATGTTTGGGATATTTTGAAAACTGCAGGGAGGTTTGGGACAAATGTGACCAAACGCCGCTTTCAGTACTTTGCATATGTTCCGTATAAAAAGTCGTAATTTCAAACTGCGAATACGTGCAGAGAGCCAGAATTTTTCTCCAAAATATGGCTCAGGCCTCGAAATTGGGATATTTAGGATATTTTGAAAACTGCAGGGGAGGTTTGGGACAAATGTGACCAAACGCCGCTTTCAGTACTTGGCATAAGTTGGGTATAAAATGTCGTAATTTCAAACTGCGAATACGTGCAGAGATCCGAAACAAGGCTCAGGCCTCGAAATTGGGATATTTTGGATATTTTGAAAACTGCAGGGGAGTTTGTGCAAAATGTGACTCACTGCCGCTTTCAGGACATGGCATATGTTGGGTATAAAAAGTCGTAATTTCAAACTGCGAATACGTGCAGAGAGCCAGAATTTGGCTCCAAAATATGGCTCAGGCCTCGAAATTGGGATATTTGGGATATTTCGAAAACTGCAGGGGAGTTTGTGGAAAATGTGATTTACTGCCGCTTTCAGGACTTGGCATATGTTGGGTATAAAAAGTCGTAATATCAAACTGCGAATACGTGCATAGAGCCAGAATTTGGCTCCAAAATATGGCTCAGGCCTCGAAATTGGGATGTTTGGGATATTTTGAAAACTGGAGGGAGGTTTAGGACAAATGTGACCAAACGCCGCTTTCAGTACTTGGTATATGTTGGGTATAAAAAGTCGTAATTTCAAACTGCGTATACGTGCATAGAGCAAGAATTTGGTTCAGGCCTCGTAATTGGGATGTTTGGGATATTTTGAAAACTGCAGTGGGATTGGGACATATATGACCAAGAGCCGCTTTCAGTACTTGGCATATGTTCCGTATAAAAAGTCGTAATTTCAAACTACGAATACGTGCAGAGAGCCTGAATTTGGCTCCTAAATATGGCTCAGGCCTCGAAATTGGGATGTTTTGGTTATTTTGAAAACTGCAGGGGGGATTGGGACAAATGTGTCCAAACGCTGCTTTCACTACTTTACATATGTTGGGTAGAAAAAAGTCGCAATTTCAAACTGCGAATACGTGCAGAGAGCCAGAATTTGGCTCCAAAATATTGCTCACGCCTCGAAATTGGGATATTTGGGATATTTCGAAAACTGCAGGGGAGTTTGTGCAAAATGTGACTCAATGCCGCTTTCAGGACTTCGCATATGTTGGGTATAAAAAGTCGTAATTTCAAACTACGAATACGTGCAGAGAGCCTGAATTTGGCTCCAAAATATGGCTCAGGCCTCGAAATTGGGATATTTGGGATATTTTGAAAACTGCAGGGAGGTTTGGGACAAATGTGACCAAATGCCGCTTTCAGTACTTGGCATATGTTGGGTATAAAAAGACGTAATTTCAAACTGCGAATACGTGCAGAGAATGTGAATTTGGCTCCAAAATATGGCTCAGGCCTCGAAATTAGGATGTTTTGGATATTTTGAAAACTGCAGGGGAGGTTGTGCAAAATGTGACGTATTGGCGCTTTCAGTACTTGGCAAATGTTGGTTATAATAAGTCGTAATTTCAAACTGCGAATACGTGCAGAGAGCCAGAATTTGGCTGCAAAATATGGCTCAGGCCTCGATATTGAGATGTTTGGGATATTTTGAAAACTGCAAAGGGGATTGCGACAAATGTGACCAAACGCCGCTTTCAGTACTTGGCATATGTTGGGTATAAAAAAGTCACAATTTCAAACTGCGAATACGTGCAGAGAGCCAGAATTTGGCTCCAAAATTTGGTTCAGGCCTCGAAATTGGGATATTTGGAATATTTCGAAACTGCAGGGGAGTTTGTGCAAATTGTGACTCACTGCCGCTTTCAGGACTTGGCATATGTTGGGTATAAAAAGTCGTAATATCAAACTGCGAATACGTGCAGAGAGCTAGAATTTGGCTCTAAAATATGGCTCTGGCCTCAAAATTGGGAAGTTTGGGATATTTTGAAAACTACAGGGATGTTTGGGACAAATATTACCTAACGCCGCTTATAGTACTTGGCATATGTTGGGTATAAAAAAGTCGCAATTTCAAACTGCGAATACATGCAGAGAGCCACAATTTGGCTCCAAAATATGGCCCAGGCCTCGAAATTGGGATGTTTGGGATATTTTGAAAACTGCAGGGAGGTTTGGGACAAATGTGACCAAACGCCGCTTTCAGTACTTTGCATATGTTCCGTATAAAAAGTCGTAATTTCAAACTGTGAATACGTGCAGAGAGCCAGAATTTTTCTCCAAAATATGGCTCAGGCCTCGAAATTGGGATATTTAGGATATTTTGAAAACTGCAGGGGAGGTTTGGGACAAATGTGACCAAACGCCGCTTTCAGTACTTGGCATAAGTTGGGTATAAAAAGTCGTAATTTCAATCTGTGAATACGTGCAGAGAGCCAGAATTTGGCTCCAAAACAAGGCTCAGGCCTCGAAATTGGGATATTTTGGATATTTTGAAAACTGCAGGGGAGTTTGTGCAAAATGTGACTCACTGCCGCTTTCAGTACTTGGCATATGTTGGGTACAAAAAGTCGTAATTTCAAACTGCGAATACGTGCAGAGAGCCAGAATTTGGCTCCAAAATATGGCTCAGGCCTCGAAATTGGGATATTTGGGATATTTCGAAAACTGCAGGGGAGTTTGTGGAAAATGTGATTTACTGCCGCTTTCAGGACTTGGCATATGTTGGGTATAAAAAGTCGTAATATCAAACTGCGAATACGTGCATAGAGCCAGAATTTGGCTCCAAAATATGGCTCAGGCCTCGAAATTGGGATGTTTGGGATATTTTGAAAACTGGAGGGAGGTTTAGGACAAATGTGACCAAACGCCGCTTTCAGTACTTGGTATATGTTGGGTATAAAAAGTCGTAATTTCAAACTGCGTATACGTGCATAGAGCAAGAATTTGGTTCAGGCCTCGTAATTGGGATGTTTGGGATATTTTGAAAACTGCAGTGGGATTGGGACATATATGACCAAGAGCCGCTTTCAGTACTTGGCATATGTTCCGTATAAAAAGTCGTAATTTCAAACTACGAATACGTGCAGAGAGCCTGAATTTGGCTCCTAAATATGGCTCAGGCCTCGAAATTGGGATGTTTTGGTTATTTTGAAAACTGCAGGGGGGATTGGGACAAATGTGTCCAAACGCTGCTTTCACTACTTTACATATGTTGGGTAGAAAAAAGTCGCAATTTCAAACTGCGAATACGTGCAGAGAGCCAGAATTTGGCTCCAAAATATTGCTCACGCCTCGAAATTGGGATATTTGGGATATTTCGAAAACTGCAGGGGAGTTTGTGCAAAATGTGACTCAATGCCGCTTTCAGGACTTCGCATATGTTGGGTATAAAAAGTCGTAATTTCAAACTACGAATACGTGCAGAGAGCCTGAATTTGGCTCCAAAATATGGCTCAGGCCTCGAAATTGGGATATTTGGGATATTTTGAAAACTGCAGGGAGGTTTGGGACAAATGTGACCAAATGCCGCTTTCAGTACTTGGCATATGTTGGGTATAAAAAGACGTAATTTCAAACTGCGAATACGTGCAGAGAGCGTGAATTTGGCTCCAAAATATGGCTCAGGCCTCGAAATTAGGATGTTTTGGATATTTTGAAAACTGCAGGGGAGGTTGTGCAAAATGTGACGTATTGGCGCTTTCAGTACTTGGCAAATGTTGGTTATAATAAGTCGTAATTTCAAACTGCGAATACGTGCAGAGAGCCAGAATTTGGCTGCAAAATATGGCTCAGGCCTCGATATTGAGATGTTTGGGATATTTTGAAAACTGCAAAGGGGATTGCGACAAATGTGACCAAACGCCGCTTTCAGTACTTGGCATATGTTGGGTATAAAAAAGTCACAATTTCAAACTGCGAATACGTGCAGAGAGCCAGAATTTGGCTCCAAAATTTGGTTCAGGCCTCGAAATTGGGATATTTGGAATATTTCGAAACTGCAGGGGAGTTTGTGCAAATTGTGACTCACTGCCGCTTTCAGGACTTGGCATAAGTTGGGTATAAAAAGTCGTAATATCAAACTGCGAATACGTGCAGAGAGCTAGAATTTGGCTCTAAAATATGGCTCTGGCCTCAAAATTGGGAAGTTTGGGATATTTTGAAAACTACAGGGATGTTTGGGACAAATATTACCTAACGCCGCTTATAGTACTTGGCATATGTTGGGTATAAAAAAGTCGCAATTTCAAACTGCGAATACATGCAGAGAGCCACAATTTGGCTCCAAAATATGGCCCAGGCCTCGAAATTGGGATGTTTGGGATATTTTGAAAACTGCAGGGAGGTTTGGGACAAATGTGACCAAACGCCGCTTTCAGTACTTTGCATATGTTCCGTATAAAAAGTCGTAATTTCAAACTGTGAATACGTGCAGAGAGCCAGAATTTTTCTCCAAAATATGGCTCAGGCCTCGAAATTGGGATATTTAGGATATTTTGAAAACTGCAGGGGAGGTTTGGGACAAATGTGACCAAACGCCGCTTTCAGTACTTGGCATAAGTTGGGTATAAAAAGTCGTAATTTCAATCTGTGAATACGTGCAGAGAGCCAGAATTTGGCTCCAAAACAAGGCTCAGGCCTCGAAATTGTGATATTTTGGATATTTTGAAAACTGCAGGGGAGTTTGTGCAAAATGTGACTCACTGCCGCTTTCAGTACTTGGCATATGTTGGGTACAAAAAGTCGCAATTTCAAACTGCGAATACGTGCATAGAGTTAGAATTTGCTCCAAAATATGGCTCAGGGCTCGAAATTGGGAAGTTTGGAATATGTTGAAAACTGCAGGGAGGTTTGAGACATATGTGACCAAATGCCGCTTTCAGTACTTGGCATATGTTGGGTATAAAAAGTCGTAATTTCAAACTGCGAATACGTGCAGAGAGCCTGAATTTGGCTCCAAAATATGGCTCAGGCCTCGAAATTGGGATGTTTTTGATATTTTGAAAACTGCAGGGGAGTTTGTGTAAAATGTGACTTATTGCCGCTTTCAGTACTTGGCATATGTTGGGTATAATAAGTCGTAATTTCAAACTGCGAATACGTGCAGAGAGCCTGAATTTGGCTCTAAAATATGGCTCAGGCCTCGAAATTGGGATGTTTGGAATATTTTGAAAACTGCAGGGAAGTTTGTCCAAAATGTGACTTACTGCCGTTTTCAGGACATGGTATAAGTTGGGTATAAAAAGTCGTAATATCAAATTGCGAATACGTGCAGAGAGCCAGAATTTGGCTCCAAAATATGGCTCAGGCTTCGAAATTGGGATATTTAGGATATTTTGAAAATTGCAGGGAGGTTTGGGACAAATTTGACCAAATGCCGTTTTCAGTACTTGGCATATGTTGGGTATAAAAAGTCGTAATTTCAAACTACGAATACGTGCAAAGAGTCAGAATTTGGCTCCAAAATATGGCTCAGGCCTCGAAATTTGGATATTTGGGATATTTCGAAAACTGCAGGGGAGTTTGTGCAAAATGTGACTCACTGCCGCTTTCAGGACTTCGCATATGTTGGGTATAAAAAGTCGTAATTTCAAACGGCGAATACGTGCATAGAGACAGAATTTGGCTCCAAAATATGGCTCAGGCCTCGAAATTGGGATGTTTGACATATTTTGAAAACTGCTGGGGGGTTTGGGACAAATATGACCAAACGCCGCTTTCAGTACTTTGCATATGTTCCGTTTAAAAAGTTGTAATTTCAAACTGCGAATACGTGCAGAGAGCCAGAATTTGGCTCCAAAAAATGGCTCAGGCCTCGATATTGGGATGTTTGGGATATTTTGAAAACTGCAGGGAGGTTTGGGACAAATGTGACCAAACGCCGCTTTCAGTACTTCGCATATGTTGGGTATTAAAAAGTCGTAATTTCAAACTGCGAATACGTGCAGAGAGCCAGAATTTTACTCCAAAATATGGCTCAGGCCTCGAAATTGGGATGTTTGACATATTTTGAAAACTGCTGGGGGGTTTGGGACAAATATGACCAAACGCCGCTTTCAGTACTTTGCATATGTTACGTATAAAATGTCGTAGTATCAAATTGCGAACAATTACTGAGAGCCAAAATTTGGCTCCAAAATATGGCTCAGGCTTCGAAATTGGGATATTTGGGATATTTCGAAAACTGCAGGGGAGTTTGTGCAAAATGTGACTCTCTGCCGCTTTCAGTACTTGGCATATGTTGGGTATAAAAAGTCTTAATTTCAAAGTGTGAATACGTGCAGAGAGCCTGAATATGGCTCGAAAATATTGCTCAGGTCTCGAAATTGGGATGTTTGGGATATTTTGAAAACTGCGTGGGGGGATTGGGACAAATGTGACCAAACGCCGCTTTCAGTACTTGGCATATGGTTGGTATAAAAAAGTAGCAATTTCAAACTGCGAATACGTGCAGAGAGCCAGAATTTGGCTCTAAAATATGGCTCCGGCCTCGAAATTGGGATATTTTGGATATTTCAAAAGTGCAGGGGAGTTTGTTCAAAGTGTGACTTACTGCCGTTTTCAGGACTTGGCATATGTTGGAAATAATAAGTCGTAATTTCAATCTGCGAATACGTGCATAGAGCCAGAATTTGGCTCCAAATTATGGCTCAGGCCTCCAAATTGGAATGTTTGAGATATTTTGAAAACTGCAGGGAATTTTGGGACAAATGTGACCAAACGCCACTTTCAGTACTTGGCATATGTTGGGTATAAAAAGTCGTAATTTCAAACTGCGAATACATGCAGAGAGCCTGAATTTGGCTCCAAAATATGGCTCAGGCCTCGAAATTGGGATGTGTTATAAAAATAGATGTGGGGGCTATGGGGTACTGGTACTATTAAGGGGTAAGGGTAGTTAGAAGACAAGAGTATCAAATATGGGAGAGCTAAAAGGCCCGGCCCCCAAAATAAACTATCCACAGTAGTAATAACTTGCTACTAGACCATATATGTTAGTCTAAGGGTTGATCAATGCGCTCCCACATAGGAAAAAGGGATACTCTGTAATTCATGTACTTATTTATTAACCCCTTAACAACCCCCCATATACACTCACACCAATAACAATAATAATAATAACTTTACCACATTATCTTACGTTAAAAGCCTTGGTCCACGTAGGCAGGATACAAGGTTTACACTAAACAAGCTAGGGTAAAGTACTACTGGATAAGCACTGAAGCTGGGGTGCAGCTTAGGGTAGTGAGACCATGTGGTACCCTAATACAAAACACAACACTTAGGGGTACCCAAAACACTGGCAAATACTAACCCCAGGTCTCACCAATATTTACTACCAGAGTAGGCACACTTAACACCATATTATACTTAACTTAAGGGTACAGGAACTTCAGGTAAGGGAAATAAGTAAGAGGAGAAGGGAGAAGAGTAGGGGTGCAGCCACAGAGTAGGTCTTATCCGCACGAACACCAGCCAGAGAAGAGAGAGCTCCTCGCGACCAGCTGGCCTCCCTCATGTCGTGGTGCCGGAAGGAGCCTAATTGATCGTGCAGCTAAGCCCATTAAAGATCTTCCCCTATGCAACGTATTGTTACTCTATGAATGATTAGAAAGTATTAGTAAGCAAAGTTGGTGCCTATGTTATTATTTAATAATCAACCCCCAGCTCAGTCTTTAAATGCTCTTTGAGAAACAATAATAGTCTTACGTCTGGCAGGGAAGATACAAACAATTGCCGTTCAAGATGCACTTAACTGTACTACTAGAAAGTTTAATAGCTCAATTTTGACCTCTGGTTTCTACTGGAGAACCCAGGGTCGTAACACTCCTCCCCCCTTCGGAGAGAAAAAAAAAAATGTGACTACTAGAATAGTAGTCATATTTTTTTGTAAGAGTATACAGAAAATAAAAAGAAAAAACACATGACAAAAACAAAAAATCAATCAAAAACAATTTCTCTGCAAAAAAAAAAAAAAAAATACAAAGGAGTTCTCTGAAAGAAAAAATAACATACACAAAAAAATAAAAGAACAGGGAAGTAAATAAATTGGACACGGAATATTTAATGTCACAGGAGAACCTAAAAAAAATTAACTAAAGCATGACAGTTGGTAAATGGCTTTCTGTGGCTCAGATGAATGTTATTCAGGCAACCGGGACAGAGCGTCGGCTATCACGTTGAGTCTGCCCGGTAGGTGGGTAATGGAAAGATTGAAGTCCTGTAGGTACAACGCCCACCTGAGGATGCGTTTATTCTTACCCTTCATCTGAGTCAGGAAGACTAGTGGATTATGGTCCGTGTACACTTCCACTATATTACCTGTGAGGTAAACTTCGAACTTTTTACATGTTAACACTAGCGCCAACGCCTCTTTTTCTACCACTGAATAATTGCGTTGCGCCTTGTCGAATTTCACAGAGTAATAATATACTGGGTGTTCCACCTGATCATCCCCAGTTTGCAACAACACTGCACCAGCACCCGAGTCAGACGCGTCAACATGAATTTTAAACGGTCGGTCGAACCTTGGACTAGCAAGCACTGGGGCGGAAGCTAAGATCAATTTCAAATTTTTAAATGCCTCTGCACAGTCTGATGACCACTTAAATTTAACGGCTTTCCGCAACAAGTCTGTGAGAGGAGTGGCAACACTGGAAAAGTTCTGACAAAAACGTCGATAGTACGCACACATACCGATAAATCTTTGAACGTCCTTTTTAGACTTTAGTACTGGATACTCCAGAATGGCATTGATTTTATCTTGCCGATGTAACACTTTTCCTTGGCCCACTTCATAACCGAGGTATGTCACTGTGCCTTGGCCAAAATGACACTTTTTAGCATTTAAGGTAAGATTTGCCCTTTTCAAGATGGCAAACAACTGGCGTAACCTAGCTATGTGGTCAGCCCAATTACTGTCAAACAGCACGATATCATCTAAATACGCCCGACAATTTGGCACCTTAGCGAGTAGAGAGTTCATGAGTCTCTGGAACGTGGCAGGGGCATTACGCAAGCCGAACGGTAACACTTGATACTCAAAAACACCCTCGGGTGTCACAAACGCCGTTAGCTGTTTAGCACGTTCAGTGAGTGGGATTTGATAATACCCCCTCGAGAGGTCGAATTTCGAAACGTACTTGGCATTTCCCAACTCGTCGATGCAGTCCTCGAGGAGGGGCAGCGGATAGGCATCCACAATGGTCACCTTGTTGAGCTGCCGATAGTCGGTGCATAATCGCCAGGAGCCGTCTGGTTTGGGGACCAAAAGGCAGGGCGAGCACCAAGAGCCCTGGCTCGGCCGGATGAGGCCGTGCTGGAGCAAGAAGTCGACCTCCTTCCGTACGATGGCCTTCTTTTCTGGACTCATCCGATAGGGTTGAAGGCGAATGGGAGTGTAGTCCGTCAACTCGACATCATGGCAAATGGCATCAGTCTGGGTCGGGACCTCCCCGAACAGACTGGAGAATTCATCAACCAACGACTGCACCTCTTCACGTTGGGCCATCTGCAAATGGGACAGTTCCTCCACAGCATTCACAGAACTAGAATTATTGAAAATGAGATTAGTTGGGTCCCCAGAACATTCATCCCTTCTCTCACTGGAAATGGAAACATTGGTTAGTGCAATGGGCCTGGGGCCCTGGAACTTCTTCAGTCGATTTACATGTATGAGCATTACCTGGTTACGTTTGTCAGAGTGCCTCACTTTGTACGTGAGGTCCCCAGTCTTTTCTGTCACAATGTAGGGGCCTTCGTACTTGTGGGACATAGTGTTCCCTAGTCGAGGCTTTAATACCAGGACAGGGTCGCCAGGCTGAAATACCCGTAACTTAGATTTAGCATCGTTACGTTCTTTCATCTTTTCTTGGGCCTTGCCAAGATACTTAAATGCAGCCGCCTTGCAGTCCTTGAGTCTCTGGTGGTGTTGCGCAAAGAAAGCCGAACCTTCGGTTAACGTTACGTTCCCTAACAGATTCTCCTGTAACATTTGCAAGGGTCCACGAACTTTATGGCCAAAGACTAACTCAAAAGGAGAACAGCCCAGTGAACTTTGTAATCCCTCTCTAGCCGCAAACAAAACATACGGTAAATTCTCATCCCAGAAGGTGTGGGAACTCTCGCACGATGTCTTCAACATCTGCTTCAGAGTTAGATGGAAACGTTCAATTACCCCCTGACTCTGTGGATGGTATGGGCTGGAAACCTTATGAGTTATTCCATGTTCCTTACAAAATTGCTCGAAAACATCAGATTTAAAATTAGTACCATTGTCAGTTTGCACGACCCGAGGCAGTCCAAAAGTGGAAAAAAATTGCAACATACGAGCAACAACAGTTTTTGCTCGGATGTTCCTTACAGCAAAAGCCTCTGGGTAACGAGTAGTGATACACATCATCGTGATTAGGTAAATATTACCAGACTTAGTTCTAGGTAATGGTCCAACACAGTCCATTACCACATGAGAAAATGGTTCCTCTGGCACGACAATAGGCTTTAGAGGAGCTTTAGGTGGAGTCTGGTTTGGTTTCCCAACCAGTTGACAAACAATACACGCATTACAAAATTTTGCCACATCGCTTTTCAGCTTGGGCCAGAAAAAATACTTTAAAATTTTGTGATACGTAATATTAATACCTTGATGTCCCCCCATAGGATCATCATGAGCAGCTGCCAAAACTCTTTCTCTATAGCAGGTCGGCATCATAACCTGGTGGACTACCTCCCACTCATTTGACAAGGGAGCACTCTGTGGTCTCCATTTTCTCATCAAAATCCGATCATTGTAGTAGTACCCAGTTGCTGCGTCTACAATTTCCTCCATAGAGACGGCTGTTTCATGACAATCTGCAAGAGTGGGGTCAGCTTTCTGTAACTCACTCAAGGAGGCGTCTAGGCCTTGGTCAGATGCCATTGGCCGAGGCTCAACAGTGTTCTCCTCCACCTCCCCACTACTCTCGGTAGCTGGTGGTGGCAGGCTCTCCACAATGTCCTCGGCCACGTCATCGAGTCGGGCCATGAATGTGTCCGCGAGGTCCACTTGGTTTTCACCACTCGGAAAGCTCCTCGTGACCTCGGGATTTACCACCTTGGCAAGCACAGGGCTGCCCTTACATTTAAGTCCCATAGACCTGGTCACCGCGCACGCAGGGTACACAACATTATCCTCTGCGGCGGGCGGATCCAGGCAAACCTTAGGGGTAGGCAACATAATAGGCAGTCTGGAGTCCCCTACCTTATCCCCTGCTAAATCATTACCAACTATTACATCAACATTAGGGAAAGGTAGGTATGAAGTGACTCCGACTGTACAAACACCCTTGTGGAAATCAGATTCCAGGGTAACCTTATGGAGGGGTACTGCTCGAGTATCACTAGTGACACCCTCGACCAGTACCACCTCTCCAGTGTCGAGAGTGTTGGCACCTTGCAACGCACTCTCTAAAATTAAAGTCTGGATATGGCACCGGTGTCTCGGAAGATCACCACGTCCTTCCAGGAAGAACCCTCAGACAAAAGTAGTCTCCCTTTCGATAAGAATGGGGTAAGCAAGTCCAACCACTGTGGGTTGGAGGTCTTACTCCCTAACCCTTCTGAAAGCCTCAAGCCCTGTGTCACAACTAGAGCATTGGGTCTTTTTTCCGGGTACAGTTGCCAACAACGGCTAATATTGTGGTTTGAACGATTACAGTGACCACAAAAACGTCGGGGAGAAGAGACATTACTAACAGAATTACCCTTCGGTTCACCTTTAGGTGCCGTTTGGCTAGACACTTTAACAGGGTTAGTTATGTCTGAAACAGAAGGTGCATTAGGTAAAGGGTTAGAATGAGCTGGTCTGGACTGGCTGTGGGTATAAGTTTTGCTACTCTGTGGGGTATAATTATTTTTATTGGGCCTTTTGCCCGCCAATTGGTAGTTTTCTGCCAACTTGGCCAAATCCCCTATTTTAGAATTTAACTCTATCCTTCCTTTAATGTACTGTGAAACATTCTCTGGCATAATATCTATAAAATGCTCCATTAAAATTAAGTTCCTGAGAGCCTCGTATGTTTCGGCTTTCGCCGAGCGAATCCATCTATCAAACAATCGAATTTGATCATTCACAAATTCAGTGAGCGGTTGGTTGTGAGTAGGCCTAAGGTTACGATAAACTTGGCGGTGAGCTTCAGGAGTAATTTCATATGCCCGCAAAATACATTCCCTGACTTTATCATATTCGAAACACTCGTCGTCAGGCATGTTTATGAAAATATCTTGTGCTTTACCCCTAAGTCTTCCCTGTAGGATTTTCACCCACTCTTCCTTTGGCCAGTTCATGGACATGGCCAATCTCTGAAAATGGTTGAAAAACCTTTCAGGGTCTGACTCGGAAAATTCAGGCAAGTTATGCTTTTTCTCATAATGCCTGGGGTTTGAATCCCCGGCAGGTGGAGGTCCAGTGGCATTCACTCTAATTCTAGCCTCCTCGGTTTTGAGTCTTTGCTCCTCTAATTTTATTTTTGCTAACTCTAAAGCTAATTCTCTCTCCCTATGAGTTGCACTTTCTGCTTGGCTAGGCTGGCATAAAGGTGTATCACTTGCCAATAGTTTTTCATCAATACAATGTTGTAATATTTCATTCACCAAAGTCCACTTTTTATCTGCGACATTTAATTCTAGGCCAAATTCCTGGCCTAACAATACTAAATTAGACTTTTTAAGTTTCTTTATCTCTACCACTGAAGGCTCCCTTGCCAGTTTCTGCATTTCAGAAGACATCACTAATAATTTTAGCTCCCAGCCAAAGAAAAAATTAAAAAATAAAAATTGGAAAAAAAACAAAAATTTGCACGGCCCCTACCACAAGGCCACACTAACCTTAATCGTGAAGGGATCCAGCTGGGTGTCCAGTCAGTGCAAGAATGTCCTTTGCTAGATGAGCTGGACCCTAGGCTAGCACACAACCGTTCTGCGGAAAACAAAAAATTTTAATTTTGGCACTCAAGAATCTAATTTTTTACACTTATAATGTTCCTCCCGGACTGGCCAACCACTTGTTATAAAAATAGATGTGGGGGCTATGGGGTACTGGTACTATTAAGGGGTAAGGGTAGTTAGAAGACAAGAGTATCAAATATGGGAGAGCTAAAAGGCCCGGCCCCCAAAATAAACTATCCACAGTAGTAATAACTTGCTACTAGACCATATATGTTAGTCTAAGGGTTGATCAATGCGCTCCCACATAGGAAAAAGGGATACTCTGTAATTCATGTACTTATTTATTAACCCCTTAACAACCCCCCATATACACTCACACCAATAACAATAATAATAATAACTTTACCACACTATCTTACGTTAAAAGCCTTGGTCCACGTAGGCAGGATACAAGGTTTACACTAAACAAGCTAGGGTAAAGTACTACTGGATAAGCACTGAAGCTGGGTGCAGCTTAGGGTAGTGAGACCATGTGGTACCCTAATACAAAACACAACACTTAGGGGTACCCAAAACACTGGCAAATACTAACCCCAGGTCTCACCAATATTTACTACCAGAGTAGGCACACTTAACACCATATTATACTTAACTTAAGGGTACAGGAACTTCAGGTAAGGGAAATAAGTAAGAGGAGAAGGGAGAAGAGTAGGGGTGCAGCCACAGAGTAGGTCTTATCCGCACGAACACCAGCCAGAGAAGAGAGAGCTCCTCGCGACCAGCTGGCCTCCCTCATGTCATGGTGCCGGAAGGAGCCTAATTGATCGTGCAGCTAAGCCCATTAAAGATCTTCCCCTATGCAACGTATTGTTACTCTATGAATGATTAGAAAGTATTAGTAAGCAAAGTTGGTGCCTATGTTATTATTTAATAATCAACCCCCAGCTCAGTCTTTAAATGCTCTTTGAGAAACAATAATAGTCTTACGTCTGGCAGGGAAGATACAAACAATTGCCGTTCAAGATGCACTTAACTGTACTACTAGAAAGTTTAATAGCTCAATTTTGACCTCTGGTTTCTACTGGAGAACCCAGGGTCGTAACAGGATGTTTTGGATATTTTGAAAACTGCAGAGAGTTTGTGTAAAATGTGACTTAATGCCGGTTTCAGAACTTTGCATATGTTGGGTATAAAAAGTCGTAATATCAAACTGCGAATACGTGCAGAGAGCCAGAATTTGGCTCCAAAATATGGCTCAGGCCGTGAAATTGGGATATTTGGGATATTTTTAAAACTGCAGGGAGGTTTGGGACAAATGTGACTAAACGCCGCTTTCAGTACTTGGCATATGTTGGGTATAAAAAGTAGTAATTTCAAACTGCGAATACGTGCAGAGAGCCAGAATTTGGTTCCAAAATATAGCTCAGGCCTCGATATTGGGATGTTTGGGATATTTTGAAAACTGCAAAGGGGATTGGGACAAATGTGACCAAACGCCGCTTTCAGTACTTGGCATATGTTGGGTAAAAAAAATCACAATTTCAAACTGCGAATACGTGCAGAGAGCCAGAATTTGGCTCCAAAATTTGGTTCAGGCCTCGAAATTGGGATATTTGGAATATTTTGAAAACTGCAGGGGAGTTTGTGCAAAATGTGACTCACTGCCGCTTTCTGTACTTGGCATATGGTGGGTATAAAAAGTCCTAATTTCAAACTGCGAATACGTGCATAGAGCCAGAATTTGGCTCCAAAATATGGCTCAGGGCTCGAAATTGGGATGTTTGGGATATTTTGAAAACTGCAGGGTGGTTTGGGACAAGTGTGACTAAACGCCGCTTTCAGTACTTGGCATATGTTGGCTATAAAAAGTAGTAATTTCTACGTGCAGAGAGCCAGAATTTGGTTCCAAAATATAGCTCAGGCCTCGATATTGGGATGTTTGGGATATTTTGAAAACTGCAAAGGGGATTGGGACAAATGTGACCAAACGCCGCTTTCAGTACTTGGCATATGTTGGGTAAAAAAAAGTCACAATTTCAAACTGCGAATACGTGCAGAGAGCCAGAATTTGGCTCCAAAATTTGGTTCAGGCCTCGAAATTGGGATATTTGGAATATTTTGAAAACTGCAGGGGAGTTTGTGCAAAATGTGACTCACTGCCGCTTTCTGTACTTGGCATATGGTGGGTATAAAAAGTCCTAATTTCAAACTGCGAATACGTGCATAGAGCCAGAATTTGGCTCCAAAATATGGCTCAGGGCTCGAAATTGGGATGTTTGGGATATTTTGAAAACTGCAGGGTGGTTTGGGACAAGTGTGACTAAACGCCGCTTTCAGTACTTGGCATATGTTGGCTATAAAAAGTAGTAATTTCACACTGCGAATACGTGCAGAGAGCCAGAATTTGGTTCCAAAATATAGCTCAGGCCTCGATATTGGGATGTTTGGGATATTTTGAAAACTGCAAAGGGGATTGGGACAAATGTGACCAAACGCCACTTTCAGTACTTGGCATATGTTGGTTAAAAAAAGTCACAATTTCAAACTGCGAATACGTGCAGAGAGCCAGAATTTGGCTCCAAAATTTGGTTCAGGCCTCGAAATTGGGATATTTGGAATATTTTGAAAACTGCAGGGGAGCTTGTGCAAAATGTGACTCACTGCCACTCTCTGTACTTGGCATATGTTGGGTATAAAAAGTCGTAATTTCAAACTGCGAATACGTGCAGAGAGCCAGAATTTGGCTCCAAAATATGGCTCAGGCCTCGAAATTAGGATATTTGCGATTTTTGGGATATTTCGAAAACTGCAGGGGAGTTTGTTCAAAATGTGACTCACTGCCGCTTTCAGTACTTGGCATATGTTGGGTATAAAAAGTCGTAATTTCAAAGTGCGAATACGTGCAGAGAGCCTGAATTTGGCTCCAAAATATGGCTCAGGCCTCGAAATTGGGATGTTAGGGATATTTTGAAAACTGCGTGGGGGGATTGGGACAAATATGACCAAACGCCGCTTTCAGTACTTGGCATATGGTAGGTACAAAAAAGTCGCAATTTCAAACTGTGAATAAGTGCAGAGAGCCAGATTTTGGCTCCAAAATATGGCTCATGCCTCAAAATTGGGATGATTTGGATATTTTGAAAACTGCAGGGGAGTTTGTGTAAAATGTGACTTATTGCCGCTTTCAGTACTTGACATATGTTGGGTATAAAAAGTCGTAATATCAAACTGCGAATACGTGCAGAGAGCCAGAATTTGGCTCCAAAATATGGCTCAGGCCTCGAAATTGGGATATTTGGGATATTTTGTAAACTGCAGGGAGGTTTGGGACAAATGTGACTAAACGCCGCTTTCAGTACTTGGCATATGTTGGGTATAAAAAGTCGAAATTTCAAACTGCGAATACGTGCAGAGAGCCAGAATTTGTATCCAAAATATGGATCTGGCCTCGAAATTGGGATATTTGGGATATTTTGAAAACTGCAGGGGAGTTTGTGCAAAATGTGACTCACGGCCGCTTTCAGTACTTGGCATATGGTGGGTATAAAAATTCCTAATTTCAAACTGCGAATACGTGCATCGAGCCAGAATTTGGCTCCAAAATATGGCTCAGGGCTCGAAATTGGGATGTTTGGGATATTTTGAAAACTGCAGGGAGGTTTGGGACAAATGTGACCAAACGTTGGTTTCAGTACTTGGCTTATGTTGGGTATCAAAAAGTTGCAATTTCAAACTGCGAATACCTGCAGAGAGCCAGAATTTAGCTCCAAAATATGGCTCAGGCCTCGATATTGGGATGTTTTTGATATATTGAAAACTGCAGGGAGGATTGGGACAAATGTAACCTAATGCCGGTTTCCATACTTGGCATATGTTGGGTATAAAAAAGTCGCAATTTCAAACTGCGAATACGTGAAGAGAGATAGAATTTGGCTCCAAAATATGGCTCAAAACCTTGAAATTGGGATATTTGGGATATTTTGAAAACTGCAGGGGAGTTTGTGCAAGATATGACTCACTGCCGCTTTCAGGACTTGGCATATGTTGGGTATAAAAAATCGTAATTTCAAACTGCGAATACGTGCAGAGAGCCAGAATATGGCTCCAAAATATGGCTCAGGCCTCGAAATTAGGATATTTGGGATATTTCGAAAACTGGAGGGGAGTTTGTGAAAAATGTGACTCACTGCCGCTTTCAGTACTTGGCATATGTTGGGTATAAAAAGTCGTAATTTCAAACGGCGAATACGTGCACAGAGCCAGAATTTGGCTCGAAAATATGGCTGAGGCCACGAAATTAGGATGTTTGGGATATTTTGAAAACTGCGGGGGGGTTTGGGACAAATATGACCAAACGCTGCTTTCAGTACTTTGCATATGTTCCGTATAAAAAGTCGTAATTTCAAACTGCGAATACGTGCAGAGACCCAGAATTTGGCTCAAGCCTCGAAATTGGGATGTTTGGGATATTTTGAAAACTGCAGGGGAGTTTGTGCAAAATGTGACTCACTGCCGCTTTCAGTACTTGGCATATGTTGGGTATAAAAAGTCCTAATTTCAAACTGTGAATACGTGCATAAGTAAGTAAGTAAGTAATTATCAAAAGAAGGCACCAAACCAGGAAGGCTATGTAGCACCATCAAATACGCAAAATAATCAGAGGGCGCTAAATATCACCAAGGATGCCAATACGAGAACAAAAACGCATAAGGCGAACGATATCAAAAGTATCCGAATCACCAAGAATTCTATCGAGGGATAGGTGACCGCGAGGGGCGGTCGGAAAGCAAGACACACGCTCGTCCTGGAAGTCAGGACATTCAAGAAGGACATGCACGACCGTAAGAGGGACAATGCAACTAGGACAATAAGGAGCAGGGCGGCGCTCCATCAAGTGACCATGGGTTAAGCGAGTATGGCCAATACGCAACCTCGCCAGAGCTGTTTCCCACCGCCGGTTACGGTGGAAGGAGGACGGCCACGAGGAAACACAACATTTAAGAGTACGTAGCTTGTTACCAGTAACAGACAACCAAGAAGCCTGCCAACGGGTAAGGACTGAGGAATGGATAACCGGGTAAAAGTCGGAATACGGAATGCCTTTACGAGAGATGGGACAAGAGCGGACAGCTTCCTTAGCGGCAGCATCCGCACGCTCATTTAAAGACACGCCAATATGGCTGGGAACCCAACAAAACTCAACCGACTTAAATTTACTGTGAACGAGAAACAGCCAATGCTGGATCTCGACAACTACTGGATGAACTGGATTAAAGCACCCGAGAGCCATGAGGGCACTACGAGAGTCAACAACAACCACAAAGGAAGACTGACAACGAGAAAGCAGGAGACGAAGAGCATAGAGAATAGCATAAAGTTCCGCTGTAAAGATGCTAGTCTCCGGAGGCAAGCGACACATATAAGTGCGATCAGGAAAAACAACAGAGTAGCCAACACCGTCCGCTGACTTAGACCCATCGGTGAAGACAGAAACGGAGCGGGAGTGAGAAGAAAAGTGCTCGAGGAAAAGGCGTTTTAGAACCGTAGGAGGGGTAAAAGCTTTAGTGATACGAGTCAAGGATGTACAAAACCGCGGAAGAGGGACCCTCCACGGGGGCAAAGAAGGAACAACACGAGGAGAAACATCAGAAATACGAACGGAAAGAGAATCCTGTAGGCGAGATAACTGGACAGAAAGAGGGAGGTGGCGAAGAGGAACAGGAACCGCAGGAGGGGTAAAAGTTAAAGCACGACAGAGGCGAGAGGAAGGATGTTGCAAGGACCGCGCAAGATAGCGAAGACAGTAGCGATCACGGCGGTCCTGGAGAGACAGGAAGCCAGTGTCAACATACAAGCTAAGGACGGGAGTCGAACGAAAGGCACCAGAACTGAGGCGCAACCCAGTATGGTGCAAAGCATCAAGACGGCGAAGAGTAGAAGGAGAAGCAGACGAGTAAGCAGGGCAACCATAATCGAGCTTAGACAGGACGAGAGAGGAATGTAAAGCAAGGAGAGTGCGCCTATCTGCCCCCCAAGAAGTATGGGACAAGACCCGAAGGAGGGTAAGGGCCTTAGAGCACTCAACACGGAGGTAAGAGATATGGGGAGACCAAGACAAACGAGTGTCAAGGAATAACCCCAAAAGCTTCGCGGAATCTTTGTATTCAAGGGGATGACCATAAAGTGACAAAGAGGGACGAAGAACAACCCGTTTCCGCGTAAAAGTCATGGCACAAGTCTTAGAAGTAGAGAACTTGAAGCCATGACCTGTGGCCCAAGACGACACGGCATCAATTGCAAGTTGAAGCCGGCGTTGAAGGAGAGGCGAATCATCACCCTGACAACAAAGGGTAAGATCATCGACATAGAGAGCGGAGAAGACACCAGAAGGAAGAGAGGAAAGAGGACCATTGAGGGCAACCAGAAAAAGAGTAGTGCTCAGAACACTACCCTGGGGCACACCTTCGTATTGCTGAAAAGAGGGAGAGAGAGCGGTACCAAGGCGCACCCGAAAGGAACGACGAGAGAGGAAGCTGCGGAGAAAGAGAGGGAGATGACCACGAAGGCCAAAAGAATGAAGTTGAGATAGGATATGATAACGCCAAGTGGTGTCGTAAGCCTTTTCTAGGTCAAAAAGGACGGCAACAACGGAGGTCTTCGCAGCAAAAGCAGTACGTATATAGACCTCCAAGTTCACCAGGACATCTGTCGTGCTGCGGCACTTGCGGAAACCAAATTGAGAAGGGGAGAGGAGGTGATGGTGTTCCAGGAACCACATCAGACGAACGTTAACCATACGTTCAAAGAGTTTGCAGACACAACTTGTGAGAGCAATAGGGCGAAAGTCCTTAGGGGAAGTACCCAGAGACCCCGGTTTGCGAACAGGGAGGACAACGGCATCGAGCCAGTCCGCAGGGACTGACGACGACTCCCAGATCCGATTATACAGACTCAGTAAATACTGAGACGTGCTCGGAGGGAGATGGCGAAGCATCTCATAATGAATACCATCGGAGCCCGCCGCCGTAGAACCGCAGAGGGCCAGGGCAGAACGAAGTTCAGAGAGAGAGAAGGGATCATTATAGGGAAGCTGAAGATGAGTGCAGAAATCTAAAGGACGAGACTCAAGGACAGGTTTACGAAGAAGAAAAGATTGGGGAAGATGAAGACCAGAGCTAACAGAAGAAAAGTGGGAACCCAGTTCGGAAGCGACCTGCAACGGGTCCGCCACAAGAGTATCATGGAGGTGAAGGACCGGTGAAACATCGGGAACGAACTTACCCGCTATCTTGCGGATACGCTTCCAGATCTGGGCCAGAGGGGTTTCGGACGTAATTGTCGAGACATAAGATGCCCAACATTCACGTTTAGCCGTACGGATGGCCCTACGGGCCACCGCACTCGCTTTCCGAAAGAAAAGAAAAGAATCGGTCGTCTGCCTACGGCGGTGCTTCTTCCAGGCTGCACGCTTACAGCGGACAGCCCGAGCACAGTCCGCATTCCACCAGGGAACGCACTTCCGTGGACCCCGAGAGGAAGAGCGAGGAATAGAGCGGAGGGCAGCGTCGAAGACAGTGTCATGAAAAAGGAGGAGAGCGCGAGAGAGGGGCAGAAGGGAGAGGTCAGAGAGAGTAGCACTGAGGGAAAATAGGGTCCAGTCCGCCTTAGCAAACTGCCACCTAGGGAAAGAGAGGGAAAGGCGAAAAGAGAAAAAGGAAACAAGGATGGGGAAATGATCACTACCATGGAGGTCATCAAGAACCTGCCACGTGAAATCTAAGTAAAGAGAAGAAGAGCAGAGAGAAAGATCAAGACAAGAAAGGGTGCGAGTTCGAGAGTCCAAATGAGTGGGCTCACCAGAATTCAGAAGAGACAGGGAAGAAGAGAGGAGAAACGGCTCAAGGAGGCGACCCCGGGTATTCGTCAGAACGTCACCCCAAAGAGAATGACGACAATTGAAGTCACCCAGCAGGAGCACAGGCTCCGGCAAGGAGTCTAGGAGGTGTTTCAAATCAGGAAGAGAGAGCGGGACACTCGGGGGGAGATAAATGGAACAAACTGTGTACCATTTCCCCACAAAGATACGAGCAGCAGAACAATGGAGAGGCGAAGGAAAAAGTAAAGGAACAAAGGGAACATCAGCCCGAATCAAAAGAGCAGAAGAATTAGAAGCCCCAGCAATGGCTGGGGGGGGGGAGAGAAAGGAATAGCCACGAAAACGACCAGGACGAGCACCAAGCATTGGCTCCTGGAGACAGACACAAAGGGGCGAAAACCGCGAAATCAGAAGTTGGAGTTCGAGGAAATTGGCGTAATAACCTCGAACGTTCCATTGAAGAATGGACAACGACGAGAAGAGAAAGGACAAAAACAGAGAACAAGGAAGAAACAAAGGCGAAAGAGCAACAGAGCACGTTAAAGAATATCAGGGTCGGGATCAGGGTCAGCAAAGTCAGGGTTAGGGGGCATGGGTAAACTGAGCAAAGACGGAGGGAAGGAAACGGGAGAACAGAGCAGAGGTGGGCGGGCAGGGTCTAGAGGAGGAGGAGGAAGAGGAGGAGACAACGGAGAGGAGCCGTCAAGGACAGCAGCAGGAGGAGGGGGAGTAGAAAGAGGGGAGCGCACCCCAGCAAGAGCAGCAACCGAAAGGGAAGCAGGGGCCAAAGAAACCTCCATAGCAGGAACAGGGGGCGCAAGCACTGAAACGGGAGGGGAAGGAGCAACAGAGCCAGAAGGAGGAGCTGAGGAAGAAAGCGAAGCCTTCTTACCCGCCGGGGAAGAGGAAGGAGAGGAGCCAGGCTTACGCTTCTGACTTAAAGAGACCGGTGTCCCAGCAACTACGTACCGGGCAACGGATTCCAGTGTCTCAACAGGAGAAGCCGAACGAGAGCACACACGACGACCGTTAGGAGAGCGATGGACATCCGCCCGCACCGACAGGCGGTGGGGAGAGCCAATAGATGGAGGAAGAGGATGGGAAGGAGGATCGGAGGGGGACGAGGAAGAAGACACAGAAGACACGACAGACCGGGTAGAAGGAAGGGGAACCCCAGACAGAGGACCAGGAGGAGGATCCTTCGGGAGAGAACCCAAAGGAACGGAGGAGGGGGCAGTGGGCGCATCAGGGTCCAAGGCCCGGAAACGGTTGTGAGTCTGAGGAAGGCGGGAAGGACGTGGAGAGGAAGAGCGCAACACGCGAGCATAAGAGATATTAGCATAAGGCGGGAGCCGGCGAACCTGGCGCCTCGCCTCAGGAAAAGATAAACGCTCCCGGTGCTTCAGGTTGAGGACGGCTGCCTCAAGCTTGTAATGGACACACGCACGGGAGAAGGTAGGATGGGCCTCACCGCAGTTGAGGCAACGAGCCTGGGGAGAAGTGCACTCCGACTTAGAGTGACCTTCGCCACCACACAAAGGACAGAGAGATACAGTCCCGGAGCAGCGGAGGGCACCATGCCCAAACCTCCAGCACTTGTTGCAGAGCCGAGGAGAAGGAATGTACTCCTGGACAGAGCACCTGGCACCAGCAAGAATGACAGAGGGTGGAAGGGTCCTACCATCAAAGGTAATCTTCACAACCCGGAGGGGTTGACGGCGACTACCACGAGGGGGACGAGTAAACGTGTCCACCTGGAGAATAGAATGGCCCTGGGCAGCGAGGATATGGCGAATATCGTCGTGGCAGTCGCGCAGGTCCCGAACACCGGTTGCAACATGGGGCGGGAGCAAAATAGTGCCAACACTGGCATTCAATTGAGCGTTCTTCGAGACCCGAACGGGGGTCTCGCCAAGGCAGGATAAGGCAGCCAAGCGGGAAGCAGCATCCTGAGAAGGAGCAGCAACGACACGCGTACCGAGACGAGTGGGGTTAAAAGTAATGGAGGCATCCACGGAATCAATGAGATGTCGATGAAGGGAGAAATCGTCAGGAGGCGCAGAATCAAGAGGGAGGAGATCAAAATATTTGGCCCACGAAGCGGGACCAAACAAGGCTTGATAGGTAGCAGAACTGGAAGGAATCGAGCGAGGGCGGCCGTGACGAGAACGGCGGTGAGAACCCCCAGAGAGAGAGGGGTTAAAAGGCGCAGTAGTTACAACTAGAGAAGGAGCCGCGCCAGGGGACGAGGTAGTCACCACTGGGGGCTTGGGGCTCGACCCAACCACAGAGGAGGGAGGGGAGCCAGGGGAAGGAGTCAGAGAGGCCAAAGGAGGAGCAAGGTCGGGGCCCAATGCAGCGGAGGCTACAGAGCCCGGTCTTCCAATACGGACCGACTCGGGGGCTTGGTCGCCCACCCCACGAGCCTGAAAAGGTAAGCCAGAAGCAGCCGAAACAGGGGTTATCATCTTGACGAAATTACGAATTCACTCACGAATGTGCCCCCACACCCACCATGGAGCCACAATTAGAGGCAGGACACCCAACAAGAAGCTATCGCCGATCTTGTCGGGGCCTCCTAGGGGTGCGTCGTGAGTATACGCCCCACAAACGCCACCTTAAGAAACCGACAGTCCGTCGAGATCGGGTTCAGTGATGAAGTTGGGATTGACAATAAAAGGTTCCCCTCGCTCTCGACGTCGGGTACTGCAGTTCTACGGGTGCATGAGTATGCCTCCTCAAGCACCCGGGCGTCAAAATAGAAGAAGTCCATGGAAGAACCAGAACGAGCAAAAGGTCGGCAGGAAACGGCCAGCAGATAGGAGAAGAGGGGGGAGAAAAACGAAACAGAAGGAAAAGGAAAAGGTGCCCAGCAGAATTGGAGAGGACGGCAGCAGGAGCACAAGGCTAGAAAAGGACAGAGGACTGTCCGAAGGAGCATCACACTCCAGCAGCCGCCCACGAAGCCCCCACACGGCGACAACGAGCTGAGCGGGGAGGGGGGAATACGTGCATAGAGCCAGAATTTGGCTCCAAAATATGGCTTTGGGTTCGAAATTGGGATGTTTGGGATATTTTAAAAACTGCAGGGAGGTTTGGGACAAATGTGACCAAACGCCGCTTTCAGTACTTAGCATAAGTTGGGTATAAAAAAGTCGCAATTTCAAACTGCGAATACGTGCAGAGAGCCAGAATTTGGCTCCAAAATTTGGTTCAGACCTCAAAATTGGGATATTTGGGATATTTTGAAAACTGCAGGGGAGTTTGTGCAAAATATGACTCACTGCCTCTTTCAGGACTTGGCATATGTTGGTTATAAAAAGTCGTAATTTCAAACTGCGAATACGTGCAGAGAGCCAGAATTTGGCTCCAAAATATGGCTCAGGCCTCGAAATTAGGATATTTGGGATATTTCGAAAACTGGAGGGGAGTTTGTGCAAAATGTGACTCACTGCCGCTTTCAGTACTTCGCATATGTTGGGTATAAAAAGTCGTAATTTCAAACGGCGAATAAGAGCATAAAGCCAGAATTTGGCTCCAAAATATGGCTCAGGCCACGAAATTGGGATGTTTGGGATATTTTGAAAACTGCAGTGGGGTTTGGGACAAAAATGACCAAACGCCGCTTTCAGTACTTTGCATATGTTCCGTATAAAAAGTAGTAATATCAAACTGCGAATACATGCAGAGAGCCAGAATTTGGCTCCAAAATATGGCTAATGCCTAGATATTGAGATGTTTGGGATATTTTGAAAACTGCAGGGAGGATTGAGACAAATGTGACCAAACGCCGCTTTCAGTACTTGGCATGTGTTGGGTATAAAAAAGTCGCAATTTCAAACTGCGAATACGTGCAGAGAGCCAGAATTTGGCTCCAAAATATGGCTCAGGCCTCGAATTTGGGATGTTTGGGATATTTTGAAAAATGCAGGGGGGATTGGGACAAATGTTACCAAACACCGCTTTCAGTACTTGGCATATGTTGAGTTTAAAAAATTCGTAATTTCAAACTGCGAATACGTGCAGAGAGCCAGAATTTGGCTCCAAAATATGGCTCAGGCCACGAAATTAGGATATTTGGGATATTTTGAAAACTGCAGGAGAGTTTGTGCAATATGTCACTCACTGCCGCTTTCAGGACTTGGCATATGTTGGGTATAAAAAGTCGTAATTTAAAACTGCGAATACGTGCAGAGAGCCAGAATTTGGCTCCAAAATATGATTCAGGCCTCGAAATTGGGTTGTTTGGGATATTTTGAAACTGCAGGGGACTTTGGGACAAATATGACTAAACGGCGCTTTCAGTACTTGGCATATGTTGGGTATAAAAAGTCGTAATATCAAACTGCGAATACGTGCAGAGAGCCAGAATTTGTCACTAAAATATGGCTCAAGGCCTCGAAATTGGGATATTTGGGATATTTTGAAAACTACAGGGGAGTTTGTGCAAAATGTGACTCACTGCCGCTTTCAGGACTTGGCATATGTTGGGTGTAAAAATTCTTAATTTCAAACTGCGAATACGTACAGAGAGCCTGAATTTGGCTCCAAAATATGGCTCAGGCCTCGAAATTGGGATGTTTGGGATATTTTGAAAACTGCCGGGGAGTTTGTGCAAAATGTGACTCATTGCCTATTTCAGTACTTGGCATATGTTGGATATAATAAGTCGTAATTTCAAACTGCGAATACGTGCAGAGAGCCAGAATTTGGCTCCAAAATATGACTCAGGCCTCGAAATTGGGAAATTTGGGATATTTTGAAAAATGCAGGGGAGTTTGGGACAAATATGACCAAATGCTGCTTTCAGTACTTGGCATATGTTGGGTATAAAAAAGTCGTAATTTAAAACAGCGAATACGTGCAGAGAGCCAGAATTTGGCTCCAAAATATGGCTCAGGCCTCGAAATTGGGATGTTTGGGATATTTTGAAAATTGCAGGGGGGATTGGGACAAATGTGACCAAACGCCCCTTTTAGTACTTGGCATATGTTGGGTATAAAAAAGTCGTAATTTAAAACAGCGAATACGTGCAGAGAGCCAGAATTTGGCTCCAAAATATGGCTCAGGCCTCGAAATTAGGATGTTTGGGATATTTTGAACACTGCCGGGAGGTTTGCGACAAATGTGACCAAACGCTGCTTTCAGTACTTCGTATATGTTGGGTATAAAAAGTCGTAATTTCAAACTGCGAATACGTGCAGAGAGCCAGAATTTGGCTCCAAAATATGGCTCAGGCCTCGAATTTGGGATGTTTGGGATATTTTGAAAAATGCAGGGGGGATTGGGACAAATGTTACCAAACGCCGCTTTCAGTACTTGGCATATGTTAGGTTTAAAAAATTCGTAATTTCAAACTGCGAATACGTGCAGAGAGCCAGAATTTGGCTCCAAAATATGGCTCAGGCCTCGAAATTAGGATATTTGGAATATTTTGAAAACTGCAGGAGAGTTTGTGCAATATGTCACTTACTGCCGCATTCAGGACTTGGCATATGTTGGTATAAAAAGTCGTAATTTCAAACTGCGAATACGTGCAGAGAGCCTGAATTTGGCTCCAAAATATGGCTCAGGCCTCGAAATAGGGATATTTAGAATATTTTGAAAATTGCAGGGGAGTTTGGGACAAATATGACCAAATGCCGCTTTCAGTACTTGGCATATGTTGGGTATAAAAAAGTTTAATTTCAAACAGCGAATACGTGCAGAGAGCCAAAATTTGGCTCCAAAATATGGCTCAGGCCTCGAAATTGGGATGTTTTGGATATTTCGAAAACTGCAGGGTAGTTTGGGACAAATATGACCAAACGCCGCTTTCAGTACTTGGCATATGTAGGGTATAAAATGTCGTAATTTCAAACTGTGAATACGTACAGAGAGCCTGAATTTGGCTCCAAAATATATCTCAGGCCTCGAGATTGGGATGTTTAGGATATTTTGAAAACTGCAGGAAGGTTTGGGACAAATATGACCAAACGCCGCTTTCAGTACTTGGCATATGTTGGGTATAAAAAGTCGTAATTTCAAACTGCGAATACGTACAGAGAGCCTGAATTTGGCTCCAAAATATGTCTCAGGCCTCGAAATTGGGATGTTTGGGATATTTAAAAAACTGCAGGGAGGTTTGGGACAAATGTGACCAAACGCCGCTTTCAGTACTTCGCATATGTTGGGTATAAAAAGTCGTGATTTCAAACTGCGAATACGTGCAGAGAGCCAGAATTTGGCTCCAAAATATGGCTCAGGCCTGGAAATTGGGATGTTTGGGATATTTTGAAAACTGCAGGAAGGTTTGAGCCAAATGTGACCAAATGCCGCTTTCAGTACTTGGCATATGTTGGGTATAAAAAAGTCGTAATTTCAAACAACGAATACGTGCAGAGAGCCAGGATTTGGCTCGAAAATATTGCTCAGGCCTCGAAATTGGGATGTTTGGAATATTTTGAAAACTGCAAGGGAGCTTGTGCAAAATGTGACTCACTGCCGCTTTCAGGACTTGGCATATGTTGGGTATAAAAATTCGTAATATCAAACTGCGAATACGTGCATAGAGCCAGAATTTGGCTCCAAAATATGGCTCAGGCCTTGAAATTGGGATGTTTGGGATATTTTGAAAACTGCAGGGAGGTTTGGGACAAATGTGACCAAACTCCTCATTCAATACTTGGCATATGTTGGTATAAAAAAGTCGCAATTTCAAACTGCGAATATGTGCATAGAGCCAGAATTTGGCTCCAAAATATGACTCAGGCCTCGAAATTGGGAAATTTGGGATATTTTGAAAACTGCAGGGGACTTTGTGACATATATGACTAAACGCCGCTTTCAGTACTTGGTATATGTTGGGTATAAAAAAGTCGCAATTTCAAACTGCGAATACGTACATAGAACCAGAATTTGTCTCCAAAATATGGATCAGGCCTCGAAATTGAGATATTTGGGATATTTCGCAAGCTGCAGGGGAGTTTGTGCAAAATATCACTCACTGCCGCTTTCAGGACTTGGCATATGTTGAGTATAAAAAGTCGTAATTTCAAACTGCGAAAACTTGCAGAGAGCCAGAATTCGGCTCCAAAATATGGCTCAGGCCTGGAAATTGGGATGTTTTGGATATTTTGAAAATTGCAGGGGGGATTGGGACAAATGTGACCAAACGCCCCTTTTAGTACTTGGCATATGTTGGGTATAAAAAAGTCGTAATTTAAAACAGCGAATGCGTGCAGAGAGCCAGAATTTGGCTCCAAAATATGGCTCAGGCCTCGAAATTAGGATGTTTGGGATATTTTGAAAATTGCAGGGGGGATTGGGACAAATGTGACCAAACGCTGCTTTCAGTACTTCGCATATGTTGGGTATAAAAAGTCGTAATTTCAAACTGCGAATACGTGCAGAGAGCCAGAATTTGGCTCCAAAATATGGCTCAGGCCTCGAATTTGGGATGTTTGGGATATTTTGAAAAATGCAGGGGGGATTGGGACAATTGTGACCAAACGCCGCTTTCAGTACTTGGCATATGTTGGGTATAAAAAATTCGTAATTTCAAACTGCGAATACGTGCAGAGAGCCAGAATTTGGCTCCAAAATATGGCTCAGGCCTCGAAATTAGGATATTTGGGATATTTCGAAAACTGCAGGAGAGTTTGTGCAATATGTCACTCACTGCCGCTTTCAGGACTTGGCATATGTTGGGTATAAAAAGTCGTAATTTCAAACTGCGAATACTTGAATAGAGCCAGAATTTGGCTCCAAAATATGGCTCAGGCCTTGAAATTGGGATGTTTGGGATATTTTGAAAACTGCAGGGGGGTTTGGGACAAATGTGACCAATTTCCACTTTCAGTTCTTGGCATATGTTGGGTTTGAAAAGTCGTATTTCAAACTGCGAATACGTGCAGAGAGCCTGAATTTGGCTCCAAAATATGGCTCAGGCCTCGAAATTGGGATATTTAGAATATTTTGAAAATTGCAGGGGAGTGTGGGACAAATATGACCAAACGCCGCTTTCAGTACTTGGCATATGTTGGGTATAAAAAAGTCACAATTTCAAACTGCGAATACGTGCAGAGAGCCAGAATTCGGTTCCAAAATATGGCTCAGGCCTCGAAATTGGGATATTTAGAATATTTTGAAAATTGCAGGGGTGATTGGGACAAATGTGACCAAACGCCCCTTTTAGTACTTGGCATATGTTGGGTATAAAAAAGTGTAATTTCAAACAGCGAATACGCGCAGAGAGCCAGAATTTGGCTCCAAAATATGGCTCAGGCATCGAAATTGGGATATTTGGGATATTTCGAAAACTGCAGGGGATTTTGTGCAAAATGTCACTCACTACCGCTTTCAGGACTTGGCCTTCTGCAGTTTAAACTAAAACTAATTCTATTATCATCAAACACATATTTACTTCAAGTTTCAAGCAGAGAATGCATATATAACTAACACGAAGGACTCTTCTTCACTAGATTCACCAGCTATAATATTTTGGTCATGTTCCAATATCATAAATCGATCCCAGTGTTATGTACTAGAGAAAAAATGACTTATATCCAGTTTACGTAAAGCTACGAGTGGTCGAAACCACACTTAAATCCCAGAATGAACTTACGAAGGTTTTTCCACTTAGGGTAGCTAGTTGAATATGGATGTAGCCGCCACGAAGGCGTTAAGAGGGAAAACGTTCTTAGCTAAGAGGAAAAACCTTCGTAAGTACCTTCCTGAATCCGGCCCCAGACTCTTAGAGATATACTGTTCGTCTCTTGGTACACATTTGAGTATAAGGAATGACCACAGAAGCCCAAAAACTTAGTATTTATCATATGTAAATAGTCTGTGAACAATTACATAAAGAATTTATTTCCCATTTCAGTCAATTACTGGTAATGAGTTTATTTTTACCGTGATTACAAAGCCAGGTTACTGATAAACATCACAGTCCACTATGTACATAGAGGTTTACATCCTTCACCCTAATATGTCCATACCGTAGACCAATACCCGTTCACACGTTGGACCCCCCTAACTGGTCCACATAAGAAACCTTAACAGATATAACATGTTTGTATCTGTTTATATCTGTCAATCAGTATCAGTATTGTCATTCAGTATCTGTCAATACTTCCTCTATAATACACACCTATGAGTTTGACTACTGCAACGCATCCTCCGAATTGACAGTACCGTTTATAATATTAAGTGTAATAAGTACATTTTCAGACTACTAAGAATAGTACAAAATTACACTTAATTGTGCCTATACATCTACCTCACCATATTTTCTCCTTAAGACACTCAGAATTTAAAAATGAAGTTTTCATGTTTAATTCTATAAACACAAGTTTTAAATAGAAAGAATTTATTTTTCACTTTTATTAAACAATAGATATTATGCAAAATTCGAAAATATCCGGAGTTACTTTACAATTTATTGAAAGATTTTAGTTTTGCTTTATTAGTTTTCTAAAACTGTAATATCATAATAGCTATAGGTTAAGTACTAATTGTATTTAAGAAGCAATAAATTGTTTGTACTCGTACACTAAGAAGGTTAGGTTAGGTCGTAGTTTTCTATTCAGCTTTTTGGGTAAACCCTAATATTCACAATATTTTGGTGCGATTCTGGCGATTAAATGTATTTATGTACTAAACATCTGAGAGATACTCAAATGGGGTAACTCGGATCATATATGTCGATGATATTTGGTTTCAGGGCAAAGATATATGAAAGGTTCAATTTCATATATATGTTGGACAATTTCGGAAACCTGTGTCACCATATGGGACTGGTGGTTAATGAAGACAAAACTAAGTTTGAATGTAGAAGTCGGAGGCCCACTATACTGAAAATAAATGGTAAAAATATATAGAGTTAATATATATAAATATTTAGACATATGTTGGATATACCCTTGAAGCTGAGATGAACAGACTGTTGAGTCAATGTCGGAAGAGATTACAACCTCTGAAGGCCTTGGCATGCTGTGGAAAGGGAGTGGGAGTCCCTGTGCTACCAATGATATACTTGAGTACTGTAAGATCTCTTATTGATTATGCTGCACCTGTCATTTCTTGTTTTGGTAAAGGCAGGATGATCAAGTTGGAGAAGGTACAAAATGAAGCCATGAGAATTTTCTTAAGATGCCCAAGAAATGCTATGATTCAGATAATGAGGATGGAGTTGAATCTGTAGAGTATTGGGGATAGAATTGTAGAGATAAATGTAACCTCTGCCATTAGATTAATGAGAGGTGAGGGAGCTAATGAATTAATCCTCTCGGTTCAAAAGGTGAGAAGTAGTGAACAGTGTATGATGAAGAAGAGAGTATATATGAATACCTTATGTTCTAATGTTATAAAGTATGATGTTATTACAGAGTGTATTGCTGTGCCCAAGAGACAATTCACACCACCATGGGAGGATTGTAATGTAGATGTAGTAATTACTCCCTTGCAAAAGAAAAAATGTATGAAATAGGAGAGCTGAGGGCACCATATGATTGTATAATTAGAAAATTACCTACAGAAAACACTCTACATGTATATTGTGATGGGTCAGTAGCTAGGGATGGGAAGGCAGGATGTGGAGTCTTGATCAGGGAGTACACTGACATCGGCACTGTAGATACTGTTATTGGACGCCGCTTAACTGACAGTCTCCTCAACGCAGGCTGAACTCCAAGGTGTATTAGCAGGAAGTAGGCTACAGGAAGTAGTCAAATGCGGTAAAAATGCTTGCTTCTTATTGACAGCAGAGGAGCATTAGAGTCTTTAAATAGCAGGCATCCAGTATACCAGAATATTGTGATGATAGAGTGTAGAGAGAATGTTAATAAATTAGAAAAAAACTGGGTATAAAGTAAGATTCATGTATATCATGTATATTCATGTATTCCCTTCACTTGTGGGAATACTGTTGAATGAGGTAGTTGATGAGATAGCAAAGAGAGCCACAGAAAAGTGGGTGCTTGTTTAGACCAGTGGGTGCTTGTTCAGACCTGTGGGTGCTTGTTCAGACCAGTGGGTGCTTGTTCAGACCAGTGGGTGCTTGTTCAGACCAGTGGGTGCTTGTTCAGACCAGTGGGTGCTTGTTCAGACCAGTGGGTGCTTGTTCAGACCAGTGGGTGCTTGTTCAGACCAGTGGGTGCTTGTTCAGACCAGTGGGTGCTTGTTCAGACCAGTGGGTGCTTGTTCAGACCAGTGGGTGCTTGTTCAGACCAGTGGGTGCTTGTTCAGACCAGTGGGTGCTTGTTCAGACCAGTGGGTGCTTGTTCAGACCAGTGGGTGCTTGTTCAGACCAGTGGGTGCTTGTTCAGACCAGTGGGTGCTTGTTCAGACCAGTGGGTGCTTGTTCAGACTCTCGGGACGCAACGGGGTCCTTACTCTGATGTTGTTAGAGGAAGATATATGTATCCGTTCCCAAGCCAGTATTGGCTATCAAGGGATGAGATCCGTGACGCAAGTAACTTAAAAGGGAGTAGGGAAAGAAAGCTAAGAACTTAAGATTATACTTGTCACCATCACCAATTAAATATATAAAATCAAAAAGTGCACAGGGGGGAGGGGTATTAACACTATACAAGGGGATTATACACAATCGTGGTCTTCTGCTGAAGACGCTGGTGCCACACCACTTGGTGCTGAGTCCTTGGTGCTTTCTTCGTGGCCTCACGACGTGTCCTCTGAGAATGCCGAGCCTACCCGGGCCACAGGTCAGCCAAAACGCAGGTCCACTGGGGGCACCGTCGTGGAGGCCGTCAACCACACGTCCAGCTGGTCTGCTGGCAGGTACTGAGCCACCAAGGCTGGTACGGCCACTCCACGAACGATATAAGGGGTACGCCCTAGACAGGAGTCTCGTGTGATATCACAAATCACCCTCCTGTCCTCAATACCCCAGTGGATGATCGTCTCCAACAGTCGGTCCCGGGTAAATCCTTTTACTGCCACTCCACTGGCAGGCTAACACACCACAGTGTTCTTCCGGGGGGACGACGTCACAACAGCTGCAGCAAACTTCAAGGTATGGAGACTGGCTGCCTCGGGTAGACTGACTTCACTTCCATCACAGTGGTCCCAGGTCGGCTCTGTAAGCAGACACGTCATCAATAACCGGGACACTAATACACCTCACTTACGGGCTCGGGCACAAACACCTGACGTATCCAGCCCATAGATGGCGCTGTCGTCGGAGCACCACCTCACCAGAGGTCAGGAGCGGCGGTGTTGAGCGCGGAACCAGACTGGAAACTATGGTCCTCGAGGCCAGTACACGCTGTCCTCACCAGGTGTCGTCGTCCGTTTGGCGGGGGTTTCGGGAGCTGACCCACAGATGGCGTGGTTGTCACTGCTCCAGACTCGGACGCTGGATCCGGGTTCGTAACAGTTCAGACCAGTGGGTGTTTGTTCAGACCAGTGGGTGTTTGTTCAGACCAGTGGGTGCTTGTGAATTTCCTCCCTACTCTCGTCTTGTCAACTCAATGAAAGTCTTCCCTTACCTAAAATAACGTCATATAATGTTAGTCTCTTCCAAATGACTGACGAAAGTTCATTCATCAAGAAGAGTTAAACTTGTTGTTGAAGATTCGCTACTTGGAACAAAAAGTTCCAAGTAGCACGGGCTATGGTGAGCCCGTAGTGGACTTACCTGGCACAGGAGCGGGGATGTTAAACTGCACAAAATCACAATTATTCAAAATGACTGAGTACATGCAGTTAATCTATTTAACATTATACCATTGTATGTGAAGTTTTCACGTTAATATTCGTTGCAGTGTGTGGCTACTGCGTGAATAATATACGTAATTATATGTTCGAGGTGTTTTAAGAGCTAAATGAACTGCTGGAAGGCTTGGTCTCGAGTCGTTAGTTGCCATCTACCACTTTGCAAGAAAGTCCTAAAAGAATTTTGGGCGTTTTCACGCTTAAAGTATATCGAAACGAGTGGTAAATATTTAGATAAACCCTCAAATGATCATGAAATGACTACATTAGTAACGATTTTGATGGTAAATTGTAACGGCGACCAGACGTATCTGGTAACCCCTCCTTCACTCTGCCCTCCGCCCTCAGACAACTATCACCACACTCAATGCTCCTCCTTCCTCATCTAACGTCAAATTGGCGTCAGATTACCAAAAGGAATATGCTACCAAACCTCAATCAACTATATAATTAACCTCATTAAACATTAAACTTCGGTATAAAAAGTCGTAGTTTCAAACTGCGAGTACGTGCAGAGAGCCAGAATTTGGCTCCAAAATGTGGCTCAGGCGTCGAATTTGGAATGCTTGGGTTATTTTGAAAACTGGAGGGGGGGGGGGGGTAAAATGTGACCCATCGCCGCTTTCAGTAATTGGCATATTTTCGGGTTTTCTGGGTGGCTGAGTTTAGTGCTCTTTTATATATATATATGATAATGCGAACAAGCCTGAATGGTCCCCAGGACTATATGCGACTGTGAGTTAGGGGTGTGAGTTTTCAGTCATATATCATAATCAATGATGTTCATAGATTTATACCTTCTCCAGAGGGTTTGCTTAGTTATCAAAGCTCATTAAACTATATGTTTCGTCCATCTAGTTCCCTTTTTTATTTATTTCTCCTTTTTGGCACATATTTTTTGAACGAGTTCAGGAATGACCCATTATTTATTTCCATTTAGGCTTATATCAAGGTCCGCTGGTGTTGGTATAGTATTGTAAGTGTTTGCTGGGGGCATGTTGGATAGCGAGTGTTTGCTGGGGGCATGTTGGATAGCGAGTGTTTGCTGGGGGCATGTTGGATAGCGAGTGTTTGCTGGGGGCATGTTGGATAGCGAGTGTTTGCTGGGGGCATGTTGGATAGCGAGTGTTTGCTGGGGGCATGTTGGATAGCGAGTGTTTGCTGGGGGCATGTTGGATAGCGAGTGTTTGCTGGGGGCATGTTGGATAGCGAGTGTTTGCTGGGGGCATGTTGGATAGCGAGTGTTTGCTGGGGGCATGTTGGATAGCGAGTGTTTGCTGGGGGCATGTTGGATAGCGAGTGTTTGCTGGGGGCATGTTGGATAGCGAGTGTTTGCTGGGGGCATGTTGGATAGCGAGTGTTTGCTGGGGGCATGTTGGATAGCGAGTGTTTGCTGGGGGCATGTTGGATAGCGAGTGCTTGCTGGGGGCATGTTGGATAGCGAGTGTTTGCTGGGGGCATGTTGGATAGCGAGTGTTTGCTGGGGGCATGTTGGATAGCGAGTGTTTGCTGGGGGCATGTTGGATAGCGAGTGTTTGCTGGGGGCATGTTGGATAGCGAGTGTTTGCTGGGGGCATGTTGGATAGCGAGTGTTTGCTGGGGGCATGTTGGATAGCGAGTGTTTGCTGGGGGCATGTTGGATAGCGAGTGTTTGCTGGGGGCATGTTGGATAGCGAGTGTTTGCTGGGGGCATGTTGGATAGCGAGTGTTTGCTGGGGGCATGTTGGATAGCGAGTGTTTGCTGGGGGCATGTTGGATAGCGAGTGTTTGCTGGGGGCATGTTGGATAGCGAGTGTTTGCTGGGGGCATGTTGGATAGCGAGTGTTTGCTGGGGGCATGTTGGATAGCGAGTGTTTGCTGGGGGCATGTTGGATAGCGAGTGTTTGCTGGGGGCATGTTGGATAGCGAGTGTTTGCTGGGGGCATGTTGGATAGCGAGTGTTTGCTGGGGGCATGTTGGATAGCGAGTGTTTGCTGGGGGCATGTTGGATAGAACATAAGAACAAAGGTAACTGCAGAAGGCCTATTGGCCCATACGAGGCAGCTCCTATTCTATAACCACCCAATCCCACTCATATACTTGTCCAACCCGTGCTTGAAACAATCGAGGGACCCCACCTCCACAATGTTACGCGGCAATTGGTTCCACAAATCAACAACCCTGATTGAGTGTTTGCTGGGGGCATGTTGGATAGCGAGTGTTTGCTGGGGGCATGTTGGAAGGATTAGGCTATAGGAAGGATTGTGCTACAGGAAAGATTGGGCTATAGGTAAGATTGGGCTACAGGAAGGATTGGGCTATAGGAAAGATTGGGCTATAGGTAAGATTGGGCTACAGGAAGGATTGGGCTACAGGCAGGATTGGGCTACAGGAAGGATTGGGGTACAGGCAGGATTGGGCTACAGGAAGTATTGGGGTACAGGCAGGATTGGGCTACAGGAAGGATTGGGCTACAGGCAGGATTGGGCTACAGATAGGATTGGGCTACATCTCCAAATGTATATTTGCCAGATAATTTGGCACTAAAAACAAAACGCATATATTATTGTTTAGACTAAATCCACTACTCATTACTTTCCTGAAGTTGTCGTATATACACTTCAAAATCTGCGTGTAAATCACGACAATTAAAAAGTAATGAAAAATGTGACAGTGTCAGACCACGAAGGAAGAATTGAAACAGGAATTTCCGTAAGTATTTTCGTATTTAATAACACATCTTCAGAAGGGTGTTTCAATTCTTCCTTCGAGGTCTGACACTGTCACTACAGAACATGAATGTATTTAACGTTGCAATGAATAATGAGAACAATTATTATATGGATGGCGTAATAATAGGGGAACATTAGCGCCTCTGGTGGTCAGATGCTTAACTGTATTAGAGGTTGACAGTTTAGATATTATGGTGAAGTAAGGGTGAGTGGCGCGTCTGGGAGTCCCGCTTCTTAACGTGTGGCTCAGTTGTCGACCAGCCGCCGCCTGGCAAGGGTCATGTTGATTACTAGTGTGCAAATAAATTTGTGTTGCAGATATCTTTATATAGAAAGGATTGTTCGGGGTATGTTTTATGTTGTTATTTCCCCCTCCCCGCTCAGCTCGTTGTCGCCGTGTGGGGGCTTGGTGGGCGGCTGCCGGAGTGTGATGCTCCTTGGGACAGTCCTGTCCTTTTCTAGCCTTGTGCTCCTGCTGCCGTCCTCTCCAATTCTGCTGGGCATCTTTTCCTTTTCCTTCTGTTTCGTTTTTCTCCCCCCTCTTCTCCTATCTGCTTGCCGTTTCCTGCCGACCTTTTGCTCGTTCTGGTTCTTCCCTTGGACTTCTTCTATTTTGACGCCCGGGTGCTTGAGGAGGCATACTCTTGCACCCGTAGAACTGCAGTACCCGACGTCGAGAGCGAGGGGAACCTTTTATTGTCAATCCCCACTTCGTCACTGAACCCGATCTCGACGGACTGTCGGTTTCTTAAGGTGGCGTTTGTGGGGCGTATACTCACGACGCACCCCTAGGAGGCCCCGACAAGATCGGCGATAGCTTCTTGTTGGGTGTCCTGCCTCTAATTGTGGCTCCATGGTGGGTGTGGGGGCACATTCGTGAGTGAATTCTTCTTTCGTCAAGATGATTACCCCTGCTTCGGCTTCTTCTGGTTTACCTTCTCAGGCTCGTGGGGTGGGCGACCAAGCCACCGAGTCGGTCCGTATTGGAAGACCGGGCTCTGTAGCCTCCGCTGCATTGGGCCCCGACCTTGCTCCTCCTTTGGCCTCTCTGACTCCTTCCCCTGGCTCCCCTCCCTCCTCTGTGGTTGGGTCGAGCCCCAAGCCCCCAGTGGTGACTACCTCGTCCCCTGGCGCGGCTCCTTCTCTAGTTGTTACTACTGCGCCTTTTAACCCCTCTCTCTCTGGGGGTTCTCACCGCCGTTCTCGTCACGGCCGCCCTCGCTCGATTCCTTCCAGTTCTGCTACCTATCAAGCCTTGTTTGGTCCCGCTTCGTGGGCCAAATATTTTGATCTCCTCCCTCTTGATTCTGCGCCTCCTGACGATTTCTCCCTTCATCGACATCTCATTGATTCCGTGGATGCCTTCATTACTTTTAACCCCACTCGTCTCGGTACGCGTGTCGTTGCTGCTCCTTCTCAGGATGCTGCTTCCCGCTTGGCTGCCTTATCCTGCCTTGGCGAGACCCCCGTTCGGGTCTCGAAGAACGTCCAGTTGAATGCCAGTGTTGGCACTATTTTGCTCCCGCCCCATGTTGCGACCGGTGTTCGGGACCTACGCGACTGCCACGACGATATTCGACATATCCTCGCTGCCCAGGGCCATTCTATTCTCCAGGTGGACACGTTTACTCGTCCCCCTCGTGGTAGTCGCCGTCAACCCCTCCGGGTTGTGAAGATTACCTTTGATGGTAGGACCCTTCCACCCTCTGTCATTCTTGCTGGTGCCAGGTGCTCTGTCCAGGAGTACATTCCTTCTCCTCGGCTCTGCAACAAGTGCTGGAGGTTTGGGCATGGTGCCCTCCGCTGCTCCGGGACTGTCTCTCTCTGTCCTTTGTGTGGTGGCGAAGGTCACTCTAAGTCGGAGTGCGCTTCTCCCCAGGCTCGTTGCCTCAACTGCGGTGAGGCCCATCCTACCTTCTCCCGTGCGTGTGTCCATTACAAGCTTGAGGCAGCCGTCCTCAACTTGAAGCACCGGGAGCGTTTATCTTTTCCTGAGGCGAGGCGCCAGGTTCGCCGGCTCCCGCCTTATGCTAATATCTCTTATGCTCGCGTGTTGCGCTCTTCCTCTCCTCGTCCTTCCCGCCTTCCTCAGACTCACAACCGTTTCCAGGCCTTGGACCCTGATGCGCCCACTGCCCCCTCCTCTGTCCCTTTGGGTTCTCTCCCGAAGGATCCTCCTCCTGGTCCTCTGTCTGGGGTTCCCCTTCCTTCTACCCGGTCTGTCGTGTCTTCTGTGTCTCCTTCCTCGTCCCCCTCCGATCCTCCTTCCCATCCTCTTCCTCCATCTATCGGCTCTCCCCGCCGCCTGTCGGTGCGGGCGGATGTCCATCGCTCTCCTAACGGCCGTCGTGTGTGCTCTCGTTCGGCTTCTCCTGTTGAGACACTGGAATCCGTTGCCCGGTACGTAGTTGCTGGGACACCGGTCTCTTTAAGTCAGAAGCGTAAGCCTGGCTCCTCTCCTTCCTCTTCCCCGGCGGGTAAGAAGGCTTCGCTTTCTTCCTCAGCTCCTCCTTCTGGCTCTGTTGCTCCTTCCACTCCCGTTTCAGTGCTTGCGCCCCCTGTTCCTGCTATGGAGGTTTCTTTGGCCCCTGCTTCCCTTTCGGTTGCTGCTCTTGCTGGGGTGCGCTCCTCTCTTTCTACTCCCCCTCTTCCTGCTGCTGTCCTTGACTGCTCCTCTCCGTTGTCTCCTCCTCCTCCTCCTCCTCCGGACCCTGCCCGCCCACCTCTGATCTGTTCTCCCGTTTCCTTCCCTCCGTCTTTGCTCAGTTTACCCATGCCCCCTAACCCTGACTTTGCTGACCCTGATCCCGACCCTGATATTCTTTAACGTGCTCTGTTGGTCTTTCGCCTTTGTTTCTTCCTTGTTCTCTGTTTTTGTCCTTTCTCTTCTCGTCGTTGTCCATTCTTCAATGGAACGTTCGAGGTTATTACGCCAATTTCCTCGAACTCCAACTTCTGGTTTCGCGGTTTTCGCCCCTTTGTGTCTGTCTCCAGGAGCCGATGCTTGGTGCTCGTCCTGGTCGTTTTCGTGGCTATTCCTTTCTCTCCCCCCCCCCAGCCATTGCTGGGGCTTCTAATTCTTCTGCTCTCTTGATTCGGGCTGATGTTCCCTTTGTTCCTTTACTTTTTCCTTCGCCTCTCCATTGTTCTGCTGCTCGTATCTTTGTGGGGAAATGGTACACAGTTTGTTCCATTTATCTCCCCCCGAGTGTCCCGCTCTCTCTTCCTGATTTGAAACACCTCCTAGACTCCTTGCCGGAGCCTGTGCTCCTGCTGGGTGACTTCAATTGTCGTCATTCTCTTTGGGGTGACGTTCTGACGAATACCCGGGGTCGCCTCCTTGAGCCGTTTCTCCTCTCTTCTTCCCTGTCTCTTCTGAATTCTGGTGAGCCCACTCATTTGGACTCTCGAACTCGCACCCTTTCTTGTCTTGATCTTTCTCTCTGCTCTTCTTCTCTTTACTTAGATTTCACATGGCAGGTTCTTGATGACCTCCATGGAAGTGATCATTTCCCCATCCTTGTTTCCTTTTTCTCTTTTCGCCCTTCCCTCTCTTTCCCTAGATGGCAGTTTGCTAAGGCGGACTGGACCCTGTTTTCCCTCAGTGCTACTCTCTCTGACCTCTCCCTTCTGCCCCTCTCTCGCGCTCTCCTCCTTTTTCATGACACTGTCTTCGACGCTGCCCTCCGCTCTATTCCTCGCTCTTCCTCTCGGGGTCCACGGAAGTGCGTTCCCTGGTGGAATGCGGACTGTGCTCGGGCTGTCCGCTGTAAGCGTGCAGCCTGGAAGAAGCACCGCCGTAGGCAGACGACCGATTCTTTTCTTTTCTTTCGGAAAGCGAGTGCGGTGGCCCGTAGGGCCATCCGTACGGCTAAACGTGAATGTTGGGCATCTTATGTCTCGACAATTACGTCCGAAACCCCTCTGGCCCAGATCTGGAAGCGTATCCGCAAGATAGCGGGTAAGTTCGTTCCCGATGTTTCACCGGTCCTTCACCTCCATGATACTCTTGTGGCGGACCCGTTGCAGGTCGCTTCCGAACTGGGTTCCCACTTTTCTTCTGTTAGCTCTGGTCTTCATCTTCCCCAATCTTTCCTTCTTCGTAAACCTGTCCTTGAGTCTCGTCCTTTAGATTTCTGCACTCATCTTCAGCTTCCCTATAATGATCCCTTCTCTCTCTCTGAACTTCGTTCTGCCCTGGCCCTCTGCGGTTCTACGGCGGCGGGCTCCGATGGTATTCATTATGAGATGCTTCGCCATCTCCCTCCGAGCACGTCTCAGTATTTACTGAGTCTGTATAATCGGATCTGGGAGTCGTCGTCAGTCCCTGAGGACTGGCTCGATGCCGTTGTCCTCCCTGTTCGCAAACCAGGGTCTCTGGGTACTTCCCCTAAGGACTTTCGCCCTATTGCTCTCACAAGTTGTGTCTGCAAACTCTTTGAACGTATGGTTAACGTTCGTCTGATGTGGTTCCTGGAACACCATCACCTCCTCTACCCTTCTCAATTTGGTTTCCGCAAGTGCCGCAGCATGACAGATGTCCTGGTGAACTTGGAGGTCTATATACGTACTGCTTTTGCTGCGAAGACCTCCGTTGTTGCCGTCCTTTTTGACCTAGAAAAGGCTTACGACACCACTTGGCGTTATCATATCCTATCTCAACTTCATTCTTTTGGCCTTCGTGGTCATCTCCCTCTCTTTCTCCGCAGCTTCCTCTCTCGTCGTTCCTTTCGGGTGCGCCTTGGTACCGCTCTCTCTCCCCCTTTTCAGCAATACGAAGGTGTGCCCCAGGGTAGTGTTCTGAGCACTACTCTTTTTCTGGTTGCCCTCAATGGTCTTCTTTCCTCTCTTCCTTCTGGTGTCTTCTCCGCTCTCTATGTCGATGATCTTACCCTTTGTTGTCAGGGTGATGATTCGCCTCTCCTTCAACGCCGGCTTCAACTTGCGATTGATGCCGTGTCGTCTTGGGCCACAGGTCATGGCTTCAAGTTCTCTACTTCTAAGACTTGTGCCATGACTTTTACGCGGAAACGGGTTGTTCTTCGTCCCTCTTTGTCACTTTATGGTCATCCCCTTGAATACAAAGATTCCGCGAAGCTTTTGGGGTTATTCCTTGACACTCGTTTGTCTTGGTCTCCCCATATCTCTTACCTCCGTGTTGAGTGCTCTAAGTCCCTTACCCTCCTTCGGGTCTTGTCCCATACTTCTTGGGGGGCAGATAGGCGCACTCTCCTTGCTTTACATTCCTCTCTCGTCCTGTCTAAGCTCGATTATGGTTGCCCTGCTTACTCGTCTGCTTCTCCTTCTACTCTTCGCCGTCTTGATGCTTTGCACCATACTGGATTGCGCCTCAGTTCTGGTGCCTTTCGTTCGACTCCCGTCCTTAGCTTGTATGTTGACACTGGCTTCCTGTCTCTCCAGGACCGCCGTGATCGCTACTGTCTTCGGTATCTTGCGCGGTCCTTGCAACATCCTTCCTCTCGTCTCTGTCGTGCTTTAACTTTTACCCCTCCTGCGGTTCCTGTTCCTCTTCACCACCTCCCTCTTTCTGTCCGGTTATCTCGCCTGCAGGATTCTCTTTCCGTTCGTATTTCTGATGTTTCTCCTCGTGTTGTTCCTTCTTTGCCCCCGTGGAGGGTCCCTCTTCCGCGGTTTTGTACATCCTTGACTCGCATCACTAAAGCTTTTACCCCTCCTACAGTTCTAAAACGCCTTTTCCTCGAGCACTTTTCTTCTCACTCCCGCTCCGTTTCTGTCTTCACCGATGGGTCTAAGTCAGCGGACGGTGTTGGCTACTCTGTTGTTTTTCCTGATCGCACTTATATGTGTCGCTTGCCTCCGGAGACTAGCATCTTTACAGCGGAACTTTATGCTATTCTCTATGCTCTTCGTCTCCTGCTTTCTCGTTGTCAGTCTTCCTTTGTGGTTGTTGTTGACTCTCGTAGTGCCCTCATGGCTCTCGGGTGCTTTAATCCAGTTCATCCGGTAGTTGTCGAGATCCAGCATTGGCTGTTTCTCGTTCACAGTAAATTTAAGTCGGTTGAGTTTTGTTGGGTTCCCAGCCATATTGGCGTGTCTTTAAATGAGCGTGCGGATGCTGCCGCTAAGGAAGCTGTCCGCTCTTGTCCCATCTCTCGTAAAGGCATTCCGTATTCCGACTTTTACCCGGTTATCCATTCCTCAGTCCTTACCCGTTGGCAGGCTTCTTGGTTGTCTGTTACTGGTAACAAGCTACGTACTCTTAAATGTTGTGTTTCCTCGTGGCCGTCCTCCTTCCACCGTAACCGGCGGTGGGAAACAGCTTTAGCGAGGTTGCGTATTGGCCATACTCGCTTAACCCATGGTCACTTGATGGAGCGCCGCCCTGCTCCTTATTGTCCTAGTTGCATTGTCCCTCTTACGGTCGTGCATGTCCTTCTTGAATGTCCTGACTTCCAGGACGAGCGTGTGTCTTGCTTTCCGACCGCCCCTCGCGGTCACCTGTCCCTCGATAGAATTCTTGGTGACTCGGATACTTTTGATATCGTTCGCCTTATGCGTTTTTGTTCTCGTATTGGCATCCTTGGTGATATTTAGCGCCCTCTGATTATTTTGCATATTTGATGGTGCTACATAGCCTTCCCGGTTTGGTGCCTTCTTTTGATAATTACTTACTTCCTTATGTTGTTATTCCTTATTATTTTGTATATTTTATGTATTTAGACAAAATATAGAGGAGATTGTCAGGTGGCAGCAGCCATAGGTGTACCCGCGAGTTAAGTCATTAGGGCGCTTGTGGTGGCCTTAATAGCAATGCCAGTAGCTAGCCATCAATCTTGAGGTTATCTTTAGATGATTTCGGGGCTTAGCGTCCCCGCTGCCCGGTCCTCGACCAGGCCTTCTTCTTGTAATACATCCCCAGGAAGCAGCCCGTAGCAGCTGCCTAACTCCCAGGTACTTATTTACTGATAGGTGAACAGGTTCATCAGGGTGAAAGAAAGTGGCCATTTATTTCAGCCTCCACCGGGGATCGAACCCGGAACCTCAGGATTACGAATCCGAAGCACTGTCCACTCGGCTGTCAGGCACCTTAAAACAACCCAAAGAGAGACCTTCGACATATTTTGATGAAAATCTGAATGAAACTAGACATTTTGGCCACAGATTGTGTGAAGGTGGTGGTGGTGGTGCTGGTGGGGGGGGGGGTGGATTAGGGGAGTGCAGGTTAGTACGATAAGCATGATTCAGAATGATGGAAGGAGAAGGGCTCGTATGATCAATTGACTTAAGGGCCACCATCTACAGTGGCCTCGACGGGGACAGGACGGCGGCGCCTTGTCAAAGGTCAGCCTTCCTACTCCCCCCCCCCCCTTATTTTTATTGAGGATTTGTCTTGTGTATATTGTGAACAAGAGGAATGACTCGGCATTTACGACTTGAGTGGTTGAGCGGGTTCATGGGTTAATCCCCAATATGAGAGGAACAGCACACCTATTTTCTGTGTTACATTGTGGCTTGTTGAGCTTGAAGCTGTTGTCCAGCCTGTCTATGTCAAATATTGCATTTTAGAGAAGTGGTCTGTATTAATAGCCTCCAATTTGGTCAGTATTATCATTTTTTTTTTTTTTTTAATTTGTAATACTGACCAAGTTGGAGGTTATAAATACAAAGCACTTCTCTAAAAGACTTTACAAAGTATAAAGCAATGCATTAAAATAGTATTACAAAGGCCTCGGCTGTTAATTATTTATTTATATATCTACAAGAAGTTACATTGGGTTTCTGAGAGTACATAGCATGAAGTGTTTACATTCTTGTAAAGCCACTAGTACGCATAGCGCTTCGGGCAAGGCCTTAATCTAACAGATAATATTAAGGAGGTAATTTCTAGGAAAATTTATAGGCTAATCTATCAAACTCTATAACAATTTAAACATTTATAGTGTTAGTCCTTCAAAGATTCGTGGTAGTGACAGTTGAACAAGTTCTGGCATGATTGTTGTTGCTGTCTTGAACTTTCTCCAAAGCGGAAAATCATTGATGTGTTTTTGAAGTGAAGTTTCCATATTAGGACACAGTAGGCCAGATGGGACCACAACAGAGACTCGTACAGTTGAATATTCAATGTTGTTCGTTTAAGTCAAAGATTCGTTTAACTATTCTTAAGGATTGTTTTCATATTAACTGAGTCCCAGATGTTCAATGGCTGGTACATCATAACTCCTAGGTAATATTGACTTAAATTTACCAGAGGGCCACCATTTCTCCATAGTGCCCTCTACGGCAACAGGAAGCCGGCGGCTTGTCAAAGGTTCCAATACGGTTCCTGAGGAAATTGTCTATCTGTATTTTGAGTGCGCAAACTGCTGCATTATGACATTAAAGGTAGTTTGATAATATGCACAACGTGTCTTGTAGCTAAGCTAAAGGTGACTTGTAATGTTTAGCAACAAGTCACCCTAGATTGTTTAGTGTGGTGACGACGACGTTTCGGTCCTGGACCACTCTCAAGTCCACTTGAGAATGGTCCAGGACGGACCGAAGCGTCGTCATCCCTTCACCTGCTAGTGTGTGGTCTGGTCAAACTACTTCAGCCACGATATTGTGACTCATCGCCTGCACTTAGTGTGTTAACGACTAGGGCGATGGAGTGGTCATATCAGGATGGCAATTGTGCAAATAAATGTGGAAGATAATTGTTTCCATCTTGTTTACTCTGCGATATAAAATAGTTTCACCTGTAAATGTTTATTTTTGACAATGTAACCACTAGACTTCTAACGTTGGTTTGATGCTCATAGACCATATACTGTACTTGAGAGGTTTTAAGCATGTTGTTTATATAATTTAGGCCAATACACAGCTAAATAAATTAATAATACACAGTACGTTTATCTAAGATTAGCTAAAGGTTTGTTTTTAGTGGAAGACCCTATTAAGATAATGTGACTTTAACTTTAAACTTGTAACTTTAATGTAACTTTAAAAGAACATTGATGCTTAACAATAGCCTCATGAGTCCAAGACAAAAATGTATTCCGTTAGGCTATTGCAGTCTTATCAGTCTTGCCTACTCGCTATTGTTGTTACAATCTGTAATTAATCTCCATTGCAGTTTCACCTTTTCCAGTGATTGGTTCCAGTGTTCTTGAAATTCATAATTATATTTTCCTACTCGATTGTATTTGAAATAAACTGTTTATACTTACCCTGGTGCTACATAGCCTTCCCTGTTTGGTGCATTCTTTTGATAATTACTTATACTTGCCCTAAATATATGTAAAAAATATTTTTTCAGAAGTGTGACACGTGTGGACAAGTGTTGGATCAGAGGAGTCAAGGTAAAGTGCTTATTTAACAACTAGTTCTGGGGAGGGGGAGTCTGGCCCTAGCTTCGGTGCGGGGCAGACGTGTTGAATCGGCGCTCCAGCAGTTTGGTGTTGTTTGCCCGTTTCGGCCGGTTGGGGGCGGGTGTGTGTCTGCTCGCCTGTGCTGACGTGGCGTTACGATGGGGGTCCCTCTACCCCCAGTCGTCCGGGCTCAGTCTGTGGGACTAGAGTTCTCTGTGGGGGCTGGTTACCCGGAGATTGCCCTGGCTTGTGAACTGCTCTCTGTCCCTGTGTTTGCGATTTATGGGGTAGAGTTGGTAACGGCCCGTAGGGCCATTGTGAAGTTTGCAGAGGAGGCGGCGTATCGCGATTTTCTCCGGCGATACGAGGGGCGGACACTGCCCCTGCCGGATGGTGCGGGCACTGTCACCCTCTCGGATAGAAGTGGTGCACTTACTTACATCAGTGTGCATGGGGCTCCCTTGGAGTTTCCAGAGGCTCTGCTACGGCGGTATTTCGGGCGGTTTGGCGCAGTTGTTAGTGTGAGAGTGAACGTGGTGTCTTCTAGTCCTCTTAAGGGTGTGAGGTCTAACATTCGCACCCTGGGCATGAGACTCCGGGCGGATATTCCGTCCTCTGTGCGCCTTATGGGGTACAACGTTCGGGTGTTTTACGCCCGTCAGCCGCGGACGTGTTATCGTTGTGGTCTTTTGGGCCATCAGGCTGCTGACTGTTCTGCGCCTTCTGTTGCACCAGTGAACCTCTTCAGTGAGGAGGATTTTCCGCCCCTTCCTGTGGGGGATGATTCGGTGGGTATGGACGTCTCTTCGGCTGAGGAGGTGCCCTCTGTAGCAGCTGTTGCTCCCCCTGTTGTTGCCGCATCTCCTCCGGAGGTTGTGTCCTCGCCTAGTGCTCCAGCTGGTGTCCCTGAGCCTCTTCCGCCTGCCGTTTGCTCGGTCCCCTCGTCTTCCAGTTCTTCCTCTGCTGTGTCTGTCCCGGTCCCTGCACCCTCGCCGTCTGTCCCGGCTGTGCTGGGAGCTGAGGTGGATCCGGAATTCCCTCCTGTGCCTGGCCTGGTGCCCCGTGTGGTTGAGGAGGCTGCCGTGCTGCGGCGTGCGTCGGTTCGCTCGGTTGGTGCTGCGCGGGTCGCTGAGTCTGCCTCCGGGTCTGATGATGCTTAGGCCCGAGCCTAAGCGTTCCCGGCGTTCTTCTGTGTGGGCTGATGTTGGCGAATTCGACGAGTGTCGTCCTTCCGTTGACGGTGGCGTGGCTCCGGATGTGGTGCACACTACGGTGGTGGCGGAGGTACACTTGCCTGAGGATGCCGGTGCCGGCGTTTCGGCCTCAACCTCTGGTCCGGTGTCTGAGGGTCCTGCGTCGGATGGCTCCGGTTCTTCGTGGGCGGTGGTTCCCCCTGCTGTAGTTGGTGGTGAGCGGGGTGGCCTGGTGGTGATGTTGAGAAAGGATGCTCGCTCTGGATGTTCTGTGGCCCCTTCCTCGTTACCCGTTTCCTCGGCAGCGGTCTTGCCGCCTCTTCCGTTTCCTGCAGTCCCTTCCGTGTCTCCTGCGGTATCCGTGGAAGTGCTATCGTCTCAGCGTCCGACACCTGCTCCGATGGCGAAGGCGTGGCAGGCTCGGCGTCCCTCGTCCGCTTCTCCGGTGTCATCTGCTTCCTCGAAGGGCGTGGTTGGCGCTCCCCAGCCTCGTTATGCGACTTGCGTCAGTGACCTTAGGCTTTGGCCGATGCCGCCAGATATAGATGTTCCCGAGTTTATGATACCCGCTCGAGCGCGGGGGATCAAAAACCCTACCGACCTTGAAGATCTCGTCTGGGAAGCTTACAAGTCGAAATATCCTCGTGAGCTGTTCCCGGAGAAGTACATTTCTCACGATGTTCCTCGCAAGTGATTTCTATGTATTTTGTGTTGCCTGGTTGTGGGGTGTGTATGTGAGTGGGTGGGGTGGGTATTGTTTCCCGGTTCCTGCGTGCTCCGGTTTGTTTTGTGGGTTTTTTTGTATGGCTCGTGGGGGGGTGTGCGGTTCCTATGCGTTTGTGTGTTCGGTTATGGATGTCGTGTGCACTTGTCATATTGTGTGCCCTTCAGGCTGTTGGCGTGTGCTCTTTGTTATGTTTTGCCTTCCGTTTGTTATGGCGGATCTGTTTTCTTTATTGTTATTGTCCTTATTCTTGTATGTTTCTCGCCTCTCTGTATGTATTTGAGGTGTTAGCAGGCTTGTTTTGTGTGCATTTTGTCCTGGGGTTTTCCCTTATGTTTGTATTACACTGTTACTAATTGTGTATTGTTTGTATGTGCATTTTTTTGTGGTCAGCCCTTCTGGCTGGTCTTCTATTGATTTGTTCCTTTGTCCTTGTACATATGTGTGCTTTGTACTTTTGTTCTGTGTTATATTTGTTCTGTTTTTCTTGTACGTTATACGCATGCTTGCATGTAAAAATAAAAATAAAAAAAAAATAAAATAAAATGTTCTGGGGAGGAGCGGGTGGAACTAGATGGACGTAGAAAACTTTACATTCTTGTTACACTAACACTGGTTTGTGCCTCGGAGAGGCTGCAGGATCCAGTAAGTTCAGTAGAACTTCGGTTTCAACTCCTTTTGACCATGTCGTAGCTCAGTCGATTACGGCAGCGTCTGGGATGCTCTCGGATGCAGGTTTGAATCCTCGTCCCCGCCCTTGTGGATTTGTACACTCTTGTTAGCAGGCTGAGAGCTTTTCTTTCCCATAGATTTATTTATAGAAGAGTTAGCAATAAGTCGGCTGGGTTTATTAACGTATTGTTTTTAGGTCCCATTTAGATTATGCAGTTCAGTTTTGATCGCCATACTAAAGAATGGACATAATTCACTATAACACGTCAGTTAGGATGACAAAGTTAATCCCGTAAATTAGAAAGCTTCCGTATAAAGAGATGTTGGAAAAACCTTAACTTGACATGATTGAAGTGTACAAGTGGATGAATGGGCATAACAAGGAAGTTATTGATAAAGCTTTAAATGAAGATAAGTTCAGATTTAGGAAATACCTGGGTAAATACTGGTTTGGTAACTGGGTTGTGGATTTGTGGAACAAATTACTGAATTATGTGCAGACGACGAGTCACAATAACGTGGCTGAAGTATGTTGACCAGACCACACACTAGAAGGTGAAGGGACGACGACGTTTCGGTCCGTCCTGGACCATTCTCAAATCGATTGTGGATCATACTACTGGATCACTGGATCCATATTACTGGATCATAATAGGCATAGGAATCTTCGATAGGTTGAAGCTTAGGTTAGACGTATATGAATGAGTGTAGGTGGATATAAATAGGAAGTGCCACGTGCTGGACAATAGGCCATCTGCAGTTTCTTGACTTACGTTCTACTAGTTTACACTCAGAACGCGACTCTCCAATCAGCTTACATCTGTATCCTCAATTGCTGCTAGGTGATCAAGGGCGAACATTTAACCTTGAATGTTTAATACAAACCAAATGATGGGTAGCAAAGATGTATGGTAAGGAAAAAGCTGGGTAGCGAGGCAAGTTTTGGGGTAGTGAAGAATTAGAATATTGTTCAATGTGGGTGATAAAGACTTGCTGTGAAGAGTAGGTAAAGAATAAATTGAGAGATAGGAGAATTATCTCAAGAACCTTAAGAAGAATTATCTTAAGACTTGGACTGGCTGGCATATGCATTATATCTCATTAATGCATATGCCAGGGGGGGGGGGATCTCCCCAAAGGCATAAACTGCTAGGTCAGGTCATCCACAAACCCATATCCAATGACTCCAAGGTCATGGGAAGCTTTACCTTCCCATGAAGTTGGAGGATTGTTGTTGGGTTTGTGGATTTGGAATGAGGGAAGAAGCGGGCTGGATGAGGCAGTTTATGTCTTGGGAAATATTTGAAATCATTTCATTTAGAGATGACTGTGAGCAGAAATGACACGCTATAGTAGTCATTTATAGTGAAGATGATAATGTATTTTCCAAATGAGAAAAAATTATGCGTGGCGAAAACTTAAGTTGAGATAAAAGTATGTTGTCAACAGCTCTACAATAAAAGATTTCATTGTGGAAGAGATTCCCGCCCGAAAGGTCGGCCATCTTGGCGCGCAGTTTGAACGCTCCTGGCTGGACTTACTTTCCACACCTCGCCTGGAGCTCATCTTTGAATTCAGCTGGCTTTTTTGGGCCAGTGTGTGCTCACTGCAGCTACCCAGGGGCTCACAGCATCGGGGGAGGCCGGAGCCTCCCTAATGGACGCCATATTTTGGAGCCAAATTCTGGCTCTGTGCACGTATTCGCAGTTTGATATAACGACTTTTTATTCCCAAAATATGCCAAGTGCTGAAAGCGGCGTTTGGTCACATTTGTCCCAATCCCCCATGCAGTTTTCAAAATATCCCAAACATCCCAGTTTCGAGTCCTAAGCCATATTTTGGAGCCAAATTCAGGCTCTCTGCACGTATTCGCAGTTCGAAATTCCGACTTTTTATACGCAACATATGCCAAGTACTGAAAGCGGCAGAGAGACATTTTGCACAAACTCCCCTGCAGTTTTCAAAATATCCCAAACATACCAATTTCGAGGCCTGAGCCATATTTTGGAGCCAAATTCAGGCTCTCTGTACGTATTTGCAGTTTGAAATTACGACTTTTTATACCCAACATATGCCAAGTACTGAAAGCGGCGTTTGGTCACATTTGTCCCAAACCTCCCTGCCGTTTTCAAAATATCCCAAATATCCCAATTTCGAGGCCTGAGCCATATTTTGGAAACAAATTCTGGCTCTCTGCACGTATTCGCAGTTTAAAATTACAACTTTTTATACCCAACATATGCCAAGTACTGAAAGCGGCGTTTGGTCACATTTTTTCCCAAACCTCCTCCCAGTTTTCAAAATATCCCAAACATCCCAATTTCGAGGCCTGAGCCATATTTTGGAGCCAAATTCTGGCTCTATGCACGTATTCGCAGTTTGATATTACTACCTTTTATACCCAACATATGCCAAGTACTGGACACGGCAGTGAGTCACATTTTGCACAAACTCCCCTGCAGTTTTCAAAATATCCCAAACATCCCAATTTCGAGGCCTGAGCAATATTTTGGAGGCAAATTCTGGCTCTATGCACGTATTCGCAGTTTGAAATTACGACTTTTCATACCCAACATATGCCAAGTAATGAAAGCGGCATTTGGTCACATTTGTCCTAAACTTCCCTGCAGTTTTCAAAATATCCCAAACATACCAATTTCGAGGCCTGAGCCATATTTTGGAGGCAAATTCTGGCTCTATGCACGTATTCACAGTTTGAAATTACGAATTTTTATACCCAACATGTGGTATATTATAATAATAAAAGGTAAACAATTGGTAGTTTAAGAAGGAGCCATAACAAAGTGGTTTAGGCTACCAATTGTCCCTCCCATTAGTGTGTAAGAAGATTTCAGGCAGTTTACAAATATATACAGTCCACTCAATTAATTCTTACTTAGAAAAATAAATAAGACATAACTTTATCTTATTAAAGTCAATTTAAATAAAGAGATTAGCTGCCTGGTGTTTGCCCACACAGCTCTGGTGCCTTTCGTTCGACTCCTGCCCTCAGTTTGTATGTTGACACTGGCTTTCTCTCTCTCCAGGACCGCCGTGATCGCTACTATCTTCGCTATCTTGCGTGGTCCTTACAACATCCTTCCTCTCACCTCTGTCGTGCTTTAACTTTGACTCCTCCTGTGGTTCCTGTTCATCTTCATCGCCTCCCTCTTTCTGTCTGGTTACCACGCTTTCTGTTCGTATTTCTAATGTTTCTCCTCGTATTGTTCCTTGCCTCCGTGGAGAGTACCCCTTCCAAAGTTTTGTACGTCCTTGACCCGCATCACTAAAACTTTTACCCCTCCTAGGGTTCTGAAACGCCTTTTCCTTGAGCACTTTTCTTCGCACTCCCACTCTGTTTCCATCTTCACCGAGGGGTCTAAATCTGCGGACAGTGTGGGCTACTGTTTTTTTCCTGACCGCACTTATATGTGTCGCCTCCTTTCGGAGGCTAGCGTCTTCACAGCAGAACTTTAAGCTGTTCTCTATGCTCTCCGTCTCTTGCTTTCTCATTGTCAATCCTCCTTTGTGATTGTAGTTGACTTTCGTAGTGCTCTCATGGCTGTAGGGTCCTTTAATCCTGTCCATCCGGTGGTCATTTATATTCAACATTGGCTGTTTCTTATTTCTAGTACATTTAAATCGGTAGAGTTTTGCTTGGTTCCCAGCCATATTGGTGTTTGTTTAAATGAGCGTGTGGATGCTGCCTCTAAGGAAGCTATCCGTTCTTGTCCCATCTCCCATAAAGGTATTCCTTACTCCGACTTTTATCCTGTTATTCATTCCTCCATCCTTGCCCATTGGCAGGGTTGTTGGTCGTCTGTAGTTGGTAACAAGTTGCGTACTCTCAAACGTAGTGTGTCCCTGTGTCCTTCCTCCTGCCTCCGTAACCGTCGGTGGGAAACTGCTCTAGCAAGTTGCTGATTGGCCATACTCGCTGAACTCATGGTCACTTAATGGAGCGCCACCCTGCTCCTTATTGTCCAAATTGCGTTGTCTCTCGTACAGTTGTGCATATCCTTGTTGAATGTCCTGACTTCCAGGATGTGCGTGTGTCTTGCTTTCCGACTGCCCCTCGCGGTCACTTGTCCCTCGATAGAATTGTTGGTGAATCGGATACTTTTGATATCGTTCGCCTTATGCGTTCTGTTCTCGTATTGGCATTCTTGGTGATATTTAGCGCCCTGTGATTATTTCGCAGTTTGAGGGTGCTATGTAGCCGTGTAGGCTACATAGGTTTGGTGCCTTCTTTGGATAATTACCTTACCTTTCACTGCATCAACTTTTGGTGAATGATGGATTCATACTCGAAGGTCCTTATTTCATCGTTCTATTTCGTTGTAATGTTAATGTGGTAGTTGTGATATGGATTGTAAAACCTTGCATGTGAGCCAGAACAATGTTATTTGTATATTAAGAAGAATTTGTCAGTCTTGTTACCATTGTTAGAGTTCATGTAGATCTTTGTAAGGCCTCGATATCATTGGTTTTTTTTTACTCTATAAATCTTGGTGTTTGATGTCATCGATTTATAAGGTTTAGACCCTTGTGGTATGAATCTCGCAAAATTTTCCAGTCATTTCTGTTTAGGACGCTTTAATTTGACTGTTACCATTGAGTTTCTACCATTGATTCTGTGCCTGTTTTTCCCCTCCTATTCTTTCATATGGTACCTTATCAACAGCTTTAGCAAGCAAGTGACATGTGTACCAGAAGTCTTGTTTGAATAGCTGGTTACCATTTCCACAAAAAAGTGACCAGGTTTGTTTTTAACAAACCAATGTGTTATTACAAGATGATTGTCACCTCGCAGATGCGAGGTGAAACTAATCTGACAGTTTTGTGCTTGGTTATTTCGAAGATTTGAGTGACATTTGAAATCTAGATAAACTTGTTATGAACATCTTTTAACTTTAGTAATTTTGGCTGAGAGTTCATTTAAGTTTGGATTAAATTCTAGGCATGTGGTAATTATAAATTTTAGTTTGTAAGGCTCTTCCAGTTTATGGTACTTTTTACAGGTAGTGTATAATACACTACTATCCTTAATTACTTCTATTCATCAGCTTGAAACATTTGTGGTTATGGGATGTCTGGTGTGAATAATGAAATTTTCATTCAAAATATTTGGTAGGACAAATCAAAGTCCAGGAAATAAGGCAGACTGGTGTTGGGGTATCACAGTTCTCTCTCTACTCGGTGAGCAACCTTAACTGTACTTAATCCTGGCAAGGTTGCCAATGTTGGGGTTAACACTTACTCTTGCTCTTACTCTGATTGAGCAACGGTTATCTCCAGGTCCCTCACCGTAGCCCTGCGGGTCTTCACTCTAATCCTCTCGGCGCCACTGCATGCCAGGAGAGTATCCCAGTCAATCTCAACCGGCCTTCTAATTGAGAAGGAGTGGGAACACACTTCTTGTTTACTTAACTGTTGTGTGGCCCGCCCCAACCATAGGGCTTTACTATTAACCACAAGGTCGCCAACTGGTGTTTTCGGTGTCCAGTAACACCTCAGTGGACTGGTGGAATTAGTGGTAGCCTTGGCAAGGTCACACTCAAAAGATCAGGAATCCGGCAGGTACTTACTCTTATCACTCTTTGCTTTCCAGTATAATATAGCCACAAGATCAATGGAGGGGATGATATAAACACAAAAGTAATTTTGTATTTTACTTAAAATGCATGAAAGATGTCACAAGGTCAATCAATAAATAGATCAGCTGATCCTGGCTGTGGCCGGTAGTTCCCACGAATATTATGCACTCACTAAGTGGCAACACCTCCCCTCCTCGTCAATGTCAAGAACAGCTGATCGCCTGGCTCCGCGCGAAAGTTTATTGCTTGTTTTCTAGATTCGCGCGCGCTGTTTCTTTAAGTTCTCCAATATTACTAGAAACTCGCACACTCGAGATTGGCAACAAATAGCATGTATTACTTAGTTACACTATACTTGGGCTCAAACAGTCGTTTCTACAATCAATGCGACAATGACTCACTGTAATGGTTTTACCTGCCCCTCATTCAATGATATATTATGAAGTATTTAACACTGGAGTTTTCAGTACTTTCTCTCGTGGGCGATAACACAATAATTCACTGTACTCACAAATGATTAATCACTGCATGAACATAGACATATATAATGTATATAAATTAGACATCAATAAATGGTAAATACATAGTTTCTGGGCACATAGCCTAACCTCCAAATACTGGCATAATATTATATATAATTTATCACTATATGTTCTCATCAAAGTCTCTAGAAAGATATACAAAACACAGTAAATTTATCACTTGTTCCGGGTGCCTGTACACACCAATAATAAACATGAAAATTATAAGTACTCTTGATAGTACTATCCTGCACACTGGTGCTTTATTGTGACATTGGTGAGACTTGCTCACGACATATAAAATCCTCAGGCTAGATAATATAGCCGAATAATATAGCTAACTAAAGGGGAATGGGGAGGGAAACTGGAAACACCTACTTCAACCTATCCTCCGATGAGAGTTGAGTTGTAGCTCCTGGTCCTTGTGTCGGGAACGCCCCCACACACACGTTGTCGTGTCCTACCGGAACCACTCGTCGTCCCACCGTTTAGCGCGTCGTCTCTGTGCCTTCTTCCCTGCAGGTCCGTACTCTTCCTCGACTTCTTGTAGGGTCGGAGTCGGTCTCCTGGCCGTCGACTTCTCCCAACAACGGCTGCCGCCTACGTCTCAGCTGCAGTCGTCCGGAATCCCAAATAGTCCTCTCTTCCTCTGCTACCCAGTGGCTCTGTCAGCCACTACGCCGTCACGACTGGGTGAACTGCTTCAGACGTCGCCTACGTCACTGCACAGACTTCACTTCTTCTTGCACAGTACCTGACTGGAGCACTTGTTGCTCAATAACCGTCGATTCCCTCTCTGGTTCAACACATGAACTAGGGAAGACCTCACAGAGTACTGGCAGACTTCAGGTGACGCGTAAATCCACGGGAGCGGGAAACAACTGTCAAACTGACAGGACCAATCGTCGCACGTCCAACCTCCTTGACGTGTCGTGTCTGACTGCTGGCGCCAGCGCGGCGCGCTGCCCGGACCCCCTTCCTTTCGTGACGTCACTTTCGCCACGGGAAGTTCTCATTGGCTCTCGGTGCCACATTGCTGTCGGTGACCAATCCGGTGCCACTGACGTCACACAGTTTTGGCGGGGAAACAGGAGAGCCAGCGCCATCTTGGCTTCCTAAAGGGCCTAAACCACAGGCCAAAATATTACTGTTTCACAAATTTCTCGGCTCTCCGAGATCACTCCACTCTCTCCCATATATCAAATCGATGCCTGCGACGTAGAGAACGCTTGGGAAAAGTGGACATGACTCTTACTGCAGGCGTGGGAGAAATATAAGGGGGGGAACACCGTCACACTGGTCATGTCTAATATTAGTTTTTCTTATACTAGAACTTTCAGAGTTGGATTTTATTTTTGACAATAGGTAGTTTCATACTTTCCTATCAAGTTTTAATATCTAGCCCATTATAATTAACTTCTGATTACTGGAACCACAGTGTTCCAGGTCTGGCATTTAGTAAGGTATTGGTGAAAAACCATATTGTATAGATGTTTTAGTTTGACATTTAAGTCAACGTATTTTTTTTTACAACACTTCCACTAATCTTTCAATGTTGCTTAGCCTTAAATGTAGTCCATACAATTGATAAGTTTAATTTTAGTCAAGTGTAAAATTAAGATACTTTGCAATTTAGTAATGTTAGTTTAGATTTATCAGCTTAATCCAGTTTGGCATATTACATGCAGAAAACTCTGAAGTTAGTGATGTCAATTCATTTTTCACTCTAGTAAGTTATTTATAAATTTCACAAGTTCTTTGCATCAGTAATTTCCAGCATGATAGAATCTTTGCTAATTTCAGGATAAAGTACAGTATAAAGTTTCATTGGAATATTTATTTAATAGTTTACAGTGTAACATCAGTATTGTCTATTTCAGGTTGTGGGAAGCTGCTCCTCCTAGATTCAATCCACTGAAGACTCAAAGATCATCAAAAGGCCAGAGAAAACCAGAGTACCAAGGACAACATCCACCTGTAAAGGAAAAATAAAGTATATCAAACAGGAACACTCATTTTATTAACACTAACACCTATCTATAAGCACCAAAACGCCTAAGTGCCAATCTTTTAACATTGGCTCAGCAAGGCCTACCCCTTACTTCCATTTGAGGCAAGACTTGTTGGCTGAAAGAGTGCATCACATCTTTTGGTTTAGTGCCCAACATGGTGTAAAGCCTATGTACATCATGTTTCAGGCACTAAACCTCTGGATGTATCCACTCTTTCAGTGAACAAGCCCTGTGGTGATTAACAATGTTTGCACATTGTTAAAGGTCCCTACACCTATGCAATTCTAGTCCATCTATTGGATGGGTAGTAGAGCAGGGCTCTGAAAAAGCCAAGCCAGGGAAATCTGCAGGACTGCCTGGTCCCCTTTATGAGATGGGGTAGGATCAGTACAAACTGCATCAATCCCTGCAGGTTGTAACAGTAGGACTTTGGTACACATCTATAAATGGACTAGATGAATGAAAGTAAATTAATTAGTTGACATAGCTAAAACACTTAATTCCACATACCAACTTTCGTAGATTTGCAGAGTAGAACAACCACACTGAAGCCAGTCAATGCTTTGATGACATTGTAATCTTCCATACCACCTGAAACATTTACCCAAATTAGCTTGTTAAACAAGATTTTACATATGCAGGTTCCTTTAATCTTACAATTAAGATTGTTAGAATTCTCCTTTAATGCTAATCAAGCAAAAACATTAAACTTAGTTTGACTAACCATAAGTACATTAAAGACAGCAATTTATTTTATCTACATGTAAGCATCATTTCAGATTATCTTCAGCCATAATGAGTGATTGTTTAAGTTATAATGTTTACTACCACACTCGCCTAATTCAGAATGTCAAGCAATTAACACCTTCAAACTCAGGGCTGAAGTTCGACTTTCCCATCAATATTCTGGAAGACAATATCTATTTAAGCTTCAAATAAATAAACTAAGTTGAAGTACAGTTACCATTCAATATTTAATTTGTGTACTATACCATCATTAAATGATTCTTTAATTTATGAACATAACCTTTTAAGCTACAAACGTAGATTAAATCCATGATGTCAGTAGACCTCCCAGTTGGGATTCTTTTACCATGTTGTGGCACAGTCTTAAAGCACATCTGGGATCCTCCGACATAAGTTTGAACCCCTCATCACAGCCCTTGTGCATTAGAAATATCACATTGTGATTTGTGTTATTTATAAATGAATAATTTCTAGCCAAATAAGTAAGAACCATGCAACCAACTTAACACCAGAAGTTAAGTAAACAAATTAAGATTTAAATAAAACATTTCATAAAATCTTTAACTTGCAAATTTATGCCGTTTAACAGTTAGTGCCCAACTTTACATTCACAAATTTAAAGTCCCATTTATTCTATTCAAAGCACAATTCTTGCAAGAATTAACTTTAGGATATAGTACCCACTAGTCAAGGCCTTAAACTAGTTTCAATTTACCCAATTTCAAGGTCCCTTCACAATTTCATTAAATATTTAGGTAAAAATTATGTAAACACATTTTACCTATTAAACTAAATAAACTTACTTTGGCCCTCTAATTCTGACAACTATGCTACTTTCTGTAGCATTTAACACTTCCAGTGATTGTTCTGCAACTGTTCCTGAAGTTATGTTGGAAGGACCTTCTACAACCTGTCAATGGAACATTAAATATGGTTAATAAGGTTTTGCATAGCAATTTCATTTTGTTTAACTTTAAAATATTTGTCATTTTAAAGTTACACTAACAAATTATCTACTTCCCCCCCCCCCCACCATATCTAATTTATAAATTAGAAGATAAAGCACTTTGAAGCCCACATTTAAGGTTTATATGCTACAAAATTTGTATTTCAAATTTATAGTTTACGATTCCCCTCCCCCATATATCTTTGGTAACATGTATTTGAAACATGCCAAGCAAACTCAAGAGTTGTTGCTATTTATGTCAAAAAAAACAATACGACAGATCTTTCATTCTTGTACAGCCACAAGCATGCGTACCATTTAGGCCAATAACTTTATTCCATGTTACCCCAGAACACTAAAAATTTAACTAGGTACCAATTTTACACCATTAAACAGATGATACAGTTACTCGCCCAGGATTCATGCCAAATCACTCTTGCTTCCTTGCGGATCAAATGGGATTTAATTTTAAATAGATAAGCAAACTGTACACAGATCTAAATGTATTTGCCACTTGTAAAGAACTTAAACCTCATTTAGTACAAATTTATAAAACCCACCAAACCGGGAAGGCTATGTAGTACCACCGAGTGTGGAAGTTTAAGGCACGAGATTCAAGAACGTCTTTAAGGAAAAATTGAAGATTAGAACCACAGCTAACAAGTGAGAACCCAGTTCGGTTGTGACCTGCACTGGCTCCACCACCAGAGTACCACAGAGGTGAAGAACCTGCTAGTCATAGGGAATGAGCTTACCCACAATATTGCAAATCTTCCAAATCTGCGGCAGAGGAGTATCTGACGTAATGGTGGAAACACTTCCAACTCTCGCGCCTCGCTGTCCAGGTGGTCCAGCAGGCCACTGCACTTTCTGAAACAAAATATAAGAATCAGCCATCTGCCAGCGTCAGTCTTTTCCAGCCTGCACACTTACAGCCGACAACCCTAGCAACCCGCAGTCCCGGGAACGCACTTCCGTGTGCCCTGGGAGGAAGAGCAAGGAATAGAGGGTAACATCGAAGACTAATGAAAACGAGGAGGGTGCAAGGAAGAGGTAGTAAGGAGAGGTCACAGTAGCACGGAGGGTGAATAGGTTCTAATCAGCTTTGGCAAACTGCCACCTAGGGAAGGAGAGGGGAGGGTGAAAAGACAAGGGAAAACAAGGATGGTGAAATGGTCACTTATAGAGGTTATGAACCCTCCACGAGATATCCAAGTACAGAGACGATCAGAGAAAGATCAAGACAGGAAAGTGAGACTCACAGTCCACATGGGGTGGGCTCACCAGAATTCAGGGAAGAGAACGAATGGTTCGAGAAGGCCGCCTCGGGTGTGTCAACATCACCCCAAAGGGTATGTCGACAGTTTAAATAACCCAACAGGAACACCAGCTCTGTTAAGGAGTCCAGGAGGTTCCTGACATCAGGAAGGGAAAGAGGGACATTTGGGGGAAAAATTTAACAGACTACATTTTACTCAAAAACATGGCCAGCAAAATAATGGATAGCACATGGAAACAGTAGGAAAAAGAGATTATCAGTACGAATCAAGAGACCAATATAGTTAAGGGCCCCAGCAAGATCAAGGGGGGGGGGGGGAAGGGGAATAAAGGAATAACCACGACAGTTATCACGACGAGCACCAAGCATCGGCTCCCAGAGACAAAGTGGTGAAACCTAAACAGAAATTGGAGTTCATGAGAGTTAGCATAAAACCCATGAATATTCCATTGAAGAATTGACATCAAAAAAATAAAAGGACAGCAACAGAACAAAGAAACAAAGGTAAATAACACAGCATGTTAAAAAAGCTAAAGATCAGAATAAGGTTTAGCGGGCCATGGGTTAACTTAGTAAGAATGGAGGGAAAAAAGAGCAGGACACCAGAGGCAGATTGACAGGGTTCAGGGAGGGGGGGGAGGGGCTGTCAAGGCCAGGAGGATAGGGGGTAGAAACTCTAGGTCAGCAACCAAGAGGGAATTGGGCCAAAAGAAACTTCCACATTAGGGACAGGGGGCCCCAACCAATAAAATGGGGAGTAAGCAATAGTTAGAGGGCGAGGAAGAAAGGAATGCCGTCTCTTTTCTTACCCGCAGGAGGAGGAGGATGGAGAGGAGCCAGGCTTACGTTTCTGACGGACAGGTGTTCCAGTAACATCGTACTGGCCGACTGACTAGGGTCTTAAGTGAAGAATGGGAGTGAACAACATCAAGATTGCTGGGAGGATGATGGACATCAGCCTGGACAGACAGGCGACGTGGAGGGCCAAGAGGTAGTGGGGAGGGACAGGAAGGATCGGGGAAAACGAAATGACTTGGCAGACAGGGTAGGAAAAGGAAAGGGGGGGGGAGGGAATCCAGAAGGAGATTCACGAGAGATACCTTCCGACCCAGGACGTAAAGGAACAGGGAAGGTGGTGGGCATGTTCGGGTCCAAGCCCTAGAAATGGTTGTGGGACAAAGGTGGGAAGGACGAGAGGTAGAACAACGTGCGAGCATAAGATACGCCAGTGAAGAAGTGGACACTGCAAACCGTGTCTTGCCTCGGGAAAAGTCAAATGATCCTGGTGTTTCAAGTTAAGGACTACTTCAAGCTTTGAGTCGATACACCTGCGAGAGAATGTAGGGTGGGCCTCGCCGCAATTCAGGTAGCGAGCCCGGGGGATATGAGCAATCGTCTTAGAGTGGCTATCGTCCCCACACATGGGGCAGAGAGAAACGAAGACTTGTGCATTTGAGGGCACCGTGCTCGAACTTGCCTCACTTATTACAATGAGTGAGAGGGGGGATGTACTCTTGAACAGGGCATCTGGCACCAGCAAGAATGATAGGTGGCTGAAGGGTCTTACTATCAAAAGGTGATACTATCAAAAGTGAGGTTTGTTTTTAAAAACCAATGTGTCGATATTACAAGATCATTGAATGTGAAATTATGAAAGATTGTCACCTTGCAGATGTGAAGTCAAACTAATCTGACAGTTGTGCGTTTAACCCCCCCTCCCCCACCCCCCACCCTCTACTTTACGTCACGACAACGACAGCCAGAAAGGGAGATGGAACTCATTTAGTAGAAACCTTATCACTAATATCTACAGTATGGGCAATGATAATCTATACAATTGTGTTCTATTAACGTTATTTTTTCAACTTTTAGCTTATGTACACCTACATTAAGTATCCTAATATACATGAACTTTGGTAAAGACTTACTATAATGCCTTGTATACTTTAAGTTTGATGTTGGCGACTATATTACCAACAGGTAATATATAAATTAGATTTTAACTACCTTCAAATACAAACATTTGCTATAATAAAGTAATTATAAAATTGAAAACCAATATAATAACCACCCTTTCACCAAGTTATGATCATTATTCTAATTAACACAATGTTGTACAATATTATAACTACAATATTTTCCAAAACATTTATTCAACTTGCCGACTTCAATGCAACAGGAATCTATCTTATCAATGTGGAGCGGTGATTATTCCTTCAATCCCATGCACCACACTACAAACTTGCAACCAACGTTTCTAAGTTACGTTTGGCTTTAACAACTACAGCCAAGTTGGGAAAAAAACTGCCTTGCATCACCTTGTTGCTCAAACAAGGTAAACTGGCCAGAACACCAATATATTTATAATCTAGTAACAAGTAAATTTGTAGTCAAGACACAGATGGTGCCAAGAACCTTATTAAACATTCCAAAACACTGAAAAAGCTCGTTTCAATAAAATTAGAGAAACTACTCTAAAACACCACAATATCACTATTTACAATAAGTGACTTCAACTAACCCAGAGTTTTTAATAAAATTTAATTTCAATACATTGCAACAGCCATTTCAGATAATGCGTCTCCACCTGTCAAGAGAAAATAAATACATTTTAGTATACTTTGTTACTATTAAGCTTACAAATTATGAACTTCGGTACTTTAATATTCATAAAGTGCTCTCAGTATAACAAGTCACATTAGAAAGTTTATGAAACTTACAATAACATTTGCACACCAAACCAATAGATACAAATTAAAATAATTACATAATAAATTTGACCATGCATGGGAAAGTTTCAAGAATCTAGTAACATTGCACTGATCAATGTCACATTTACCATTAATCTCACCCCTTGGTCTGACATTTAACATCTGACGGCCATTATGGTGTGTGCAACGAACATTTTAACAACCATATAATTTTTATTATGCAACATACTAGCTAACAAAATTACTGAGCTACCAGTAAGGACAAGTTATGAACTGCCTTAGCTACCTCATCCCTTGTTGGATTTTACCTCAATAAATTTATTTAAATGAATTGATTTTCCTCAGCCAATGGATCACCTAAGACTTGTGTACTTCATTGACAATAGAGTATGATTACTACAGAGACTATTGAGCCTGTATATCGAGTAGAGATTAATCATTACAGTGGCCAGTTTTCCATAAGTAAAATAAGATTACCTCTTAAAATAACAGCAGCCTACAGCTTGGGGGTTACATCAAGAAGAGCAATTTGAACGTTTGTCTTTACTACTCCAACAGGTATGGCCACAATCAACTTTCTGGAAATATTCACTCAAATTTTTAACAAAATTGTGGACCATAATTATTAAACTGCAGTACCACGTTCATTGTGCATCAATGTTAATTGATAATTATACAATTTAGTAGAATCAATTTTGTTGTCTAAGCCAAGATACTAGATTATAAACCTAATCATTGTCATGCCCTTTAAGACTGACAATACGTTAATGCTAAATTACAATAGGCACAACTTACAACCTTTAAAGTATTTTGACAAGGAAATATCTATGGGTTTGACAACTCTCCCAAGGGAGATACAAGCCTATGCTACACTTTAATTTCATTTTCTTTTAAATAAAAGTTATATTACCTAATTATTTACAACTTCCCAAGACCGAAGCTGGAAGATTCACCTCATGCTGTCAATCTTAGGAAACAGGTGCAAAGACTCGCAATATAAAAAGTAGCATTGGCATAATTAATAAAACTACATTTCACAATAGTAAAGACTGACTGACTACACAAATCTCCCTGGAACTACCAAACTGATTAATTTTATCTAAATTTAATGGAACAATTGCCTACTTTTGTAAGTACACTTTGCTCTGGTTATTTTTTGGTATCTAAAGTAGGATTCGGTCACCATTTCCATTAAATATTTAAAGTGTTGGTTCCCCCAAAATTATATAAACAAGGCTATCATGCAAATTTACTTTGCAAATTAAGCTCCTAATATAGGAGCTCCAGCAACTCTGGATACATGGATTTTTTTAAAGCTTTCCAAACCTACCACACTACTGCTAAGTTAAAGCACATTTAATAACTTACAATGGATAAAAATCAATAGTTTAAAAATAGTGAAAAGGTCTTACAAATTACTAAACGTCGCAGAAACATATATTCTATTTTTTGGGCTGACTTAAGGATGTTAATTCATGTTAAAGTGAAGGGTATGAAGCCCATACAAAAATGGTCATCAACACATGTAATTTGAAGACAAGCTAATTTAAAACTAAAGCTTAACATGTGCAGCATAATATAAATGCTAAAAATATTACCTTGCCGTAGATCACGAGGAGGACTAAGTCACAATCACCAATCAAAATTGCACGAGTAGTAGCTTCAGTGAGAAAAACCAACACCCTGAAAATAAAAGTTTACACTTTAGAAAGCAGTTATACAACACTCATTCGCCCAACTAATCATGCCAAGGCATGGACACTACCGATTTTATCTGCTTTAGAGGATATTTAATACCAGTCAATAAGTCATTCTTTATGAAACTGCTATTAATAAAAACGGTACATTGCAAGTCAGACAGGATGGTACCAATTTCTTCACACTGAAAATCTATAAGTTTGCAAAACTGTCAAGAACAATAAGTTAAGTGCAACATTAAAATGGTTTAAAGAGAGACTACAATGCAGAACAAAACTAGAGATGCTTATCCCCCACCCACAGTTACAATCCAATGGAACAGTCCTACTAAAGCCACGAGTGCCAAGCTTTGCTGCCGTTTAAGATAAAGCTTTACAAAATAAGGAAATGGAAAAGAGGGGGTACCCGAGAAACTGCCAAAGGGGGGGGGGGTCAGATTATCTGTACCTTTTACAGTTTAGTGTAGACTTTTCCTCCCCACAGGATCTGGGTCTTGTCCACTCCAACGTCGGCCAGAGTTGGTGCCGGCTGCTGTTTAGAATGGGTGCCATCTCATGCTATACATTACTTCAGGAAACTAGTGCCTCACTCTTCGCCATAGGGTACATCAGCTCAGGACCTCACTAACATGTTGGGAGGCAGTCAAAGACTAGCCAGTCAACAACTTGGGCTGGAGAGCTGTAGCAGCCGAAACAATTTACCACCTGCAAATACAATTTAAAGTGTTAATTAAAACACTTTCGCGCTATCCGGACGCATCGGCGCGTCCCGTTCCGTCTAACGTTAAAATCAGCTTTTCGAAAATCTGGCACTTTAACAGAATTTTCTCTTACAGGTCTATTCCATTCTATGCTAAATCTGACTTCTCTGATCACTGTTCCCTAGCTCACTCCCTATTTCGATGTCATTAATTTGTGTTTCCCTGTTAGTTAACACTAAATCTAAAATATTTTCCAGCGTTGGTTCCTTAATGTGTTGCGTAAGAAAACAATCTTCAATTAATTCTAGAAAATCTTCTGCTTCACTATTCCGTTTTGTTCAACCAGTTTATTCCACTAAAGTTAAAGTCACCTATGACAAATACTGTTAGATCTAGATGCTCTAGATATTTCATTCCATAGATCCTTTGCTTCCATTCTGTCTAAATTTGGTGGCCTATATATAACTCCTATTATAATATTTGCTTTCTTTTAATTCTATCCAAATAGTTTCTGTGTGTGGCTCAGTTTTTATTCCCTCTTTGAGACTACATTTCAAGTTGTCCCCAACATACATGGCTACTCCCCCTCGTCTAATATATCTGATATAGTTTAAATCTATTTTATGTTCAGCTAATAGTCCTCCATTTTCTACATTCATCCATGTTTCGGCATGTGCAATATTCTTTTTTTCTGTGCTGACAAGAGCATTTAATTCGTTAATTTTATTTCTTAGACTTCTCAGTGTCACTCAAGCACTTAGATCTGGGTCATTGGCCTCCCAGGCAGCTGTTGTTGGCTGCATGTGGCACCGGCCTGGGGGGGGGGTGGAGGGAACGTATGTTTATTTATTTATTTTATTTATTTAAATACAAGAAGGTGCATTGGGTTGTGAGAGTACATAACATTGTTCTTACATTCTTGTAAAGCCACTAAGACGCATAGTGTTTCGGGCAGGTCCTTAAGCTAACATAAGGTAAGATTTTAATAGGTATATTGTAGCAAAATTTGAGTTCAACATAATAACTGATGGTACTGATTACTCTGGTGAAGTTGAATGTCGTAAGTACTAATACTGGGCGAGTGGGTAGCACAAGATACAGTGTGAGTGAAGCACAATGAGGTGAAACTATCAAACTGTGTGTGTGTGTGTGTGTGTGTGTGTGTGTGTGTGTGTGTGTGTGTGTGTGTGTGTGTGTGTGTGTGTGTGTGTGTGTGTGTGTGTGTGTGTGTGTGTACTAACCTAGTTGTACTTGCGGGGGTTGTGGTCCCGCCTCTCAACCGTCAATCTACTAGTGTACAGATTGCTGAGCTTCTCGAGCTCTATCATATCTACATTTGAAACTGTGTATGGAGTCAGCCTCCACCACATCACTTCCTAGTGCATTCCATTTACTAACTACTCTTTCACTGAAAAAGTTCTTTCTGATGTGTCTGTGGCTCATTTGGGTACTGAGCTTCCACCTGTGTCCCCTTGTGCGTGTGCCACCCGTGTTAAATAACCCATCCTTGTCTACCCTGTCAATTTCCTTGAGGACTTTGGTGTACTCACCTAATTGTGCTTGCGGGGGTTGAGCTTTGGCTGTTTGGTGTGTAAGCTGTGTGGTGACGGCGGTCACTTGGCCTGGCAGTGTAAGTTGTTTCTCCCACCTAATTACCAAGTGTGTACGGTACATGGCACAATACATACCACCTTGGTGGACGCAGGTGCTTCCGTGTCCATCCTGAGCCACAGTGTGTTAGGGTCAGATGTCAGGCTTATACCTAACAACAGGAGATTTACAGCGGTTGCATCCGCGCCCAGGATGCAACCCCACAACAAGCTGACCATCTCCTGAGTACCTATATTTACTGCTAGGTGAACAGGCGCATTCGGTGATAGGCACCCACCCATTTCGGTCCGGCAAAGGATTCGAACCCAGAATTCTCGAATGTGAGTCGAGAACGAACTCGACTGTACTACCGGGATCAGCCCGTCCTCCAAACAAAGACCCAAAAGTGATTCCATGCACCCGCCAAACCCCCTGTTTATGAATGAAAAACGGTTTACACACAACCCGTTCTCGACTCAAGTCCATTACATCCAGAGGTCGACCCCACAGACGCATTCATAAATTTTAACATGCTGTTCATTCAGAACAAGAATTTTCTCAAATATAAATTAATATTAAAATATATTAGCATATTGTGCATATATAGGCATAGGTTAGGTTAGGTTAGGTGTTAAGGTTCGGTTGGTGATTATTTGCATATGTAGTACGTGGGTGAAGCATTTATAGCGATGTGGTTCGAACAAAACTCGTCAGTAAAGCACTTGTTCCGGAAGTGTTCGAACGAAATCAGTTGTGAGTCGTGTGTAAACCGTTTTTCATTCATAAACAGGGGGTTTGGCGGGTGCATGGAATCACTTTTGGATCTTTGTTTGGAGGACGGGCTGTAACACACGACTCACAACTGATTTCGTTCGAACACTTCCGGAACAAGTGCCTCACTGACGAATTTTGTTCGAACCACAACGCTGTAAATGCTTCACCCACGTACTACAAATACAAATAATCGCCAACAGAACCTAAACACCTAATCTAACCTATGCCTATATATACACAATCTGCTAATATATTATAATATTAATTTATATTTGATTAGATTCCCCATTTGAGTGAACAGCATGTACAAATTTATGAATGCGTCTGTGGGGTCGACCGCTGGATGTAATGGACTTGAGTAGAGGACGGGTTGGGATACTAGGTAATAGTGTATTCTCTTCCCCGGTGATGGGGGTACATTACCTGCAGCTTGTGTACCCCATTCCCCGGGCATACCATCTACCGGTACCCTGGTTCTGGTGGTACTCTGTTGTGCCCCTTGCAGGCGAGTACCGTGGTGGAGCAGGAGATAAACTGTGTCCACGTGTTCCTTGACTGTTGTAGCCTGCCCGCTGCCCACGGCTACTCTTGCGGGCAAGACTGCTTCCAGCTCTAGTTTTCAGCCACCACTGGTGCCCTAGAAGTACCCCCTGCCTGTGTCCCAGGTGGTGCCGGCTGGCTCCCATGACTGGCGACACTAGAGTTCACTGACATCTAGCGTCTCAGATGCCGTTGCCCAGTTTGCTTCCACACAGAGACCCATACATACTCATCCATGCTTATATAAACACTTCCGTTGCCGTACTCTGACGTCGTCCATTTGGTCCGGGAGACATCTCCCGTCACGCAGGGTGCAGTCGCACCTCCACAGTATCATCTATTGATACTGGTAATGGCTCAAAAGGGCCACCACTTACGAGCTATTTATGCCCGTGCCACCTTTTGGGTGGCTTCATCTTCATCTTAACACATTCACAAGGGAGACATCTCCCGTCACGCAGGGTGCACTCGCACCTCCACAGATCTCCAGTATCAGCTCTTGATACTGGTAATGGCTCAAAAGGGCCACCACTTACGGGCTATTTATGCCCGTGCCTCATCTTCATCTTCATCTTAACACATTCATAAGGGAGACATCTCCCGTCATGCAGGGTGCATTCGCACCTCCACAGATCTCCAGTATCAGCTCTTGATACTGATAATGGCTTAAAAGGGCCACCACTTACGGGCTATTCATGCCCGTGCCACCTTTTGGGTGGCTTAATCTTCATCAATCATCAATCAATCGTACTCTGAGAAATTATTCACATCTAAAATTTGGGTCACAACAAGGGTCACGTTGTGCGACATCATTACACGCAACGAGTACAGCAACTCAACAATGCTAGTAGACGGGGATATAAAGAACTAGACCACACTTCTCTATCCTCCACAGATCTCCAGTATCAAGAGTTGATACTGGTAATGGCTCAAAAGGGCCACCACTTACGGGTTATTCATGCTCGTGCCACCTTTTGGGTGGCTTAATCTTCATCAATCAATCACTTTTCCATAGTTACGGGCTATTAATGCCCGTGCCACCTCTTGGGTGGCTTAATCTTCATCAGTCTTTATCCCATTATGTGCCTCTGTAACCCTTTTTACTACCGCCCACAAGATGGGTATGGGGTGCATAATAAATGAACTAAACTTAAGAAAAACTATAGGTATAAGTCGAGACCCCTAATTCAACCTACGCTTGGGGGTCAAATCACCATACTTGAGGGTCAAATTAGCATACTCGAGGGGTACTGTGTTTAGATTAACATTTTAGTCTATAAACCCATTTAGTGGGTTACTAGGGCCAAGAATTGGCCATGAGGGTAAAGACGTCACGATCCCACTGGCGTCGAGTGCCCAATTGTATTTGGACAAACTCATTTAAGCTTTAATCCCCTTGATAAGTATATTATTGTTATTATTATTAATTATGGTTAGAATACCACTGTTTAGGTCTTAAGTTTTGCGGAGGATGAGATGAAGATTAAACATTAAAAGAAGATTAGTAATGGTTTAGTGAGAGTATATGGCAAGTGTATTGGCCGTAGGGTTGCCAGATTGGGCTACAAGTAGCGAATTGGGCTACTTTTGAGAGCCCCGCGCTTCCAAAATTTTCATTTCGCTACTTGCGAGTTTTTGGGTTAGTTTAAAAGCAAGTTGGGCTACTTTGGACTATTAATATTAAGACTCTCAATGATGATTATTTATGCTTTAATAATATAATGTGTACAAATCACAGCCGCGTCCAACAGCCTGATTGACTTACCCGACTGGTCCCAGACCGGCCCCCTGGGGACATTGATCCTAGGAACCTTCGAAAGAAAAAGTAACCGCAAGGCAAGGTAATCCTCCCCAAGGGCAATAGATTTCCCAACCTTAATTGTTATTAATACTTCATCCCAAAAGCTACACCTGGTTCCACAGATCTTCATTAAGGGGAGAAGGTTATCTAGAAATTTACAGTTTGATAAATGATGGGAAAGATCCCTTACAGTTAATACCAGTCCGTCTAATTACCACAGGCTACACAAGCTTCACAAAGCTTCAGAAAGCTTATGTTAGTAATGAATAAATATGATATATTTACTCATGTTGGTGCTGAATGTACAACACGAGAAAACATAATTTTAATCTGAAAAAGTATATTTTTATTAAGAAATTAGACGAAAATAAAGAGCTGGTGACGCCAAATAAAGTCGACGATCCAAGCGTCGGTTAGGTTAGGTTTGGTTTGTTTAAGTTAGGTTAGGTTAGTTTAGGTTAGGTCAGCGTAACCTAACATCATATTTATTCATTACTAACGTATTGCCAGGAAGCTTTCTGAAGCTTTGTGAAGCTTGTGTAGCTTGTGGTAATTAGACGGACCCGTTAATACCTTTGTCAGGAAGACGATGGTTGGCAAGGAGCGGTAGTGTAAAGCGGCTGTTAGATTAGAGGGATTCTTTAACAACTTATTTCCAAATAGCTTTTTCCTCTTGTGATAAATATGTTGCAAGGCAACTATTTTCAATGTACGCTGATCCCTCCAATAAGCTATATTTCACATGTCTCAAACCAATCCTAAATGATTGGATGAACTGAATGATTGGATTTGAAAGGATAAACTGACTTTCTAAAAAAGATGAAGCAGATCAGTGTAGCCTTTACACTGTCTTAGAAAACTTCACTCTTGGAATACTCAGTTGTGTGTCTATGTAAAAATAAAAATAAAATAAAATAAAATAAAATAAAATAAAATGTTTATTTAGGTAAGGTACATACATACAATAAATTTTTACAAAGATTGGTTGACTTATAGGTAGAGCTAGTACATACAATGCCTAAAGCTACTATTACGCAAAGCGTTTCGGGCATGATAAACTTAAATGACAAGCTTAATACTAATTGAGCATAATGAGTAGAATGAAAACAAGAAATGAAAATATAGCTGAAAAAGCAGCACAAATACAATTATGTCGACAAACAGCGCTCTTTAAAAAAAAAACAGACATTGGTTGACAATAGAGGGGTAAGGAAGGTTACAGGGAATTTATTTGGTATAGCTTCGTTTTTATCTTAAACTGGTTGAGAGAGGAACAGTCTTTAACATGGTTGGGAAGGTCATTCCACATTCTGGGCCCCTTGATTTGTAGAGCATTTCTAGTTTGATTAAGTCGTACTCTAGGAATATCAAAACTGTATTTATTTCTGGTGTGGTGCTCATGGGTTCTGTTACAACCTTCTATGAAGCTTTTGAGATCAGGATTGGCATTACAGTTTAGTGTTTTATATATGTATAATATACATGAGAGAATGTGCAGTGGCTTAATGTCTAACATATTCAGAGATTTGAGTAGGGGTACCGTATTACCGTACCGTACCATATGTATTAACACTCCCTTTCTTCCAAGAAAGGGAGTGGGAAATGAATGGATATCGAGGGCACTTGGTGTCAATTGCCGGCTGGAAAGATATTGCAAATCAAATGCAATATCTTTCATAGACAACTGGGAACACTTCTATGGAAGAAATGAAATGTATGCTCGTGATGGGGTGCATCTATCGAGAGCTGGGGTTGTTGCTGTTGCGAACTCGTTGGAAGAAGTGGTTATAGGTGTTTGTTTGGGTTTAAACTGTTAGTAGATAGAGGTATGGGAATTGATTTGGTGGAAGGAGGTAATAAAAGTATGTGTTTGTGGGAGAAAGGAATTGGCAAAACGATCAGGGAAAGAGAAGGGCCTCAAAATAACAATTCACTTAGGGTATATTACACTAACAGTAGAAGTCTAAGAAATAAAACTAACGAATTAAATGCTCTTGTCTGCACAGAAAAAATAGATATTATTGCACTTACCGAAACGTGGATGAATGTAGAAAATAGAGAACTATTAGCTGAATATCAAATATATGGATTTAAACTATTTCACACAGATAGATATATTAGACGAGGAGGGGGAGTAGCCATATATGTTAGGGACAATTTGAAATGTAGTCTCAAAGAGGAAATCAAAACAGAGCCACACACAGAAACTATTTGGATAGAATTAAACGAAAAAGCTAATAATATTATAATAGGAGTAATATATAGGCCACCAAATTTAGACAGAATGGAAGCAAAGCACCTATGGGATGAAATATCTAGAGCATCTAGATCTAACAGATCTCTCAGCAATATTGTTATATTATCATAGCAATATGGAAGTTGTAGTGAAGGACCTGGTGACTCTAGTGGGAGCCCTGAGGACAGAGTTGGACTCTCTGCGGGAGGAGGTGCGTCAGCTTAAAAAACAACGAGAAGTAACGAAGGAGGAGACCAGCAGTAAAGGGACCTCGTCTTGGAGAGTTGCGAAAGACAGGGGCCTTAAGAAGACTTTGATAAAGCCGCCTTCAAACGCCATAGCAACTTCAAATTCATTTGACGTTTTGGAGGACGAGTGCTGTGGAGAGACTGTGGATCGCGCAAAAGGGAAAGCAACTAAGAGAAAGGAAGCGCAGGCCCCTCAGAAAGTAAAGGAAGTACCTAAGCAAACATTAGTTGTGGGAGATTCCCAGATAAGGTATTTGGATAGAACGTTTTGTGCTAGAGATAGGGGGAACAGGTTAAGGGTTTGCTATCCCGGAGCTGGCATTGGAGATATTATAAACAACATGAATGATATTATGGCTGGTAATGGGAACAATCCCATTATTTGCATTAGCGTGGGAGGAAATGATGTTGGTCGAGTCAGGAGTGAGGAACTGATTCAGAGGTATAAAACAGCCATAGAGTTAGTTAGGAGCAAGGGAGGAATCCCGATCATATGTGGCATTCTTCCAAGAAAGGGAGTGGGAAATGAATGGATATCGAGGGCACTTGGTGTCAATTGCCGGCTGGAAAGATATTGCAAATCAAATGCAATATCTTTCATAGACAACTGGGAACACTTCTATGGAAGAAATGAAATGTATGCTCGTGATGGGGTGCATCTATCGAGAGCTGGGGTTGTTGCTGTTGCGAACTCGCTAGAAGAAGTGGTTAGAGGTGTTTGTTTGGGTTTAAACTGTTAGTAGATAGAGGTATGGGAATTGATTTGGAGGAAGGAGGTAATAAAAGTATGTGTTTGTGGGAGAAAGGAATTGGCAAAACGATCAGGGAAAGAGAAGGTCCGCAAAATAACAATTCACTTAGGGTATATTACACTAACAGTAGAAGTCTAAGAAATAAAATTAACGAATTAAATGCTCTTGTCTGCACAGAAAAAATAGATATTATTGCACTTACCGAAACGTGGATGAATGTAGAAAATAGAGAACTATTAGCTGAATATCAAATATATGGATTTAAACTATTTCACACAGATAGATATATTAGACGAGGAGGTGGAGTAGCCATATATGTTAGGGACAATTTGAAATGTAGTCTCAAAGAGGGAATCAAAACAGAGCCACACACAGAAACTATTTGGATTGAATTAAACGAAAAAGCTAATAATATTATAATAGGAGTAATATATAGGCCACCAAATTTAGACAGAATGGAAGCAAAGCATCTATGGGATGAAATATCTAGAGCATCTAGATCTAACAGTATTTATGTCATGGGTGACTTTAATTTTAGCGGAATAAACTGGTTGAACAAAACAGGGAATAGTGAAGCAGAAGATTTTATAGAATTAATTGACGATTGCTTTCTTACGCAACACATTAAGGAACCAACACGGGAAAATAATATTTTAGATTTAGTGTTAACTAACAGGGAAACGCAAATTAATGACATCGAAATAGGGAGTGAGCTAGGGAGCAGTGATCACAAAGAAATCAGATTTAGCATAGAATGGAATAGACCAGTAGGAGAAAATTCTGTTAAAGTGCCAGATTTTCGAAAAGCTGATTTTAATAGCCTAAGAAATTTTTTGGGTCAAATTGATTGGAAAGGCTTGGGTATGGGGTGTGGGCCGGTCTTGGAGCGAGACATGAACCCAGCGATAGGTGACTTAAATGGGGATTTCGATGTGGATTCAATATATAACTTATTTAAGAATATTCTAAACAAAGCACAGGAACGTAGTATACCATACAAATTGAATAGATCGTATACTAATGACCCAAAGTGGATAACAAAGAATTTGAAGAACCTTATAGGTAAAAAGAGAGCTTGGTACAAAAGGATTAAAAATGGGGAGGTCACTTTAGAACAGGAATTCGTACAACTGGTTAGAAATGTTAAAAAAGAGATAAGGAAAGCAAAAAGAAACTATGAAGTTCGCATAGCAGGGCAAGCAAAGACAAATCCTAAAGGGTTTTTTCAGTTATATCGTACTAAGACTAGGGAAAGGATAGGTCCATTAAAAACTGAGACAGGTCAAATAACAGATAGTGATGAAGAGATGAGTAGTATTTTTAATAAATATTTTGTATCTGTATTTACTAAAGAGGAACTTAACAATATGCCTTCAGCCGAACAAGTCTATGTGGGTGGGGACGAGGACAGGTTGACGAGTTTAGCAGTTACCAGGGAGGATGTTCTTAAACAAATAGTAAAACTCAAACCAAACAAATCCCCAGGGCCGGATGAAGTGTTTGCTAGGGTGCTTAAAGAATGCAAAGAGGAGCTTTGTGACCCACTGTCAACCATATTTAATAAATCAATAGAGTCAGGCAGAGTGCCAGAGTTTTGGAAAGTTGCTAATGTGATACCAGTTTTTAAGAAAGGAGATAGATCACTTGCGTCTAACTATCGACCAATTAGCCTAACGTCTATTGTGGGAAAGTTACTCGAATCTATAATAGCAAATAAAATTCGTCTTCATCTTGAAAAACATAAATTAATAATTGAGTCGCAACATGGTTTTATAAATAACCGTTCATGTTTAACAAATTTGTTATCTTTTTATTCTAGCATTGTTGAGGCAGTTGATAGTGGTAAGGATTGCGATGTTGTATACCTTGACTTTAGCAAAGCTTTTGATACAGTGCCACATGAAAGACTGATTAAAAAAATAGAGTCTCATGGTATTGGGGGTGCTATATTAAGCTGGATTAGGGCATGGCTATACCAAAGGAAACAGAGAGTTAGTATAAATGGAATCAAGTCAGAGTGGGAAAATGTTGTAAGTGGAGTGCCTCAAGGCTCTGTCCTGGGACCTCTGTTGTTTATAATATATATAAATGATTTAGATTCAGGTTTGAGTAGCAACATTTGCAAATTTGCCGATGATACGAAAATCGGTAGGGAAATTAATTCGGAGGAGGACTCACTATCACTTCAAGTTGATCTAGATAGGGTTTTGAAATGGTCAAAGGATTGGCAGATGCAGTTTAATGCTGATAAATGTAAAGTTCTGAGGTTAGGTAATGATGATAGAGTTACAAGATACGAGCTAGTTAAGAACATAAGAACATAAGAACAAAGGTAACTGCAGAAGGCCTATTGGCCCATACGAGGCAGCTCCTATTCTATAACCACCCAATCCCACTCATATACTTGTCCAACCCGTGCTTGAAACAATCGAGGGACCCCACCTCCACAATGTTACGCGGCAATTGGTTCCACAAATCAACAACCCTGTTACTGAACCAGTATTTACCCAAGTCTTTCCTAAATCTAAACTTATCCAATTTATATCCATTGTTTCGTGTTCTGTCCTGTGTTGATACTTTTAATACCCTATTAATATCCCCCCGGTTATGTCCATTCATCCACTTGTAAACCTCTATCATGTCACCCCTAACTCTTCGCCTTTCCAGTGAATGCAACTTAAGCTTTGTTAATCTTTCTTCATATGAAAGATTTCTAATTTGGGGAATTAACTTAGTCATCCTACGCTGGACACGTTCAAGTGAATTTATATCCATTCTATAATATGGCGACCAAAACTGAACTGCATAATCTAAATGGGGCCTAACTAGAGCAAGATATAGCTTGAGAACCACACCAGGTGTCTTGTTACTAACGCTGCGATTAATAAATCCAAGTGTCCGATTTGCCTTATTACGAACATTTATGCATTGATCCTTTTGTTTTAAATTCTTACTAATCATAACTCCCAGATCCCTTTCGCAATCCGACTTCGCAATCACAACACCATCTAGCTCGTATCTTGTAACTCTATCATCATTACCTAACCTCAGAACTTTACATTTATCAGCATTAAACTGCATCTGCCAATCCTTTGACCATTTCAAAACCCTATCTAGATCAACTTGAAGTGATAGTGAGTCCTCCTCCGAATTAATTTCCCTACCGATTTTCGTATCATCGGCAAATTTGCAAATGTTGCTACTCAAACCTGAATCTAAATCATTTATATATATTATAAACAACAGAGGTCCCAGGACAGAGCCTTGAGGCACTCCACTTACAACATTTTCCCACTCTGACTTGATTCCATTTATACTAACTCTCTGTTTCCTTTGGTATAGCCATGCCCTAATCCAGCTTAATATAGCACCCCCAATACCATGAGACTCTATTTTTTTAATCAGTCTTTCATGTGGCACTGTATCAAAAGCTTTGCTAAAGTCAAGGTATACAACATCGCAATCCTTACCACTATCAACTGCCTCAACAATGCTAGAATAAAAAGATAACAAATTTGTTAAACATGAACGGCCATTTATAAAACCATGTTGCGACTCAATTATTAATTTATGTTTTTCAAGATGAAGACGAATTTTATTTGCTATTATAGATTCGAGTAACTTTCCCACAATAGACGTTAGGCTAATTGGTCGATAGTTAGACGCAAGTGATCTATCTCCTTTCTTAAAAACTGGTATCACATTAGCAACTTTCCAAAACTCTGGCACTCTGCCTGACTCTATTGATTTATTAAATATGGTTGACATATTATGACATAGTTGGTGTTGTGATTGCGAAGTCGGATTGCGAAAGGGATCTGGGAGTTATGATTAGTAAGAATTTAAAACAAAAGGATCAATGCATAAATGTTCGTAATAAGGCAAATCGGACACTTGGATTTATTAATCGCAGCGTTAGTAACAAGACACCTGGTGTGGTTCTCAAGCTATATCTTGCTCTAGTTAGGCCCCATTTAGATTATGCAGTTCAGTTTTGGTCGCCATATTATAGAATGGATATAAATTCACTTGAACGTGTCCAGCGTAGGATGACTAAGTTAGTTCCCCAAATTAGAAATCTTTCATATGAAGAAAGATTAACAAAGCTTAAGTTGCATTCACTGGAAAGGCGAAGAGTTAGGGGTGACATGATAGAGGTTTACAAGTGGATGAATGGACATAACCGGGGGGATATTAATAGGGTATTAAAAGTATCAACACAGGACAGAACACGAAACAATGGATATAAATTGGATAAGTTTAGATTTAGGAAAGACTTGGGTAAATACTGGTTCAGTAACAGGGTTGTTGATTTGTGGAACCAATTGCCGCGTAACATTGTGGAGGTGGGGTCCCTCGATTGTTTCAAGCACATAAGAACATAAGAACATAAGAACAAAGGTAACTGCAGAAGGCCTATTGGCCCATACGAGGCAGCTCCTATTCTATAACCACCCAATCCCACTCATATACTTGTCCAACCCGTGCTTGAAACAATCGAGGGACCCCACCTCCACAATGTTACGCGGCAATTGGTTCCACAAATCAACAACCCTGTTACTGAACCAGTATTTACCCAAGTCTTTCCTAAATCTAAACTTATCCAATTTATATCCATTGTTTCGTGTTCTGTCCTGTGTTGATACTTTTAATACCCTATTAATATCCCCCCGGTTATGTCCATTCATCCACTTGTAAACCTCTATCATGTCACCCCTAACTCTTCGCCTTTCCAGTGAATGCAACTTAAGCTTTGTTAATCTTTCTTCATATGAAAGATTTCTAATTTGGGGAACTAACTTAGTCATCCTACGCTGGACACGTTCAAGTGAATTTATATCCATTCTATAATATGGCGACCAAAACTGAACTGCATAATCTAAATGGGGCCTAACTAGAGCAAGATATAGCTTGAGAACCACACCAGGTGTCTTGTTACTAACGCTGCGATTAATAAATCCAAGTGTCCGATTTGCCTTATTACGAACATTTATGCATTGTGTTCGGGTTGCATTGTGCACGGGTTGGACAAGTATATGAGTGGGATTGGGTGGTTATAGAATAGGAGCTGCCTCGTATGGGCCAATAGGCCTTCTGCAGTTACCTTTGTTCTTATGTTCTTATGTTCTTATGTAACAGTATTTATGTCATGGGTGACTTTAATTTTAGCGGAATAAACTGGTTGAACAAAACAGGGAATAGTGAAGCAGAAGATTTTCTAGAATTAATTGACGATTGCTTTCTTACGCAACACATTAAGGAACCAACGCGGGAAAATAATATTTTAGATTTAGTGTTAACTAACAGGGAAACGCAAATTAATGACATCGAAATAGGGAGTGAGCTAGGGAACAGTGATCACAAAGAAATCAGATTTAGCATAGAATGGAATAGACCAGTAGGAGAAAATTCTGTTAAAGTGCCAGATTTTCGAAAAGCTGATTTTAATAGCCTAAGAAATTTTTTGGGTCAAATTGATTGGAAAGTCTTGGGTATGGGGTGTGGGCCGGTCTTGGAGCGAGACATGAACCCAGCGATAGGTGACTTAAATGGGGATTTCGATGTGGATTCAATATATAACTTATTTAAGAATATTCTAAACAAAGCACAGGAACGTAGTATACCATACAAATTGAATAGATCGAATACTAATGACCCAAAGTGGATAACAAAGAATTTGAAGAACCTTATAGGTAAAAAGAGAGCTTGGTACAAAAGGATTAAAAATGGGGAGGTCACTTTAGAACAGGAATTCGTACAACTGGTTAGAAATGTTAAAAAAGAGATAAGGAAAGCAAAAAGAAACTATGAAGTTCGCATAGCAGGGCAAGCAAAGACAAATCCTAAAGGGTTTTTTCAGTTATATCGTACTAAGACTAGGGAAAGGATAGGTCCATTAAAAACTGAGACAGGTCAAATAACAGATAGTGATGAAGAGATGAGTAGTATTTTTAATAAATATTTTGTATCTGTATTTACTAAAGAGGAACTTAACAATATGCCTTCAGCCGAACAAGTCTATGTGGGTGGGGACGAGGACAGGTTGACGAGTTTAACAGTTACCAGGGAGGATGTTCTTAAACAAATAGTAAAACTCAAACCAAACAAATCCCCAGGGCCGGATGAAGTGTTTGCTAGGGTGCTTAAAGAATGCAAAGAGGAGCTTTGTGACCCACTGTCAACCATATTTAATAAATCAATAGTCAGGCAGAGTGCCAGAGTTTTGGAAAGTTGCTAATGTGATACCAGTTTTTAAGAAAGGAGATAGATCACTTGCGTCTAACTATCGACCAATTAGCCTAACGTCTATTGTGGGAAAGTTACTCGAATCTATAATAGCAAATAAAATTCGTCTTCATCTTGAAAAACATAAATTAATAATTGAGTCGCAACATGGTTTTATAAATGGCCGTTCATGTTTAACAAATTTGTTATCTTTTTATTCTAGCATTGTTGAGGCAGTTGATAGTGGTAAGGATTGCGATGTTGTATACCTTGACTTTAGCAAAGCTTTTGATACAGTGCCACATGAAAGACTGATTAAAAAGATAGAGTCTCATGGTATTGGGGGTGCTATATTAAGCCGGATTAGGGCATAGCTATACCAAAGAAAACAGAGAGTTAGTATAAATGGAATCAAGTCAGAGTGGGAAAATGTTGTAAGTGGAGTGCCTCAAGGCTCTGTCCTGGGACCTCTGTTGTTTATAATATATATAAATGATTTAGATTCAGGTTTGAGTAGCAACATTTGCAAATTTGCCGATGAACATAAGAACATAAGAACATAAGAACAAAGGTAACTGCAGAAGGCCTATTGGCCCATACGAGGCAGCTCCTATTCTATAACCACCCAATCCCACTCATATACTTGTCCAACCTGTGCTTGAAACAATCGAGGGGCCCCACCTCCACAATGTTACGCGGCAATTGGTTCCACAAATCAACAACCCTGTTACTGAACCAGTATTTACCCAAGTCTTTCCTAAATCTAAACTTATCCAACTTATATCCATTGTTTCGTGCTTATATCCATTGTTTCGATGATACGAAAATCGGTAGGGAAATTAATTCGGAGGAGGACTCACTATCACTTCAAGTTGATCTAGATAGGGTTTTGAAATGGTCAAAGGATTGGCAGATGCAGTTTAATGCTGATAAATGTAAAGTTCTGAGGTTAGGTAATGATGATAGAGTTACAAGATACGAGCTAGATGGTGTTGAGATTGCGAAGTCGGATTGCGAAAGGGATCTGGGAGTTATGATTAGTAAGAATTTAAAACAAAAGGATCAATGCATAAATGTTCGTAATAAGGCAAATCGGACACTTGGATTTATTAATCGCAGCGTTAGTAACAAGACACCTGGTGTGGTTCTCAAGCTATATCTTGCTCTAGTTAGGCCCCATTTAGATTATGCAGTTCAGTTTTGGTCGCCATATTATAGAATGGATATAAATTCACTTGAACGTGTCCAGCGTAGGATGACTAAGTTAATTCCCCAAATTAGAAATCTTTCATATGAAGAAAGATTAATAAAGCTTAAGTTGCATTCACTGGAAAGGCGAAGAGTTAGGGGCGACATGATAGAGGTTTACAAGTGGGTGAATGGACATAACAAAGGGGATATTAATGGGGTATTGAAAGTATCAACACAAGACAGAACACGAAACAATGGGTATAAATTGGATAAGTTTAGATTTAGGAAAGACTTGGGTAAATACTGGTTCAGTAACAGGGTTGTTGATTTGTGGAACCAATTGCCGCGTAACATTGTGGAGGTGGGGTCCCTCGATTGTTTCAAGCGCGGGTTGGACAACTATATGAGTGGGATTGGGTGGTTATAAATAGGAGCTGCCTCGTGTGGGCCAACAGGCCTTCTGCAGTTGCCTTTGTTCTTATGTTCTTATGTTCTTATGTACTGAACGGGGTGAGAATAGCTTGAGCTACCTCATCCCTTTGTGTGTATTTTACCTCAATAAACTTATTTCAATTTCAATTTCAGAAGAATTGTTCATCCTCATCATGCAAAGCTTCATGCTAATTTGGACTACAATTCTATGTATCTGCCCCTGGAAAAAGTTGACTTTGGTTACGAATTTTCAACTCTTCGGGTCACTAACAGACAAAACAATTTTATAACCCAGGAAAAGTTTCAAAATATTAAAGAAAGATGCGATAATTTTTTAATGAAAGCTTGCAAATAGCTTCTTTCTCGTATTCTAAGTAATGTTGAAACTTTAAAAAGGGTGAAAAATCTGTTACCTATCATATGCCTTAGCCACACACGGCCACCATTTTCAGAACTTCCATAAGTATTAGCTGACCAATCTAAGCTTAGTGAAATTGAAAGTCAGTGGCGCCTACTGTTAACCATTGACTGGTCCAACATTTGTGAGGGACAAATTCCAACATCTGGAGCGCCATTTTAGACCAAGACAAAAACTGTCAAGAACGCTGCTGGCGATCCCATACTGATTGACCTCGCTGAGTTTGCATTGAAAATATACAGCTTGCAAATCAGTAATGCCCTGGTTGAACGGATATTTTCAAGAGTAACGTCTGTGAAAACTAAACTGAGAAATCGAATGGGACTTGAGCTTTTGACATCAATCTTGACATCAATCTTTGACATCAATCTTGAGAATCAAAACATATCTTGAAGAAAATGTAACTTGTTGCTCGTCATTTGAATCACTCATGTCAATTCTTAAATATGTCTGCAATATACAAGAACGAGGTTGTGGATGCAGATCAAGATCTGCATCCACAACCTCGTTCTTGTATATTGCAGACATATTTAAGAATTGACATGAGTGATTCAAATGGGGTGCATCTATCGAGAGCTGGGGTTATCGTGATGGGGTGCATCTATCGAGAGCTGGGGTTGTTGCTGTTGCGAACTCGCTAGAAGAAGTGGTTAGAGGTGTTTGTTTGGGTTTAAACTGTTAGTAGATAGAGGTATGGGAATTGATTTGGAGGAAGGAGGTAATAAAAGTATGTGTTTGTGGGAGAAAGGAATTGGCAAAACGATCAGGGAAAGAGAAGGTCCGCAAAATAACAATTCACTTAGGGTATATTACACTAACAGTAGAAGTCTAAGAAATAAAATTAACGAATTAAATGCTCTTGTCTGCACAGAAAAAATAGATATTATTGCACTTACCGAAACGTGGATGAATGTAGAAAATAGAGAACTATTAGCTGAATATCAAATATATGGATTTAAACTATTTCACACAGATAGATATATTAGACGAGGAGGTGGAGTAGCCATATATGTTAGGGACAATTTGAAATGTAGTCTCAAAGAGGGAATCAAAACAGAGCCACACACAGAAACTATTTGGATTGAATTAAACGAAAAAGCTAATAATATTATAATAGGAGTAATATATAGGCCACCAAATTTAGACAGAATGGAAGCAAAGCATCTATGGGATGAAATATCTAGAGCATCTAGATCTAACAGTATTTATGTCATGGGTGACTTTAATTTTAGCGGAATAAACTGGTTGTACAAAACAGGGAATAGTGAAGCAGAAGATTTTCTAGAATTAATTGACGATTGCTTTCTTACGCAACACATTAAGGAACCAACACGGGAAAATAATATTTTAGATTTAGTGTTAACTAACAGGGAAACGCAAATTAATGACATCGAAATAGGGAGTGAGCTAGGGAGCAGTGATCACAAAGAAATCAGATTTAGCATAGAATGGAATAGACCAGTAGGAGAAAATTCTGTTAAAGTGCCAGATTTTCGAAAAGCTGATTTTAATAGCCTAAGAAATTTTTTGGGTCAAATTGATTGGAAAGGCTTGGGTATGGGGTGTGGGCCGGTCTTGGAGCGAGACATGAACCCAGCGATAGGTGACTTAAATGGGGATTTCGATGTGGATTCAATATATAACTTATTTAAGAATATTCTAAACAAAGCACAGGAACGTAGTATACCATACAAATTGAATAGATCGTATACTAATGACCCAAAGTGGATAACAAAGAATTTGAAGAACCTTATAGGTAAAAAGAGAGCTTGGTACAAAAGGATTAAAAATGGGGAGGTCACTTTAGAACAGGAATTCGTACAACTGGTTAGAAATGTTAAAAAAGAGATAAGGAAAGCAAAAAGGAACTATGAAGTTCGCATAGCAGGGCAAGCAAAGACAAATCCTAAAGGGTTTTTTCAGTTATATCGTACTAAGACTAGGGAAAGGATAGGTCCATTAAAAACTGAGACAGGTCAAATAACAGATAGTGATGAAGAGATGAGTAGTATTTTTAATAAATATTTTGTATCTGTATTTACTAAAGAGGAACTTAACAATATGCCTTCAGCCGAACAAGTCTATGTGGGTGGGGACGAGGACAGGTTGACGAGTTTAGCAGTTACCAGGGAGGATGTTCTTAAACAAATAGTAAAACTCAAACCAAACAAATCCCCAGGGCCGGATGAAGTGTTTGCTAGGGTGCTTAAAGAATGCAAAGAGGAGCTTTGTGACCCACTGTCAACCATATTTAATAAGAAGAACATAAGAACATAAGAACAAAGGTAACTGCAGAAGGCCTATTGGCCCATACGAGGCAGCTCCTATTCTATAACCACCCAATCCCACTCATATACTTGTCCAACCCGTGCTTGAAACAATCGAGGGACCCCACCTCCACAATGTTACGCGGCAATTGGTTCCACAAATCAACAACCCTGTTACTGAACCAGTATTTACCCAAGTCTTTCCTAAATCTAAACTTATCCAATTTATATCCATTGTTTCGTGTTCTGTCCTGTGTTGATACTTTTAATACCCTATTAATATCCCCCCGGTTATGTCCATTCATCCACTTGTAAACCTCTATCATGTCACCCCTAACTCTTCGCCTTTCCAGTGAATGCAACTTAAGCTTTGTTAATCTTTCTTCATATGAAAGATTTCTAATTTGGGGAACTAACTTAGTCATCCTACGCTGGACACGTTCAAGTGAATTTATATCCATTCTATAATATGGCGACCAAAACTGAACTGCATAATCTAAATGGGGCCTAACTAGAGCAAGATATAGCTTGAGAACCACACCAGGTGTCTTGTTACTAACGCTGCGATTAATAAATCCAAGTGTCCGATTTGCCTTATTACGAACATTTATGCATTGATCCTTTTGTTTTAAATTCTTACTAATCATAACTCCCAGATCCCTTTCGCAATCCGACTTCGCAATCACAACACCATCTAGCTCGTATCTTGTAACTCTATCATCATTACCTAACCTCAGAACTTTACATTTATCAGCATTAAACTGCATCTGCCAATCCTTTGACCATTTCAAAACCCTATCTAGATCAACTTGAAGTGATAGTGAGTCCTCCTCCGAATTAATTTCCCTACCGATTTTCGTATCATCGGCAAATTTGCAAATGTTGCTACTCAAACCTGAATCTAAATCATTTATATATATTATAAACAACAGAGGTCCCAGGACAGAGCCTTGAGGCACTCCACTTACAACATTTTCCCACTCTGACTTGATTCCATTTATACTAACTCTCTGTTTCCTTTGGTATAGCCATGCCCTAATCCAGCTTAATATAGCACCCCCAATACCATGAGACTCTATTTTTTTAATCAGTCTTTCATGTGGCACTGTATCAAAAGCTTTGCTAAAGTCAAGGTATACAACATCGCAATCCTTACCACTATCAACTGCCTCAACAATGCTAGAATAAAAAGATAACAAATTTGTTAAACATGAACGGCCATTTATAAAACCATGTTGCGACTCAATTATTAATTTATGTTTTTCAAGATGAAGACGAATTTTATTTGCTATTATAGATTCGAGTAACTTTCCCACAATAGACGTTAGGCTAATTGGTCGATAGTTAGACGCAAGTGATCTATCTCCTTTCTTAAAAACTGGTATCACATTAGCAACTTTCCAAAACTCTGGCACTCTGCCTGACTCTATTGATTTATTAAATATGGTTGACAGTGGGTCACAAAGCTCCTCTTTGCATTCTTTAAGCACCCTAGCAAACACTTCATCCGGCCCTGGGGATTTGTTTGGTTTGAGTTTTACTATTTGTTTAAGAACATCCTCCCTGGTAACTGCTAAACTCGTCAACCTGTCCTCGTCCCCACCCACATAGACTTGTTCGGCTGAAGGCATATTGTTAAGTTCCTCTTTAGTAAATACAGATACAAAATATTTATTAAAAATACTACTCATCTCTTCATCACTATCTGTTATTTGACCTGTCTCAGTTTTTAATGGACCTATCCTTTCCCTAGTCTTAGTACGATATAACTGAAAAAACCCTTTAGGATTTGTCTTTGCTTGCCCTGCTATGCGAACTTCATAGTTTCTTTTTGCTTTCCTTATCTCTTTTTTAACATTTCTAACCAGTTGTACGAATTCCTGTTCTAAAGTGACCTCCCCATTTTTAATCCTTTTGTACCAAGCTCTCTTTTTACCTATAAGGTTCTTCAAATTCTTTGTTATCCACTTTGGGTCATTAGTATACGATCTATTCAATTTGTATGGTATACTACGTTCCTGTGCTTTGTTTAGAATATTCTTAAATAAGTTATATATTGAATCCACATCGAAATCCCCATTTAAGTCACCTATCGCTGGGTTTATGTCTCGCTCCAAGACCGGCCCACACCCCATACCCAAGCCTTTCCAATCAATTTGACCCAAAAAATTTCTTAGGCTATTAAAATCAGCTTTTCGAAAATCTGGCACTTTAACAGAATTTTCTCCTACTGGTCTATTCCATTCTATGCTAAATCTGATTTCTTTGTGATCACTGCTCCCTAGCTCACTCCCTATTTCGATGTCATTAATTTGCGTTTCCCTGTTAGTTAACACTAAATCTAAAATATTATTTTCCCGTGTTGGTTCCTTAATGTGTTGCGTAAGAAAGCAATCGTCAATTAATTCTAGAAAATCTTCTGCTTCACTATTCCCTGTTTTGTTCAACCAGTTTATTCCGCTAAAATTAAAGTCACCCATGACATAAATACTGTTAGATCTAGATGCTCTAGATATTTCATCCCATAGATGCTTTGCTTCCATTCTGTCTAAATTTGGTGGCCTATATATTACTCCTATTATAATATTATTAGCTTTTTCGTTTAATTCAATCCAAATAGTTTCTGTGTGTGGCTCTGTTTTGATTCCCTCTTTGAGACTACATTTCAAGTTGTCCCTAACATATATGGCTACTCCACCTCCTCGTCTAATATATCTATCTGTGTGAAATAGTTTAAATCCATATATTTGATATTCAGCTAATAGTTCTCTATTTTCTACATTCATCCACGTTTCGGTAAGTGCAATAATATCTATTTTTTCTGTGCAGACAAGAGCATTTAATTCGTTAATTTTATTTCTTAGACTTCTACTGTTAGTGTAATATACCCTAAGTGAATTGTTATTTTGCGGACCTTCTCTTTCCCTGATCGTTTTGCCAATTCCTTTCTCCCACAAACACATACTTTTATTACCTCCTTCCTCCAAATCAATTCCCATACCTCTATCTACTAACAGTTTAAACCCAAACAAACACCTCTAACCACTTCTTCTAGCGAGTTCGCAACAGCAACAACCCCAGCTCTCGATAGATGCACCCCATCACGAGCATACATTTCATTTCTTCCATAGAAGTGTTCCCAGTTGTCTATGAAAGATATTGCATTTGATTTGCAATATCTTTCCAGCCGGCAATTGACACCAAGTGCCCTCGATATCCATTCATTTCCCACTCCCTTTCTTGGAAGAATGCCACATATGATCGGGATTCCTCCCTTGCTCCTAACTAACCCTATGGCTGTTTTATACCTCTGAATCAGTTCCTCACTCCTGACTCGACCAACATCATTTCCTCCCACGCTAATGCAAATAATGGGATTGTTCCCATTACCAGCCATAATATCATTCATGTTGTTTATAATATCACCAATGCCAGCTCCGGGATAGCAAACCCTTAACCTGTTCCCCTATCTCTAGCACAAAACGTTCTATCCAAATACCTTATCTGGGAATCTCCCACAACTAATGTTTGCTTAGGTACTTCCTTTACTTTCTGAGGGGCCTGCGCTTCCTTTCTCTTCGTTGCTTTCCCTTTTGCGCGATCCACAGTCTCTCCACAGCACTCGTCCTCCAAAACGTCAAATGAATTTGAAGTAGCTATGGCGTTTGAAGGCGGCTTTATCAAAGTCTTCTTAAGGCCCCTGTCTTTCGCAACTCTCCAAGACGAGGTCCCTTTACTGCTGGTCTCCTCCTTCGTTACTTCTCGTTGTTTTTTAAGCTGACGCACCTCCTCCCGCAGAGAGTCCAACTCTGTCCTCAGGGCTCCCACTAGAGTCACCAGGTTCCTTCACTACAACTTCCATATTGCTATGATGAGTTATATATAATCAATAGAGTCAGGCAGAGTGCCAGAGTTTTGGAAAGTTGCTAATGTGATACCAGTTTTTAAGAAAGGAGATAGATCACCTTGCGTCTAACTATCGACCAATTAGCCTAACGTCTATTGTGGGAAAGTTACTCGAATCTATAATAGCAAATAATATTCGTCTTCATCTTGAAAAACATAAATTAATAATTGAGTCGCAACATGGTTTTATAAATGGCCGTTCATGTTTAACAAATTTGTTATCTTTTTATTCTAGCATTGTTGAGGCAGTTGATAGTGGTAAGGATTGCGATGTTGTATACCTTGACTTTAGCAAAGCTTTTGATACAGTGCCACATGAAAGACTGATTAAAAAAAATAGTCTCTCATGGTATTGGGGGTGCTATATTAAGCTGGATTAGGGCATGGCTATACCAAAGGAAACAGAGAGTTAGTATAAATGGAATCAAGTCAGAGTGGGAAAATGTTGTAAGTGGAGTGCCTCAAGGCTCTGTCCTGGGACCTCTGTTGTTTATAATATATATAAATGATTTAGATTCAGGTTTGAGTAGCAACATTTGCAAAATTTGCCGATGATACGAAAATCGGTAGGGAAATTAATTCGGAGGAGGACTCACTATCACTTCAAGTTGATCTAGATAGGGTTTTGAAATGGTCAAAGGATTGGCAGATGCAGTTTAATGCTGATAAATGTAAAGTTCTGAGGTTAGGTAATGATGATAGAGTTACAAGATACGAGCTAGATGGTGTTGTGATTGCGAAGTCGGATTGCGAAAGGGATCTGGGAGTTATGATTAGTAAGAATTTAAAACAAAAGGATCAATGCATAAATGTTCGTAATAAGGCAAATCGGACACTTGGATTTATTAATCGCAGCGCTAGTAACAAGACACCTGGTGTGGTTCTCAAGCTATATCTTGCTCTAGTTAGGCCCCATTTAGATTATGCAGTTCAGTTTTGGTCGCCATATTATAGAATGGATATAAATTCACTTGAACGTGTCCAGCGTAGGATGACTAAGTTAATTCCCCAAATTAGAAATCTTTCATATGAAGAAAGATTAACAAAGCTTAAGTTGCATTCACTGGAAAGGCGAAGAGTTAGGGGTGACATGATAGAGGTTTACAAGTGGATGAATGGACATAACCGGGGGATATTAATAGGGTATTAAAAGTATCAACACAGGACAGAACACGAAACAATGGATATAAATTGGATAAGTTTAGATTTAGGAAAGACTTGGGTAAATACTGGTTCGGTAACAGGGTTGTTGATTTGTGGAACCAATTGCCGCGTAACATTGTGGAGGTGGGGTCCCTCGATTGTTTCAAGCACGGGTTGGACAAGTATATGAGTGGGATTGGGTGGTTATAGAATAGGAGCTGCCTCGTATGGGCCAATAGGCCTTCTGCAGTTACCTTTGTTCTTCTTCTTATGTTCTTAAGATCTTGATAATCTTCAACTGTAAAGACGTGGAAGGACTCCACACCCATTAGGCTTCAAACAGTAAATATTGGTAAGTTATCCTATTATCATATTGGTTAAATACATTAACTATATATTTCAGTTTATTTCTCAGTTTAGTGAAGCATAATGGGTGTATATATATATGTGCAGAGAAAATATTAATAAAACAATTAAAATCTTTAATGTACTCTATATATCAAAATAGATTACTTTAAAACCCGTATCAATCACTAAACAAAAAATTGGGCTACTCTTATGATACAAATTCACTACTTTTAGAGCGTCAGCTCTCTACTTTCAGCAACTTGACTCTGGCAACCTGGCGTGTTTAAAAGGCGGGCCACCAGACACTTGTCAACCACAACACACTGAGCCGCCCCGAGGGAAGGTTTACGCTGCACCAGTAATACTCTACTAGCCAACAGTACAAGTCCTCTCTTTCTACAGTAACGTTGAGTTGTGAGTGTTAGAAGATGTCAGTGATGGTGGTAGGTGTGAGGGCCGGGCGCGTGGTGTCAGCAGGAGCCAGACACAAGCACACACTCTCTGCAGGTAAGAACCTCTTATATCACCGTGTTGTTATCTGTTATAACTTACCTGTTCGTCCTTCTGTAAGTTGTGTATGTATAGGTGTGTCATTTTGCGTTATATCGTGCAAGGGGGACACAATGAGGTCATCCAAGGGTCGGTTAACACCAGCCTGACAACAAGAGAAGGTGACCCTGACCAACCTTGGGGACCGGATGGTCACGAGTTATTTCACATTACTCTGTATGATAAACATTGTGTGGTAGAAGAGTGGATTGTTTAGGTGCAGATTGTTCTAATGAGTCTAAATAGTTTAGTCTGAATTATGGTTGTACACTATATTAATGTTCTTGAGAGGAAGATAGCAAGGTGAAGGTAATGGTCAGATCGTACACACGTTTCAACAAACTAAACTTATTTTGGTTGACTTCCCGGCCCTTCCTCTTGGTGTCCCGGAGTCAGGGCCGGGAAGATTGATAGTTGAATCCATCATTTAACTTTCAGTGAATCATGGGTCCTGACTCAAAGGTGCTTTTTATCGATCTGCTGCAAGGTAATGTTAATTTGGTTGTCAAGATGAGCATTATTATTCCCACATGTAAGGTCCTGCATTTGTCTATATTAAGAGCATTTGCCAGTCTTCTGATCATTTGTAGAGATCGTGTGGGTCTCTTTGTGAGGCTTCAATATAATTTGTTGATATTGAATTATATAAATTAATTTAGGAATTAATTTTTCTGCAAGCACATAAAAAGTAGAATGTAAAAGGAACATGCACGACTTTGTAAAAATTAGAAAGCATGTACTTGATTTTTTTTAAATGTTAATAAAAATACAAATTACTGTATATGAATTATATATGTTGCTGAAAATTGCTGTAGTAAATGTTCCAAGTTGTGATCTTAAAATTATTCAGTAGCATTATAATCTCAATGTGTGCAAAAGAAGTGTTTACCTGTTTGCCGGAGAGCCACTAACACTAATGGACTCGACAAGGACAGGAAGCCGGCGGCTTGTTCAAGGTCCTCTCCCCATTTGTCTATCTTTTCCATTTGTACTTTAAAAGTTAACATTTTTTGGAGTTTTGGCATTTATGGCTTTGGTGGGTAGGAGGTTCCATGCCTTAATAACCCTGCTGGTGAAAAAGCATCTCCCGTTCTCGGTCTTACATTGTGGCTTGTTGAGCTTGTAACCCTTGTTCCTTACATCTGACCTTTCGGAAAAAAACAAATTTGCAGATCAACATCCTTCAAATTGTTTAGTATTTTAATCATCATGTCTCCAAGGGATGTTCATCCCTGGAAGACTTCAAGGTCTACCCTTGCTGTAAAACAGTTAACATTCACATTCTGTAATCCTTCTGAACCTGATAACAGCTTCTAAACTTCTTGCTGGCATTTTTCTCCCAACTGCTAGCAGTAAAATGAATTGTTCATTAAACTTGTTCATTAAAGATTGATTGATTGATGATGATTATGCCACCCAAAAGGTGGCACGGGCATGAATAGCCCGTAAGTGGTGGCCCTTTTGAGCCATTACCAGTATCAATAGATGATACTGGAGATCTGTGGAGGTACGACTGCACCCTGCGTGACGGGAGATGTCTCCCTCATTAAAAGAGGTGGCCCGTCAATATACTGCATGAAATGGACAAACAAATAACATAATAAAATAAATAAAACTTGAACCAGCACTTGATCACAGATAACATAAATTGTAATAAATTAATAGTATAGGTCTGTATACCAGACCTAAAATTGTCAGATTTATAACGCCCAGCAAAACAATCTACTTAACTTCAGCAGCTGAAACATCCTATCTCTCACAACTAACCACTCCACTGGTGGAGTCACTCCCCCTTACTAACTTGGAGAGGCACTCCTATGCAATTTCGCCAACCTATTGTATTCTAACAAAACGGTAATCCTTACTAACTCGGTGACACTGCCATACACTATTTGACAAAGTATTAAATACATTAATATGTTTATGATAATACTTCCTAAAAGAGTCAGGATTCTCGGCCTCTGTATGCACACAATGTGTAATTTATTTACTAGGCTTCTGGTATTTGTGTAGAAGCAGTTTAAACACCTGACATTGTTCCTAGGGGCATGTAAGATTGCTCCTGCATACTATTATTCCATACATACTATAGTTATTGTGCCTGCTTGTCGACAAATCTATAGGGTTAGGTCTGCCTGACTGGGTGAATCCTCTCCTCCATCCACTGTCATGATCACCTGCCCAATCCTTGTTTTTAACTTTGTCTGTACAGTACTTTGTCTGTACTGGCCCTGTGTGTAACTCCTTTAGTTTGTCTCGGTTCTTTGTTCTTTTGCTGTTCAACTGTGAAGTCTGGGGATGGGTTTGGAACTGCTATTTGAACTGTAGGATAAAAATATAGGATGACATACTAGGCGAGGTAGCAAGATTCAAATTTTTTGGGCCAATTTGGAAAGTAGTAGTATGGTGGGTACTGTAAGAGTATAATGAATAGAAGAGTGGTATGAAAGGTGAAGAATATAATGAAAGTAGGAATGTTGTGGAGTAATATTCTACTCCCAGTTGTGACAAATGGAATTTAAACTTTCTTAAATTGGATAGGGGTAGTGCTAAAGACTACAAGCTATGGTAATTATGATTTTGAGAGTTGGCTGGTATAAGCATGTGGCATGGTTATGGTAGTGAAGTAGAGTATAACATAGTGTGGGGGGGGGGGATGAATTGTGGAGCAAGTGAAGTGCAATACACCGTGGTGGTAAGAACATGGTAAAATACCTTAGGATCATTTACCAATGGTAAATAAGGGTGAAATATGGTAAAAGATCATACAGTAGGCAGACGACAGTTGTTTAGAAGGGAACAGTGGAAAGGTTTTATGGAAAGAAAAGGGCAGAGACCTTTAATAGAGTGAAAGGTTTGAGGAACTTCTGCTAGCATGCTCTAGCAGAAGTTCCTGGATAGGGTTTCGGGAATTCTTCTACTCCCCGAGCCAGGCCTGGGGCCAGGCTCTAGATGTGTGCAGCATTTATTAGTCAGGTTAAGCTTTAAATGGGTCTGGCAAAAAATTGAACGAGTATGGCTTTAAGGGGACACGACAATCCATTATATTTTCTAACATATACCCATCATATAATAAATGTTTTGTGCAAAGAATGAGTGTCTATACATCTAGTGGGATGTAACATTGAAGATTTCCTTTACCAGAACAACAGCAGCAACCACCACAGCAAAAGATGCATCAGGCAGCGAGTGGAATGACCAGTTTTCAACCATCACACATACCCATGCCAGCAAACGTAGAGGAGCTTCAGGCGTCGGGAAAAGGTACAGTATGTTGAAGACATGGGAGAATTTAAGGGTGTCATTCAATTAACTCGACAGATGTGAGAAGTACTGTATTATAAAGACTACCCTATAAAAAGGATTACAATAGTTAATAGTATAAAATATTGGCTAGTTTCTTTCAGCCATGTATGATTTTATAATATTGTTGAGAACTTTATAAAATAATCCACCTACTGAATTTCTTCTCCAAAATGCACATTTCTAAATGAAAGAAATTTGAATTGAAGTTTATTGAATCGAGAATATATAAAAAATATGCCCGGTAACCACCCAATTTATCACATTGAACATTTGAAGGTACAGATTGACTTGGTATTGGGGTTGTTCTGTATGTAATTTAAAATGCATCTTTGCACAGGAACACACCCCTATTGGCCTTTTTATAACCCGTGTTATCACTTCACAACATAAAGTACATTTGTGCTTGCCTATCAGTGTTTGGCTCTCTGCTACAAAGGGGATGCCCTACCTACTAGCCATTGTTGTGCTGTACTTGTTGCATTATAGTTGAACAATGCTGACAACTCGCATTCTTGTCGAATCTGCTGTTAAAGTTGTGGATGGAGGTGGCTTCCACTTCATCTTCTCTCTGTGCATTTCACTTGTTGACAACCTGTATGAGTATTTTCATGCACTTTTTATTTTTGTTTACCAGCTTAAACTTGTCCTCTAATGTATAGTTAGAAAGGCTTGGTACTTTCTCCTGGTAATTACATAATTACTCGGAATTTAAAGTGGCTATCAGCTTAACTTGTCCTCTAATGTATAGTTAGAAAAGGCTTGGGTACTTTCGTCTCTGGTTAATTACATTGATTACCTTGTCCTATTTTTTCTCAATTTAAAAGTGGCTATCATTGTTCACCTTGTTTATTCCCTTCAGTATCTTGTATGTTGTGATCATATCTTCCTCTGTTTCTTTTGTCCCTCCTGGGTTATGAGGTAAAGCTCCTTAACATATTCTAGCTTAAGCATCTTGGCTCTGGAACTAATCTTTTGCAAACCTTGGCACTTTTAAATTTTAGTTTTATTTGACAAGGTGTGTATTTCAGGGCAATGCTGCATATTCCAGCAGCAAAAGCTGTGTAGATTGCTTTGAATAGTCCTGATTTAGGTTTCTAAGCTACTTACTAGTGTTTCACACAGCATCCCATATGCTACCAAAGCCACCCTACCTTTGTGCAACCCGTTTACTCGCAAATTCGTAAAGTCATATTGACTTATTAACTACGTGCATAGGTGATATACTAAACATAATAGAAAACCCTTAAAAAGATTCATAGAAAAACACCGACCTTACCTAACCTTGTTAGTATCTTAAGATAAGCATCTTATTGCTTCGAAAGTTACAATTATTACTTAACCTATACCTATTATAGGTTAGGTAAATAATTGTAATTACGAAGCAATAAGATGCTTATCTTAGATACTAACAAGGTTAGGTAAGGTCGGTGTTTTTCTATGAATCTTTTTAAGGGTATCTATTATGTTAAGTATGTCACCTATGCACATATTTAATAAGTCAATACTGACTTATTAAATTTGCGAGAACGGGTTGCTTTGTGTGCCTCTGGTGATATTGTTGGACTCAAAATGATATCCTCTCCTCAAATCTTACTCGAATTCCTGTAGTTGCTTCCCATTTATGGTTATAAACATCTTCTGGTCTTTTCTCCTTTTCCCCATCCTCATTACCTTACACTTAGTGGATTGAACTCCATCAACTACCAGTATGTTTTCCCACTCCTGGAGTTTGTAAAGGTCCTGCAACATTTTGCAGTTCTCTATTATTACATTCCTCATTAGCTTTACAGAATCTGCAAATAGCAGCATATATGAGCACACACACTCTTGGGTAGCTCATTAATACAAGTTAAGGACAGTAGTGGTCCCAGGACCAAGCCTTAGGGGATCCTACTTATTATATTCCTCCTGCTGGAGACCTTGCCTCTTGATGTTTTGCCTTCTGTACTTCAGGTACTCCCTTACTTTGTTTAGTGCCTTCCTAATTACCCCAGCTGACATTTCCATCTTTTACGCCAGTCTTTGTGTGGAACAACATCGAATGCTTTTGACAGTTTAGGAAAATGCATTCTACCTAGATTACATCTTTCCTGGGTAGATTTCAAATTCAATCAGGTTTGCTAGGCATGACTTCCTCCTCCTCAGTCCATGCTGACATTTTGTTACTAAAAGTTTAGTCTTTCCAGGTGCTCACTATTCTCTTCTCGATTAGTCTCCAGCACTTTATATTTACTTGTTATTGACACTGGTCTGTAATTTTAGTACCTCCTGTCTGTCCCCCATTCTTGTTGTGCATTTCCTAATGCCTGAAAATTTGATTTGTAATATATAACATTTAATTACTGTACAACAGTCATTGTTTATTTGTATACCAATCATGTCACTTGAGGCCTAGTCCCACTTAACTAGAGTAAATGTCAAAGTAATAATAATTATTGTAACGTTTTGGTATAATGCAAGCCTAGCATTCCAAGTATCATAAAGTCTTTGTTTTTCACTTGAGCAAACCTAATGACCAATCACTAAAATTTCATTCACATACCTACAAAGCCCATGAAGCTTGTATTAGTTTGACAACTACAGTATTAGTTTGCCCATTTAATTCCTTCAGGTTACTTTTTCATTAGAAAGCCAACTCTCTCCTTACTCCTCTAATTCCTCTTACTCCTGCTTTAATACTTCCACTTTTTATTCTCATATGAACCTTGCACATTGAACATTTTTCCTCGCTTAACTTTAACCTTCCATTCTCATGGTTTTTAAACTTATTATCTTTGCATTTAACGAGGACTGAAAATGCCTACTACAATTTTTTGTGCCCAGGCAGGTCAAAGCCCTAGGTTCAAGGGGTAATTTTCCCATATGGAAAAGGTATATGCTTTCTGATAATTTTATTATTCAGCAATAAATTTGTAGGAGAGGGGGGAAAAATAGGTTTATGAATAACATAGGAACTGTGCTGTGCTGTAATTGAATAAAGTACAGGTATTTGGTAATTTTTTTTCTCTTTTGCAGGCACGTTTCTCTCCTCGGACGCAACAGAGATTGTTTCTTCACAGTTGAACCAAGTGGGCAGCTTGTTTAGCTCAGGGTCCTTGGGCAACCAAGGGTCACAGAGGTGCCTACAACCGTGGAACACTGCCTGTTTGACTCATCACGTTTGATGTTTATGATGCACGCATCACAGTTTCTTTGTCTTCGTGAGTTTGTTTATACCTAAAGTAAGATCCTTATTGTATATAATAATCATTCCTTAGACACCACATAGAACTGAACCATGTAGTAAGTATTTATATTTGAAGATTCCTTGGTTTGAAAGTTATTTTTGGGAAAGTTAAGAAAGTTATACACAAACATAATGATGCAGTAAGGCATCTCTGTGAAGCTTTTTTTGTTTTTTAATAAGTTATTTAAAATTCAAAAATATTTAAAGGATGAAATACTACATGGTAAATTGGGCACCACTCCTCATTTCCTTAAAATGTGAATATCCTTGTATTACTTTGGTACACCACAACCAGGCATATGCAAATGCCTTTGGGAAAAGACCTATTTGGATGCAGACGAGTCAAAAGATTTGGGTGGTACTGGTTTAACATTTTTTTTAATTTAATATTCATAAATGTTCATGTACATTTATTGTACTTTAGTTTAGCTAATGAGCCATGCTAATTTAGGTTATAAAAACTACATAGTGGGTATCCATTATCTATATGATGTAATGGAATGATGAGCAGGTGAACTGCATATCGCTTGCTACACAATTCTTGTGACCTTTGAGAGCATAGTGTAACAGATATTCTGAGTGGCAAAATGTAAGCTCAGGAAAATAAAAAATACAATTAAACTAAGGTTTTCATACTGGTGATATGAAATGCCCAAGGGTAATTATTTATACTTGAGTGAAACATTAAGTATAAATGGTTAAGTATAGTGATACTTAACCTAAAAATGTGCATATGATGAATCCAGAAATGTGTCACAAAAAAATAAAATGCAGTTAGCCTGCAAAATTGGTCCTGGGTTCGATTCCTTGGCAGTGTGGTGTTTGGGCTCATTTTGGGAATTAGTGTTGGAGGTTGCATTCTGGGATATGTTAGTAGGGTTATATGGACTTTTACACAAGTCAAACGGGTTTCTGTTCCCAATAATGTTAAATGGTGATTTTCCCTTACATTATTTAATATTTTACCTAATTATTATTTGTCTTTTACCATCTCTTAACTTAAATATAGACACTTGTTTCACACTGGTTCTGGTTGGAATACTCCCACTTGCACAAATTTTGCACATTGCATATTGATCTTGACCCACAAAAATTTCTCTAGCTTCTCGTGCATATTTCACTTCATACACTTCTTTCTTCACATAATCAAATCACTCCAGTTTATCACCTTCCCTTCACCTCTATGTATGACTCGATGCCCACAAGGCATTTGAGAGGAACAAACTTGTCTCTGAACACACCCACCAAGACATCCACATTGCCTTTTAAGCCTTGCACACCCCCACTTTCCAACCACTACTTTGCATCCATTCACCACTTGAATGAAGCATGAAATACTTGTTGACCAAACAATAGAAAGTGAAGGGATGACGACGTTTTGGTCCGTCCCGCACCATTCTCAAAGCGATTGTGATGAGGCAAAGGCAATAAATAGGCGAGAGAGAGGTGAGAAGAAAATCTTAGAGGAAGAAAAAGAAAGGTAAAAGTTATGAAAGGTAATGTGTAATAAAGGGGATAGGAATAGGAATGAGAAAGGGATCGTAAGAGAAAACATGGGACAGAAAAAGGAAAGAGAAAGATAAATGGAAGGGTAAGCTTACGTTAGGTCATGTTTGTTAAAACGTTTCCTTCACCACCTTCCCTCATCACAATAGACTTGAGAATGGTCCAGGACGGACCGAAACGTCGTCGTCCCTTCACCTTCTATTGTGTGGTCTGGTCAACATACTTTAGCCACGTTATTGTGACTCATCGCCTGCATAGAGAAAACTGTATTTTCATTCTGGTTTAATTAATTTTTTTTATCTTTTCAGGTGATGCAAGCAAATGTCCCCAAGCCTTATGGAATTTCAGGGAAGGCCCCAGTTCATCTAAACATGCTTGGTGGTCAGTGGGCCCAGGATGACAAGTATGTCTCTGGTGACCTCCTCGACCACCACCACTCTACCATCATCTTGAAGAAAAACCCAGGTACTGCCCTCATAACCTTTGGCAGTTTGGGACTCGGATCCCTCGTGAAGCGTGTTGCTCTGTTAAAACTGAGTGGACTTGATTATAGAGGTCTGGAGACTGTGTGTGGCAACAGTAGAATAGACTATTTAAACAGTCGACGGTTTTCTTCGTGTACTAACAATGTGTGTACCCCTGTTCTGTGTACCCATATGTTGAGGTGAGAGATTGCCTTTGCACCCAGGCCTCATCTTCTTCGGTGAAGGGCACGAGATTTATCTTGCAGACAGTTTTTCATTTCGGTGCTTGACAAAAAGGGTGAAGCACATTACAAACCTCCAAAACTGTGCTGCAGGTAGTATGTCCTGTTGCTTTGCAATGTGTAGCAGCACCTTGGAACTGTGTAGTGCTCTTCCTGGGCAGTAGGCTTTCATGGCATTTTACTGTGTTCTGGTGCTTTATAGTGCATCTTGGAAACTCTCGTTACTTTTTTTTTTTCTCCTGCATTTCTGCAAGTTTTGTGTTTTCTTTCACTGGCTGGCTCTCTGCTGGTGCCTTCCTTCCCATCTCGCCTTCTTTTTTTCCTATGTCCCTAGTATTGTGGTGTTGGGCACTGGACATAGGTTCTCTTCTGGCCTCTTATAATTTGGTCCTCCCCTCTGTTCCCATTTGTTGCGTGTCGTGTGCATTACTGGATGACCTCTTTTGAATCTTGGCTTGTGTTGGTGGTAGAAACCTTATTTTAGTAACCATTTGACTTTAGTATTCAGTGTGGATCTGTTGGAATTTGAACGAGACTGCAAATTTGTGCATGCAAGTGTGTGCGCGCCCCAGTCTGTGTATCCCCATTCCATGAGGACGGTGCTGTGCATCATCTTGGATTGACTATGTACCAATGGGTGTCACGTTAAGTTTTCTTGTTCCAGATTCTTCTCTTGGCCCTCCTTGGTGTCCCAACTTGGTTCCCTTCCTTGTCTTTCTCCTCGCTTAGGATTTTGGGTGTCTGTATCTTATGGCTTCCTGGGCAGTTTTCTGATCCTAGTGTTGTTTCTTGGCCAAATTGATTCACAGTACTATAGGGGAGTATGTTTTCATAGGTCTCTCTCTCTCTCTCTCTCTCTCTAAGTACATTATTTGTTCCTTTGCTTATTTTTTCTTATGGCCTTGTCTGGTCAAGTGGCTTATTCTGACTGTTACTACATCCTATAATGGCACCTTGGTGGTGCCACTATGGCTTAGCTTTACCCCTCAATTTTTATTTCTCCATTAATAAAATTTGTTAGCCACCTTCAGCTTTGGTTTCATCCAGGGACAACCTTACTTTCTTATGGCCAGTTCAGCCCTGGCTCCTGATTTCGGTGTGTGCCAGCTCCCATGTTCCTTATTTTTATTTCTTTACATGGCTCAGCAATTTATGCTCAACACCATTGCATCATATATAATTGCTTTGGTAGAGCTACATCTTGATTTTTGGCTAGATTTTTCTAGTTGTCTTTGAAGCTTGGCAGCCTTTTTAAAAAAGCAAATCATTGCTGTGTGCTGTTGATGCCCACTTGGGCATTTGATAACGTGCCTGTCCTTCGTCGTGGACAATTCAGATTCGTGCCTCTTTAGATGGTTAGTTTTTTCATTAGTACATTGTTCAAACTTTCAGGCAAGTACGTTTACTAGCTTTCTGGTCTTGGCTTGTTTTATCAGGAGATGCTTTTGTGCATTTCCTTTTGTTTTATGCTTGGAATGAGAAGACTTTGTTCAGGCTCGATGCATTCAGTTACAACCATGAACAGTTATCTTCAGGCTTCTCAGAGTACAGTACTGTACTACTTTTGAGCTCTTCCTGATACATTTTGATGACATGTGGCATTGTGTAAAAGGAATCCTTATGGGTGACACACACATTGGTTGAATTTTAGTGTAATGTTATGAAGTGAAGCTAAAGAATTTGATTTTATTTCAGTTTGTAAAGATATTGGTAAAAAAAAAAAGATTCTATGTATAGCATCAGTAAAACCACTTGTTCACCATCTACTTTAAAATAGTCTGTTAGCCGAGTTGTTGGTTCAGTGTGGTTCCACTGGCACACTGCTGCTTAGTGCTATATAAAATACATTGTGTACAAGATTGTGTGTAATATTTCTGACAGGCTACAACAGCAGAATTTAGAATGAATTAAAATTCTTAATATACTTGATGTACAGTATTTTCTCCATTTTTTTCCTTGTACTCCATACTTCAAAGCATAGACTTAGTCTGCCTTTCGTGCAAAATCTATTGTGTTAGAACATGTTAACGGTGGAGCTAGGCTGGGTGGCAGCTGTTTGTACTAGTCTTGACCTTAATATTGGACCTGTTTATTTAATTTATTTTCTTTATTTTCAGTGGAGTAGATATGACGGGGTTGATAAAGAGTTTAGGCATCAACATAGGAAGGGTGACCGAGGGAGCTGCTGCTGCTGTGGGTTGTGAAACTTCGGCTCCATGCAGCTGCACCAGAGGAACCTCTTGGCGAGGTTGCAGCCACAGAAAGTCTTCAACGGGGAGACGTGGCAGAGGCTGTTGCCGCTGAAGTAGCTGGTAGTGCTAACAGTGTAGAAGTGCCGTAGATTTGAACACTGTGAGAGCAGCAGGGGCTGCCACATTTGTAGTGGCATATGCTGTGCATAAGGTGTTTGCTCCAGCACGTATAGCTATAACACTTACCGCCACTCCTTTTATTGTTAGACATCTACGAAAAATTGGATTTTTGAAACCACCCAAACCTAAAGCAAGTTAAGGCTTTAAAATTATAAATGCTGTTAAAAGCATTGGAATAATTCTTAATATTAATTTTTAGATTAAATGGTCATTATTCTGATGAATTAGTGGGATATACAAAAATATTGGCAAATTCTGTAGTCCTAAAATTGTAACAGTTGTAAACCTAATTTGCTCCAAAAGATTTGCACATTAAATCTAAGGCTTATTGTCTCTTATTCATTAAAATAGCCTTCTTACTTGATACACATGATGTCTTGCAGTACTATATAGGGTTTGTAATTTATAATTTTATATCAAACGTTCTCTTGAAGACATTTAGTGCTTTGTGATGGCTTGTAGCCTCTTGTTGCCACAGACGTCCGTTGAATGAACTTTAGTGTGTACTAAATTGGGACCGATGTTCAGAAGTTTCTGATGGATTTGAAATGTTTATTGATTGATCTCTGCTTCTGTGGGTGAGCACAGTTTGTGTAATTTTTCGCAAAGATTTATATTTAGGCAATTTAAATTAAAATACTGTAATTATGAATTGTTTTATTTTGGTTACGAATGATTTCAGGGTTGTGCTGCAGTGTGGTTTGTTTCTTTGATGCTATAGTAAATACATGTAATACTGTACTATAATGAATGAATGAAAAGAGATATTTACAGCTTGTATATAGTTTTTTATGTTAAAATGTTAAACCTTTTCACTATTACACAGCTTTTTTGTTTCTTACTCAAGAGCCAATGCTTTTCAACCTGATGAAATTGAGAAAGGGGTAAATTTGTGATTGACTTTGAGCAAATCTGTGATGTATATAGCTCTAAATGTGGTACTTTTTGCTCTTTACACTTCTGCTGCTGCTGTACAGAGTAGACAGTGGGAGGCTGTATCGACTTGATTGACAGTCACATAAGATTAGTGTATGAATAGCATGTGGGAGGCACACAAAAACTCAAGTGATGTCTCTGACTAAGATCTTATGGTGGGGCATTCACTACTGTCAAATTTTACTTTACCATAATATTTATCACATGAATCCATTGTACTTGACAAAACTCCATGAATCTGTATGGTACTGTGCTGGAACAAAGGTGGACTACTTTAAGAACAAATTAGAAAAGTTCTTGCAAGAAGTACTGGACCAACTGGGCTGTTGTGGATATATGGACCTATGGGCAGCTGCAAGCAACAGCCTGTTGGACCAAGTTATCACAAGTAGAGCCTAGTTTCATGCCGGGCTTGGGTAAGTAAGTAATTATCAAAAGAAGGCACCAAACTGGGAAGGCTATGTAGCACCATCAAATACGCAAAATAATCAGAGGGCGCTAAATATCACCAAGGATGCCAATACGAGAACAAAAACGCATAAGGCGAACGATATCAAAAGTATCCGAGTCACCAAGAATTCTATCGAGGGACAGGTGACCGCGAGGGGCGGTCGGAAAGCAAAACACACGCTCGTCCTGGAAGTCAGGACATTCAAGAAGGACATGCACGACCGTAAGAGGAACAATGCAACTAGGACAATAAGGAGCAGGGCGGCGCTCCATCAAGTGACCATGGGTTAAGCGAGTATGGCCAATACGCAACCTCGCCAGAGCTGTTTCCCACCGCCGGTTACGGTGGAAGGAGGACGGCCACGAAGAAACACAACATTTAAGAGTACGTAGCTTGTTACCAGTAACAGACAACCAAGAAGCCTGCCAACGGGTAAGGACTGAGGAATGGATAACCGGGTAAAAGTCGGAATACGGAATGCCTTTACGAGAGATGGGACAAGAGCGGACAGCTTCCTTAGCGGCAGCATCCGCACGCTCATTTAAAGACACACCAATATGGCTGGGAACCCAACAAAACTCAACCGACTTAAATTTACTGTGAACGAGAAACAGCCAATGCTGGATCTCGACAACCACTGGATGAACCGGATTAAAGGACCCGAGAGCCATGAGGGCACTACGAGAGTCACAACAACCACAAAGGAAGACTGACAACGAGAAAGCAGGAGACGAAGAGCAAAGAGAATAGCATAAAGTTCCGCTGTAAAGATGCTAGTCTCCGGAGGCAAGCGACACATATAAGTGCGATCAGGAAAAACAACAGAGTAGCCAACACCGTCCGCTGACTTAGACCCATCGGTGAAGACAGAAACGGAGCGGGAGTGAGAAGAAAAGTGCTCGAGGAAAAGGCGTTTTAGAACCGTAGGAGGGGTAAAAGCTTTAGTGATACGGGTCAAGGAAGTACAAAACCGCGGAAGAGGGACCCTCCACGGGGGCAAAGAAGGAACAACACGAGGAGAAACATCAGAAATACGAACGGAGAGAGAATCCTGTAGGCGAGATAACCGGACAGAAAGAGGGAGGTGGTGAAGAGGAACAGGAACCGCAGGAGGGGTAAAAGTTAAAGCACGACAGAGGCGAGAGGAAGGATGTTGCAAGGACCGCGCAAGATAGCGAAGACAGTAGCGATCACGGCGGTCCAGGAGAGACAGGAAGCCAGTGTCAACATATAAGCTAAGGATGGGAGTCGAACGAAAGGCACCAGAACTGAGGCGCAACCCAGTATGGTGCAAAGCATCAAGACGGCGAAGAGTAGAAGGAGAAGCAGACGAGTAAGCAGGGCAACCATAATCGAGCTTAGACAGGACGAGAGAGGAATGTAAAGCAAGGAGAGTGCGCCTATCTGCCCCCAAGAAGTATGGGACAAGACCCGAAGGAGGGTAAGGGCCTTAGAGCACTCAACACGGAGGTAAGAGATATGGGGAGACCAAGACAAACGAGTGTCAAGGAATAACCCCAAAAGCTTCGCGGAATCTTTGTATTCAAGGGGATGACCATAAAGTGACAAAGAGGGACGAAGAACAACCCGTTTCCGCGTAAAAGTCATGGCACAAGTCTTAGAAGTAGAGAACTTGAAGCCATGACCTGTGGCCCAAGACGACACGGCATCAATTGCAAGTTGAAGCCGGCGTTGAAGGAGAGGCGAATCATCACCCTGACAACAAAGGGTAAGATCATCGACATAGAGAGCGGAGAAGACACCAGAAGGAAGAGAGGAAAGAAGACCATTGAGGGCAACAAGAAAAAGAGTAGTGCTCAGAACACTACCCTGGGGCACACCTTCGTATTGCTGAAAAGAGGGAGAGAGAGCGGTACCAAGGCGCACCCGAAAGGAACGACGAGAGAGGAAGCTGCGGAGAAAGAGAGGGAGATGTCCACGAAGGCCAAAAGAATGAAGTTGAGATAGGATATGATAACGCCAAGTGGTGTCGTAAGCCTTTTCTAGGTCAAAAAGGACGGCAACAACGGAGGTCTTCGCAGCAAAAGCAGTACGAATATAGACCTCCAAGTTCACCAGGACATCTGTCGTGCTGCGGCACTTGCGGAAACCAAATTGAGAAGGGGAGAGGAGGTGATGGTGTTCCAGGAACCACATCAGACGAACGTTAACCATACGTTCAAAGAGTTTGCAGACACAACTTGTGAGAGCAATAGGGCGAAAGTCCTTAGGGGAAGTACCCAGAGACCCCGGTTTGCGAACAGGGAGGACAACGGCATCGAGCCAGTCCTCAGGGACTGACGACGACTCCCAGATCCGATTATACAGACTCAGTAAATACTGAGACGTGCTCGGAGGGAGATGGCGAAGCATCTCATAATGAATACCATCGGAGCCCGCCGCCGTAGAACCGCAGAGGGCCAGGGCAGAACGAAGTTCAGAGAGAGAGAAGGGATCATTATAGGGAAGCTGAAGATGAGTGCAGAAATCTAAAGGACGAGACTCAAGGACAGATTTACGAAGAAGGAAAGATTGGGGAAGATGAAGACCAGAGCTAACAGAAGAAAAGTGGGAACCCAGTTCGGAAGCGACCTGCAACGGGTCCGCCACAAGAGTATCATGGAGGTGAAGGACCGGTGAAACATCGGGAACGAACTTACCCGCTATCTTGCGGATACGCTTCCAGATCTGGGCCAGAGGGGTCTCGGACGTAATTGTTGAGACATAAGATGCCCAACATTCACGTTTAGCCGTACGGATGGCCCTACGGGCCACCGCACTCGCCTTCCGAAAGAAAAGAAAAGAATCGGTCGTCTGCCTACGGCGGTGCCTCTTCCAGGCTGCACGCTTACAGCGGACAGCCCGAGCACAGGCCGCCTTCCACCAGGGAACGCACTTCCGTGGACCCTGAGAGGAAGAGCGAGGAATAGAGCGGAGGGCAGCGTTGAAGACAGCGTCATGAAAAAGGAGGAGAGCGCGAGAGAGAGGCAGAAGGGAGAGGTCAGGGAGAGCAGCACTGAGGGTAAATAGGGTCCAGTCTGCCTTAGCAAACTGCCACCTAGGGAAAGAGAGGGAAGGGCGAAAAGAGAAAAAGGAAACAAGGATGGGGAAATGATCACTTCCATGGAGGTCATCAAGAACCTGCCACGTGAAATCTAAGTAAAGAGAAGAAGAGCAGAGAGAAAGATCAAGACAAGAAAGGGTGCGAGTCCGAGAGTCCAAATGAGTGGGCTCACCAGAATTCAGAAGAGACAGGGAAGAAGAGAGGAGAAACGGCTCAAGGAGGCGACCCCGGGTATTCGTCAGAACGTCACCCCAAAGAGAATGACGACAATTGAAGTCACCCAGCAGGAGCACAGGCTCCGGCAAGGAGTCCAGGAGGTGTTTCAAATCAGGAAGAGAGAGCGGGACACTCGGGGGGAGATAAATGGAACAAACTGTGTACCATTTCCCCACAAAGATACGAGCAGCAGAACAATGGAGAGGCGAAGGAAGAAGTAAAGGAACAAAGGGAACATCAGCCCGAATCAAGAGAGCAGAAGAATTAGAAGGGGGGGGGGGGAGAGAAAGGAATAGCCACGAAAACGACCAGGACGAGCACCAAGCATTGGCTCCTGGAGACAGACACAAAGGGGCGAAAACCGCGAAATCAGAAGTTGGAGTTCGAGGAAATTGGCGTAATAACCTCGAACGTTCCATTGAAGAATGGACAACGACGAGAAGAGAAAGGACAAAAACAGAGAACAAGGAAGGAACAAAGGCGAAAGAGCAACAGAGCACGTTAAAGAATATCAGGGTCGGGATCAGGGTCAGCAAAGTCAGGGTTAGGGGGCATGGGTAAACTGAGCAAAGACGGAGGGAAGGAAACGGGAGAACAGATCAGAGGTGGGGGCAGGGCGAGGAGGAGGAGGAGGAGGAAGAGGAGGAGACAACGGAGAGGAGGAGACAACGGAGAGGAGCCGTCAAGGACAGCAGCAGGAGGAGGGGGAGTAGAAAGAGGGGAGCGCACCCCAGCAAGAGCAGCAACCGAAAGGGAAGCAGGGGCCAAAGAAACCTCCATAGCAGGAACAGGGGGCGCAAGCACTGAAACGGGAGGGGAAGGAGCAACAGAGCCAGAAGGAGGAGCTGAGGAAGAAAGCGAAGCCTTCTTACCCGCCGGGGAAGAGGAAGGAGAGGAGCCAGGCTTACGCTTCTGACTTAAAGAGACCGGTGTCCCAGCAACTACGTACCGGGCAACGGATTCCAGTGTCTCAACAGGAGAAGCCGAACAAAAGCACACACGACGGCCGTTAGGAGAGCGATGGACATCCGCCCGCACCGACAGGCGGTGGGGAGAGCCGATAGATGGAGGAAGAGGATGGGAAGGAGGATCGGAGGGGGACGAGGAAGAAGACACAGAAGACACGACAGACCGGGTAGAAGGAAGGGGAACCCCAGACAGAGGACCAGGAGGAGGATCCTTCGGGAGAGAACCCAAAGGAACAGAGGAGGGGGCAGTGGGCGCATCAGGGTCCAAGGCCCGGAAACGGTTGTGAGTCTGAGGAAGGCGGGAAGGACGAGGAGAGGAAGAGCGCAACACGCGAGCGTAAGAGATATTAGCATAAGGCGGGAGCCGGCGAACCTGGCGCCTCGCCTCAGGAAAAGATAAACGCTCCCGGTGCTTCAGGTTGAGGACGGCTGCCTCAAGCTTGTAATGGACACACGCACGGGAGAAGGTAGGATGGGCCTCACCGCAGTTGAGGCAACGAGCCTAGGGAGAAGTGCACTCCGACTTAGAGTGACCTTCGCCACCACACAAAGGACAGAGAGAGACAGTCCCGGAGCAGCGGAGGGCACCATGCCCAAACCTCCAGCACTTGTTGCAGAGCCGAGGAGAAGGAATGTACTCCTGGACAGAGCACCTGGCACCAGCAAGAATGACAGAGGGTGGAAGGGTCCTACCATCAAAGGTAATCTTCACAACCCGGAGGGATTGACGGCGACTACCACGAGGGGGAGGAGTAAACGTGTCCACCTGGAGAATAGAATGGCCCTGGGCAGCGAGGATATGTCGAATATCGTCGTGGCAGTCGCGCAGGTCCCGAACACCGGTTGCAACATGGGGCGGGAGCAAAATAGTGCCAACACTGGCATTCAACTGAGCGTTCTTCGAGACCCGAACGGGGGTCTCGCCAAGGCAGGATAAGGCAGCCAAGCGGGAAGCAGCATCCAGAGAAGGAGCAGCAACGACACGCGTACCGAGACGAGTGGGGTTGAAAGTAATGGAGGCATCCACGGAATCAATGAGATGTCGATGAAGGGAGAAATCGTCAGGAGGCGCAGAATCAAGAGGGAGGAGATCAAAATATTTGGCCCACGAAGCGGGACCAAACAAGGCTTGATAGGTAGCAGAACTGGAAGGAATCGAGCGAGGGCGGCCGTGACGAGGACGGCGGTGAGAACCCCCAGAGAGAGAGGGGTTAAAAGGCGCAGTAGTTACAACTAGAGAAGGAGCCGCGCCAGGGGACGAGGTAGTCACCACTGGGGGCTTGGGGCTCGACCCAACCACAGAGGAGGGAGGGGAGCCAGGGGAAGGAGTCAGAGAGGCCAAAGGAGGAGCAAGGTCGGGGCCCAATGCAGCGGAGGCTACAGAGCCCGGTCTTCCAATACGGACCGACTCGGGGGCTTGGTCGCCCACCCCACGAGCCTGAGAAGGTAAGCCAGAAACAGCCGAAACAGGGGTTATCATCTTGACGAAAAGAAGAATTCACTCACGAATGTGCCCCCACACCCACATGGAGCCACAATTAGAGGCAGGACACCCAACAAGAAGCTATCGCCGATCTTGTCGGGGCCTCCTAGGGGTGCGTCGTGAGTATACGCCCCACAAACGCCACCTTAAGAAACCGACAGTCCGTCGGTTCGGGTTCACTGACGAAGTGGGGATTGACAATAAAAGGTTCCCCTCGCTTTCTACGTCGGGTACTGCAGTCTACGGGTGCATGAGTATGCCTCCTCAAGCACCCGGGCGTCAAAAATAGAAGAAGTCCATGGAAGAACCAGAACGAGCAAAAGGTGGCAGGAAACGGCAAGCAGATAGGAAAAGAGGGGGGAGAAAAACGAAACAGAAGGAAAAGGAAAAGGTGCCCAGCAGAATTGGAGAGGACGGCAGCAGGAGCACAAGGCTAGAAAAGGACAGAGGACTGTCCCAAGGAGCATCACACTCCGGCAGCCGCCCACTAAGCCCCCACACGGCGACAACGAGCTGAGCGGGGAGGGGGCCGGGCTTGGGTAGTAGAACTCCTTCCGAGACCCCTCTCCATATCTTGCTGTCATAGTACTATACTCAAGAGCACGTCACTCTTCTTTATTGAGAGGTAGTTTGTACCCCATACTCGTCCTGTGATTGATAACACAAAGGTACAGTGTTAAACAGCCTGAATGGTTCCTGATCAGGTTTTTGGAGGCTACACAAACATTAGCCAGCCATGCACATGTTGACAATGTTACCCTCTTGATGTTTATGTATTGCCATACACTGCAGGGTCCAGCAAGTTCAGCAGAACTTCGGTTTCAACTCTTGACCATGTCGTAGCTCAGTCGATTAAGGCAGCGTCTGGGATGCTCCCAGACACAGGTTCGAATCCTCGTCACGGCCCTTGTTGATTTGTTCAGAAAGGGATATGTTTGTAATATACCGTATATACAGTATCTACCCGACTTAGGTACCTTCCATTTAGCACTCCCTGCTGGACTTGACAGCTGGTTTTGATAACTATTTGGAGCTAACATCTCATTTACTGAAGCTTCCAATAGAGGTGGAATAAGATTGCTCTTTGAATTTACTAAGCTTGCCCACTAAGTAAACAAGTGGCTGTTATTGGGTTGTTGTGGTACAACTTCATTTAAGTCGATGCTTTCCACCATGTTTTTGTGGAGTGTACTTGTCTAGTTGTGCTTGCAGGGGTTATACTTGCTTCGGCTCTTTGGTCCTGCCTCTTAACTGTAACACGTTGTGTCCAGATTCCTGAGCCTACTGGGATCTATCATAACTACATTTGAAACTGTGTATGGAGTCAGCCTCCAGCGCATCACTGCCTAATGCATTCGATCTGTTAACTACCTTGACACTGAAATTCTTTCTAAAGCCTTTGTGGCTCATTTGGGTAAGTTTCGGTACTAAGTTTCCACCTGTGTACCCCCCCCCCCCCCTGTTAGTGTTCCACCCATGCTAAATAGTTTTTGTTCACCCTGTCAATTCCTCTGAAAACTGTGGGAAATGTGTGTGGGAATGTATTTCTCTGGAGTGACTGGGAATGTACCAGTCTCTGCAATTTTATGTGGGAGGGATGAATGAATGTGTGTGTGTGTGTAAGCGAGAGGGAAAACGTGTGCCTGTGATATGGACGAGCGGTGTGTGGGAATGAGTGAATTTATAATTTTCCTTAATGTTTTGAGAGCCCAAGAGTTACTTGGTTATATTTAACAAAGCATTTGCAACTTTCCTGCTTTAGGAAGTAGGGTATAGCTCCATACAGATACCTAAATTAGGTGAATACCTAATTTAATGATTGACATTAATGGGGTGCGTGTGTGTGGGGTGTGTGTGTGCGTGCACTTGTGTGCTTGTTGACCATTTATATACAGTATATAATAGACCAAAGTGTCCAAATTTTCAGTGAAGGTGCTGTTGAGGTTATACTTATAAGCTGTATATATGTGTGTGAAATTTTACAATAAAACTACTGTATATTATTTTCCTTGATCATTTTCCTCCACTGTACTTACATGGCACTCAACCCTCTCATGAGCAGTCTTGATGTGTGGTGAAGGGAGGAGGCTAGCATACTACACACATGTGATCCACATGGCAATAGTGGCTTTTGAAAATTTTCTGCTCTTGTCAGGCTGATCGTATTTCGTGCACGGACACACACACAATCTCTTCCCCATCGTCTGCCAAGGTGCTATAGCTCCTGTGGGCATAAATCTTATCTGATGCAGGAAAGGGGTATACATTAGAGACTTGCTCAAATGAACCTGGCTGATAGTAGTGTCAAGGTTAAACGGGTATTGAGAAGTTGGCAACCCTGTTGGTCCTTGGCATATTATCAAAATGTAAATGGGGACCTGCATGTATTCTCCCTGGGGTTTAGTCTGCCATATTTGTGCTCCATACTTGGTGGAGATCTATAGTGGAATCATTGGTTGATTCGTGCTTACACCTCCTTCGCCCTTCGGTTTGTGTGGTGGGATACTAGTTCCTCTAGTCTACTCCTTTAAACCCAATCCAGGTACAAGAGCTTGTACTGTACCTTGTAAACAAGCCAAACAGACAGAACAAAACGTTCTGTCTAAATACCTCACCTGGGAATCTCCCACAACCAAAATTCGCGTTGGTACCTTCTTTACTTTCTGAGCAGCCTGAGGGGCTGCGCTTCGCCGCTCCTCGCCGATTTCCGTTTCAAGTGAACTGCAGGCTCACCACAGCACTTGTCGTCCAACACGGCAAATGAATTTGCTGTCCTTAGGGCGTCTGTAGGCAGCTTTGTCAAGGTCTTCAAGACCCCTGTCCTTAACGACTATCCACTACGAGGTTTTGTTAATATTGGTCTCCTCCGTTTCTTCCCGATGTTTCAGCCGTTTCAGCTGTCGTTCTATAAGTAAGGAGTGCTGTAAACTAGATTACCAAGATTAAAGCTTTGGTATGGTGATGCAACACCTATTTAACTTCAGTCAACAGTATACATTGTTATCAACTTTGGCTTTCACTATTGAAATATTTTAATTAACTTTCTAGTTAATAGCCATATTAGCTTCCGATTAAAACTAGGCCTAAGCAGGTTAGAACATAAGAATGAAGGTAACTTCAGAAGGGCTGTTGGCCCATACAATGCAGCTCCTTATATCCACCCACTTATACTGAACAATTTACCTACGCTTGAAACTATCTAGGGATCACAAATCACAACGTGATGCATTAGATGAACAAGTCCACAAGGGCCGTGACGAGGATTCTAACTTGCGTCCGAGAGCATCCCAAACGCTGCCTTAATCGATTGAGCTATGACATGGTAAAAGATTTTACCATGTGCTCAGTCTAGCAGAGTAATGCTCTTTGACGCAGGTTACAATCCTCATCACGGCCCTTGTGGATTTATCTAGGGATCCCACTTCCACATTGTTACGCGTTAATTTGTTCAACCAAAACCCTTTTGTCGAATTAGTATTTACCCAGGTCTTTCCTAAAGCTAAACTATCCAATTCATACCCTCAGGTCATTCATACCCAATTCATTCAGTCAGTCAGGTGCAGTCACAGTGAGAGGTTGTGTTAGCTGGAGCTCCAATTCTAATAACATTATTATTGCAATAATGGAAGGATTAGTAAAAGATTTGGCAAGTCTGGTTGGAGCTCTGAGAGCAGAGATGGATTCCCTGCGGGAGGAGGTACGACGGCTACGACTTCGGGAGGAAACGAAGGAGGCCAGTGTTGACGGGACCTCATTAAGAAGGACTGACGAGACCAGTATTAAGAAGTCCTCGTCTTGGCAAGTTGTGAAAGACAGGGGTCTTAAGAAGACCTTGGCAAAACCGACAACTAATAGCCTACACCTAAGGACTTTTAACGCATTTGACGTATTAGAGGAGTGCTGTGTTGAACCTGTTGTTCAACGAGGTGGCAAAGACAAAGTAACGAGGAGCATTGAATCACAGGTCCCTCAAACTGCTCGAAAGGAAAAGGGAGAATCGAAGCTAATTTTGGTTGTGGGAGATTCCCAGGTGAGGTATTTAGACAGAACGTTTTGTGCCAGAGATAGGGGGAACAGATTAAGGGTTTGCTATCCGGGAGCTGGAATTGGTGATATTGTTGGAAACATGAATGATATTATGACAGGAAATGGAAACAAACCCATTATTTGTATTAGTGCAGGGGGTAATGATGTTGGGCGAGTTAGGAGCAACTAATACAGAGATTCAGGACAGCCATTGAATTAGTGAGGAGCAAGGGAGGAATCCCGATCGTATGTGGCATTCTTCCAAGAAAGGGAGTGGGAAATGAATGGATGTCGAGGGCAATTGGTGTCAATTGCCGGCTGGAAAGATATTGCAAATCAAATGCAATATCTTTCATAGACAACTGGGAACACTTCTATGGAAGAAATGAAATGTATGCTCGTGATGGGGTGCATCTATCGAGGGCTGGGGTTGTTGCTGTTGCGAACTCGTTGGAAGAAGTGGTTAGTGCTGTTTGTTTGGATTTAAATTGTTAGTAGATAGAGGTATGGGAATTGATTTGGAGGAAGGAGGTAATATAAGTATGTGTTTGTGGGAGAAAGGAATTGGCAAAATGATCAGGGAAAGAGAAGGGCCTCAAAATAACAATTCACTTAGGGTATATTACACTAACAGTAGAAGTCTAAGAAATAAAATTAACGAATTAAATGCTCTTGTCTGCAAAGAAAAAATAGATATTATTGCACTTAACGAAACGTGGATGAATGTAGAAAATAGAGAACCATTAGCTGAATATCAAATAAATGGATTTAAACTATTTCACACAGATAGATATATTAGACGAGGAGGTGGAGTAGCCATATATATTAGGGACAATTTGAAATGTAGTCTCAAAGAGGGAATCAAAACTGAGCCACACACAGCAACTATTTGGATAGAATTAAACGAAAAAGCTAATATTATAATAGGAGTTATATATAGGCCACCAAATTTAGACAGAATGGAAGCAAAGCATCTATGGGATGAAATATCTAGAGCATCTAGATCTAACAGTATTTATGTCATGGGTGACTTTAATTTTAGTGGAACAAATTGGTTGAACAAAACAGGGAATTGTGAAGCAGAAGATTTTCTAGAATTAATTGACGATTGCTTTCTTACGCAACACATTAAGGAACCAACACGGGAAAATAATATTTTAGATTTAGTGTTAACTAACAAGGAAACACAAATTAATGACATCGAAATAGGGAGTGAGCTAGGGAACAGTGATCACAAAGAAATCAGATTTAGCATAGAATGGAATAGACCTGTAGGAGAAAATTCTGTTAAAGTGCCAGATTTTCTAAAAGCTGATTTTAATAGCCTAAGAAATTTTTTGAGTCAAATTGATTGGAAAGTCTTTGGTATGGGGTGTGGGCCGGTCTTGGAGCGAGACATAAACCCAGCGATAGGCGACTTAAATGGGGATTTCGATGTGGATTCAATATATAACTTATTTAAGAATATTCTAAACAAAGCACAGGAACGTAGTATACCATACAAATTGATTAGATCGAATACTAATGACCCAAAGTGGATAACAAAGAATTTGAAGAACCTTATAGGTAAAAAGAGAGCTTGGTATAAAAGGATTAAAAATGGGGAGGCCACTTTAGAACAAGAATTCGTACAACTGTTTAGAAATGTTAAAAAAGAGATAAGGAAAGCAAAAAGAAACTATGAAGTTCGCATAGCAGGGCAAGCGAAGACAAATCCTAAAGGTTTTTTTTTCAGTTATATCGTACTAAGACTAGGGAAAGGATAGGTCCATTAAAAACTGAGACAGGTCAAATAACAGATAGTGATGAAGAGATGAGTAGTATTTTTAATAAATATTTTGTATCTGTATTTACTAAAGAGGAACTTAATAATATGCCTTCAGCCGAACAAGTCTATGTGGGTGGGGACGAGGACAGGCTGACGAGTTTTGCAGTTACCAGGGAGGATGTTCTTAAATAAATAGTAAAACTCAAACCAAACAAATCCCCAGGGCCGGATGAAGTGTTTGCCAGGGTGCTTAAAGAATGCAAAGAGGAGCTTTGTGACCCACTGTCAACCATATTTAATAAATAAATAAAGTCAGGCAGAGTGCCAGAGTTTTGGAAAGTTGCTAATGTGATACCAGTTTTTAAGAAAGGAGATAGATCACTTGCATCTATCTATCGACCAATTAGCCTAACGTCTATTGTGGGAAAGTTACTCGAATCTATAATAGCAAATAAAATTCGTTTTCATCTTGAAAAACATAAATTAATAATTGAGTCGCAACATGGTTTTATAAATGGCCGTTCATGTTTAACAAATTTGTTATCTTTTTATTCTAGCATAGTTGAGGCAGTTGATAGTGGTAAGGATTGTGATGTGTACCTTGACTTTAGCAAAGCTTTTGATACAGTGCCACATGAAAGACTGATTAAAAAAATAGAAGCTCATGGTATTGGGGGTGCTATATTAACTTGGATTAGGGCATGGCTATTCCAAAGGAAACAGAGTTAGTATAAATTGAAGAAGTGGTTAGAGGTGTTTGGTTAGAAGAAGTGGTTAGAGGCTAGAAGAAGTGGTTAGAGGTGTTTGTTTGGGTTTAAACTGTTAGTAGATAGAGGTATGGGAATTGATTTGGAGGAAGGAGGTAATAAAAGTATGTGTTTGTGGGAGAAAGGAATTGGCAAAACGATCAGGGAAAGAGAGGGTCCGCAAAATAACAATTCACTTAGGGTATATTACACTAACAGTAGAAGTCTAAGAAATAAAATTAACGAATTAAATGCTCTTGTCTGCACAGAAAAAATAGATATTATTGCACTTACCGAAACGTGGATGAATGTAGAAAATAGAGAAAGACAGGGGCCTTAAGAAGACTTTGATAAAGCCGCCTT